>NC_073744.1:35102532-35416763 GCF_029784135.1 Toxorhynchites rutilus septentrionalis | reverse complement strand
CAATAATAACGCGAACAGAATTCGAATTTTCTGATGGCGAGTTTTTACTTTAATTTTATATTTATTTTATATGATGCTCGGTCGGTCTGACCTATACGCGAGTATAGGAAAGTTAAAAAAAGTGCCCTGTTTTCCTGATTTGGCGCCATTACTGAAAGACGCAGCTGTACGTAAAAAATAGGTAATAATTTCTGAGATTTTCGTTATTGTTAACATACGGAATATTTTAAAATAAAATAACACCAGATGGGCGAACATGAAGAGCCTGCCGGGCTGCAGGTTGAGTATAGCTGGCTTAAATGCATCTTCAATCCACAAATAATCCACTTTAAGCGCAAGTGCCGGCAACAAGGAAAATACAATCGACTCAATAGTGCGAACATTTAAAATCACTGACGGGATCATATGAAGATGAAAAACAAGTGTTTTAGTGAACGCATTTATCTGTTGTTTCTGCAGATTCTTACCTATGAGTAAGTTGAAATAATCACAGATCCACCTAATCGCGGAAAAGTCTTGGTGCCGCATTTGCAATTAATAGTAATGCAATGCGCCAGTGTTCTTCGTTTTTCGCACGTTCATTCCCTTAGCGCTGGCAATAGATTGCATAATTAGCGTCAATTAGGGGCGGCGATTGTAATGAGGTTCGAGTATCCAACGGCTGTTTTCTCTTTCCTCCTCGCCACAGGCGTTCACACCAACTTTCTGCATTACCGGCGAAGTAAGTTTTCTGCAGGTGATTAGTGGTGAGTGGTTGGGCGCGGCTGAATCGAGGGGCCCTCGCCGGTAAACCAAGGCGGATAATTATGATGGAGAAGTTCGCCCAACGTTTTCTAATAAAACAGCGTACGCAAAAGTGCTCTAGTGCGGGAAAGTTTGCGTCTTCGGTTTGACGTCGCCGTCAACTTTGGCGGCGGGATAATAAATTAAACGACTATAATTGATTTCACTTCCGTCGTTCTTCCTCTGTCTGTTGCGGGAAGAGGATTTCACTTCAAAGTATAGCCGGAAGTTCTCACGACGGATCTGATGGTTTGGAAATGTGGGTGGAGAATCATTATCACCATCATCAGAAGCAGCAGCTCGCGACACAATGGAAACGCGAGAGTAAATCTTTTTGACTTACATGATGCTTGAGAAAACTTATCTCATTAATTAAAATGGCGAAAACGTTCTGCTACCGTTGGTGCCTTTGGGGTGGTAATACTCCCGTAAGACTGAGACTTACCACCGACACAAGTCCAGCTGCGTCGATCTGGTGTGGCTTCACGTGTGGAGCACAGTATCGTAGATCAGCGGCAAATTGTTTCGCTGAAATTGTAGATTGTTATGGTCGATGCGTTTCAAACGTGTCATATCAGCGGATCGAAATGTTGATGAGACGTATGAAAAGTTATCCGATTAGCTGCGATTCCTCCAGAAGGAATTTCGCATCATGATGTTCACAGTTTGTCGAAAATGTTGTGCGAAATTCCTCACCTCGTGCCAAAGCGCTGAGCGAGAGTGATGAGTAAACATTCCTTATTAATAATTTGGTTTGATCATCAATAATCTGCCGGTGGCTGTTCATCAAGAATGAATTCTTGCGAATGTGTAGATTCACATCCTGCTTTGCTCGCCACCTTAGATGATGTGCTTCCATGGAGTCAATTGGCTGGAAAAGCTCGGTGATTCGACTAATGTGTCCAGTGCGGTAAATTTGCAATGGCCTGATTTCCACCGCGCATAGATACCGCAAAATACCGCATCTTAGACGAATTTATTGTTTTGCACTGCGTTATATTGTCCGCACATTAACTGGTCTTGGTCCTTGGGTGAAACACGCTTCCAAGCTGTCTCCTTCGTACCGACGCAAATTGTTGAACATCGTCTAATTGCTCCACTGCAACAGCTGGCTTGGAAGCAATGCAACACAGCACAAAAAGCCGTATTTATGTAAAACCAGTCCTCGCAAATGAGCATGCGAGTAATTGAACTGGACACCAAGTATGGTGCTCTCGGTAGCAGTAAAGTGGTCTTTGAAACCTAATTGAAAAATCGAACATTATCAACATTTAGAGCAGTGGTGGCCAGGTAAAGGCATGGTGCGGGCCGCATTAGAATTTTCATTATAGTCGCGGGCCGCAATGTTTTTTTTCTCCCTACTTTTCATAATGAAATGTAAAATATACCTATTTAACTGATACTTATTTTGACTCATTTTTTTTACATTAGAAAGCTTTCAGTTCTAAAGGTGTAGAATTCATAACTCGAGAACAAAATGAGAGCAAACTTTTTTTGGAGGTATAAAAGTATCCAGGCATTTGATTTTGGCAAAATTTTTCGACCATCTTTTCCACGCAGAGTCGAAAACGCTAAGGCTAATGGTCAATCGCTGCAGTTTCTAGAATTCTTTAACGATTGGAAATTCCAATGAGCACGTCCACAGGCACACTTTTCCAACTTGACCCAAAGTGAATAATCAGCTAGATTGACAAATGGCCAATCATTTGCGGGAAAAAAAGTCTGGTAGGTTTGTTGCAAGTTTCGTTTTTTAACCATTCCAGCAGTTTTTCTTGCATATTCATGTTCGCTTCAATCTGGGCGTCAATAAATGACTCACACATCGATCTAGGTACCAATTAATTTATTCAATTCATTTCGACTGATGCACTCTTTTTGACGTAGAACTACGTCTTTCAAGAAGGGTGCCAAATCAGAAAACAGGTCACGTTTTTGTGAAATAAAGTTAACGTTAATAACTATTCTAACAGCGAACAAATTCTGATACTTAACACACCAATGGAATCGGAAATTCTCTAAGATTTGTTTGATATACTTTACAAGATAATCCACTAATACCTAAACAGTTTAAATTAATGAAAACTGGAAGCATTCTCATTTTCTCATACATTTGTTCTGTCGATTTGTGTGCATTCCCGAACAGAGCTGTCAATAACGTGCAACTGATACATTCGTTTCTGCCCGTTTTCAACAAATTTGGTTTAAATAAGCCATCCGTGATTTGAAGCCACACCAACACTTTCTTTGTGTGGACACCAACTGAACAACATCGTTGCTGGACGAGCTGGACGGCGAGGGGTCGAGTGCCTTTCTCAAGGCAATGAGTTTGGTGTTCATTGAAGCAACATGGTTGCCGCAGAGCGTCGAGCGGGAGAGGATTGTTTTCTTGATTGGTGAAAGATGAGTATGGAATAAAGTTTCTTTCCACAAGGGCCCTTCTTAGGGCTAGAGGCCGATACCAAAAATAGAATATATTGAAAACACAGATGCGAGTGAGCTAGAATAACACAACGAGCGGATATCATTCATGTCTAATACTGGAGAGGATGAGCTTTGTATCGAGGTGTGCTACGGCAAAGAAGAGCAGCATACGAGAATTTTTGGTGCTAGTGCGGATATGGAAGAGTATCCAGAACTTTGGAAAACTGCATTTATTTAGATAAACGTACATTTCATGAAAGTATGTTTTCAAATTCCAACAGGGTAACCTTACTGTTGCATGTTGTGGGGTTCGATCACATCTCAAGCGACATACAGGAGCAAAAGGGAGCAGGCGACATACAGGAGCATAGTTTGTTCTCGATATCTGAGTGGGAAGGAGAAAGTCTGATCCGAGTTGAACCAAATAAACGAAAAGTGCTGATAGCTTTCGACTCTACTCCACTCTTTCGAGTCTACTGAAGTGATAAAAAATTAAATACCTAAAAAGTGATTACAAAAATAAACAAGTGGATTTGATAATATAATTCCGTAGTTCTACATCGAAAACTGCGGTCGTGTCCTAGATACAACCTATTACAATTTTTTCCGAAGAGGATTGCGTTGAATGCGTTCATGAACAGCATAGATAACATTGTGCAGCCGTAACCGACTTCGGAGTCCCTTTTTGGGCCAATCTCCTACATCAGCTCCTTCTTTGTACTGTTGTAGTTTACGGAATACAAATCGTTCATTGTTAAAAAACGGTCCGAGCAGCTCGTAGATCTGTTCTGCCGCACTTCAATAACATGACAGTTGCCACACGCTTCTCGTACAGACCGAACTTTATCATTGCTAGGAAACCGAACAAGTACTGATGGGACAACGAAACTTAGTGAGAATGAAGGGGGACATTGAACAAAACGACAGCAGTGTTACCACTTTTCATCGCTCCAAATTTCTCTGCTAAGAGCAGTCGCATTTCACTGACCGAATTATGGCTATACTTGATAATGTGAATACGGTATTCCGATTCAATTGGACGTTCTTTCAATCATCAAAAAGCTTCTACAATCTTTTTTGTTTGTTTCAATATAGAAAATCGTTAAATACAAACATACTCCAACACCGTTCCGATTTCACTAGAACCACTTTTCTTGAGCCATTTTATCTAAATAAGCTTGAGTGGGAGAGATAGCAATGCGGAGCGTGTTTTCGAAATGACTGTCAGTGATCTGGTCCTTGACTTTGATTTTCTGAAACAATTGCTCATAAAGATTTGTGGATTCAAGAAGCAATAAAATGATTATGTCTCACTAATTCTGGAAATCGCGCTTCTAGAACAAATCTAGAGTAGAAAGCCAAGACATCATGGTTTTCAAATTTGTCACGCAGCTTCAAATCATACAGCGTTTCAATGAGTTCCATCTGCGTGTTTTCGGAACCATATACACCATATACACCATATACATCATGAACGCTCAGGTCGGCCAGGAGGAGGAATTCAGACCGGTAATTGGTAGGTTCAGCGCCCATCAGCGAACCAACGAAAATGGCCTGAGACTTATCGACTTCGCTGCCTCCAAGAACATGGCCATACGTAGCACCTTCTTCCAGCACAGCCTCCAATACCGTTACACCTGGAGATCACCACAGCAAACAGAAACACAAATTGACCACGTTTTGATCGACGGTCGGCACTTCTCGGATATAATCGACGTCAGAACCTATCGTGACGCTAACATCGATTCAGACCACTACCTGGTGATGGTCAAACTGCGTTCTAAACTGTCAGTCGTCAATAACATAAGACACCAGCGCTCACCACGGTACCACCTACGACGACTACAGGAGCCGAACGTTGCTGCAACATTCTCGCAGCGTCTTGAAGCTGCGTTACCGGGGGTAGACGAACTGGATGCTGTTCCCCTCGATGAATGCTGGAACTCCTTAAAATCAGCAATTAGCAGCACAGCAGAGACCGTCATCGGGTATGAACAACGAGGACAACGAAACGAATGGTTGCAGCACGCGCAGCCATGCTGCAACGAGCGACTCGACAAAACGTGGAACGATACAGACTGAAACGAAGGCAGCAAGCACATCTCTTTCGGGAAAAAAGCGCCGCCTGGAAGAGAAAGAGTGTGAGGAGATGGAGCTGCTTTATCGTTCTCGAGAATCGCGGAAGTTCTTCAAGAAACTAAACGCCTCGCACAAAGGCTTTGTGCCGCGGGCCGAAATGTGCAGAAACAAGGAAGGAGGCATCTTGACGAACGAACGCGAGGTGATCGAAAGGTGGAGGCAGCACTACGATGAACACCTGAACAGCGCGCAGACAGGAGACCTAGACGGCGTTGAGGAGGACTACACCGGTGCAATGAACAACGACGACGTACCACCCCCGACGATGGGTGAAGTTAAGGAGGCCATTAATCAGCTCAAGAACCACAAAGCAGCTGGTAAGGATGGCCTCGTAGCGGAGCTCTTCAAGGGAGGTCCGAGAAAACTTGTAGAGTGTATGCACCGATTGATAGTCAGGATCTGGGACATAGAACAGCTACCGGAGGAGTGGAAGGACGGGGTAATCTGCCCCATTTATAAAAAAGGCGACAAGTTGGATTGTGGGAACTATCGTGCCATCACAATCCTAAATGGTGCCTACAAAATTTTGTCTCAGATCCTCTTCCGCCGCCTATCGCCAATAGTAAGTAGATTTGTGGGAAGTTATCAGGCCGGATTCATGCCCGGTTGCTCGACGACGGACCAGATTTTTACAATGCGGCAGATCCTCCAAAAGTGCCGCGAGTATCAGGTCCCTACACACCACATCTTCGTCGACTTCAAGGCTGCATATGATACAATCGACCGACGACAGCTATGGAGGATCATGGACGAACACAGCTTTCCTCGAAAGCTGACAAGGCTGATTCAGGCAACGATGAATGGTGTGCGGTGCAGTGTGCGGATCTCAGGTGAGCTGTCGGAATCATTTGAGACTCACAGGGGACTTCGACAAGGCGATGGAATCTCCTGTCTGCTCTTCAACGTGGCGCTGGAAGGTGTTATGTGGAGAGCGGGCCTCAACATGCGGGGCACGATTTTCAACAAGTCTAGCCAGTTTATCTGCTTCGCCGACGACGTGGACATAATCGGAAGAACACATGCGACGGTAGCCGACTTGTATACCCGACTGAAACACGAAGCAGGGCTGATTGGGTTTGGGATCAATGCGTCTAAGACTAAATACATGCTAGCTGGAGGGACTGATCGCAACAGAGTTCTTCTTGGTAGTAGTGTTGTGATCGACGGCGACGAGCTCGATGTGGTAGAGGAATTTGTCTACCTTGGCTCTTGATAACAACTGACAACAACAACAGCCGTGAAATTCGAAGACGCATTGTCAATGGAAGTCGTGCCTACTATGGGCTCCGCAAATCCTTGAGGTCCAACAAACTCCGACCCCGTACGAAGTGTACCATGTACAAATCCCTAATTCGACCGGTTGTTCTCTATGGGCACGAAGCATGGACGATGCGTGAAGAGGACTCACAAGCGCTTGGAGTTTTCGAACGCCGAGTGCTCAGAACAATATACGGTGGTGTACAGGAAAGCGGAGTATGGAGAAGGAGAATGAACCACGAACTGGCGCAACTCTACGGCGAACCCAGCATTCAGAAAGTCGTCAAGGCTGGACGAGTGCGATGGGCAGGGCATGTTGCAAGATTGCCGGACAGCAGCCCTGCAAAGATGGTGTTCGCATCGAATCCGGTAGGAACAAGAAGGAGAGGAGCCCAGCGAGCGAGGTGGTTGGACCAGGTGGAGCAGGACTTGGCAAGAATCGGTGCAGCCGGGAGTTGGAGAAATGCAGCCATGGATCGGGACTATTGGCGAAAAATTGTGAAGAAGGTCTAATCTCTCAATGGGATGTAGTATCATTATAAATAAAAATAAATACATCATCGAAACTGAATGGGGTGGCTTAGGGCATATGATGCAGAAAACAGATCTAAACTTTATGCACAGGTATTATTTGCTTGATATTTTAATAAATTAGTTCAATATGCTTTAAAGCTTTTTACTTTGGTACCTATTTGATTGAAAACATAAAAAAATCATCGAATAAAATGCTTTTCAAATGATGCGAGTAACAATCAAATTTCGGACACTAAATCAAATTTCGGACACTTTATTTTGTAATTTTCTGGACGAAAATCACATTACACTTGATTATATTTTATAGTCAACTGCGAAACACTTACCAAGCAATCACAGTAAACTGTCAATGATGAAGGGAACTGATGAAACACGGGAGAAATTTAAATATTTATGAACGGTGCTAACGGTAAGCAAACGTCAAATGCAAACGATAATGAGTAGTGATGTCAGATTTTTACCGATTTTGTTATAATTCAAATGTAGTTCTCATGTGAAATGATAGAGAAACCAACGGATTACTCTAAAGAAGCAATTGTGATATTAATTTTATAGTTATATCATCAGTGCATGAAGCATTTCAAGAAATTAGAACAAAAAAACGTGAAAAAGTCCTTTGAGTACTAACGAGAACAATTGTCAGAAAGTTAAATTAGCACGGAAAAAACAAAAAAAAAACAGAAAATCATCAGCTTGGATACATACGATTAACAGGAATTATTCGCAAAGGTATCAAATCAGGCCGCATAAACAACGCTGGAGGGCCGCATGCGGAAGTGTGAAGAATCTGTGGCATGATTGCACGAAGGTGAAATTCGTTGATACTTGTTTGATTGAATTGCATGTAATCTTAACGAAAAAGTGCTCTCGCAAACTATACTGATACTGCGATGGAGGCTTCATCATCGCCTAATGCGCCAGTATTGAGAGAATATTATATTTCAATTATCATACAGTAGCTTTATGCTTGCCGGGAGAAAAGCTGAAAATCTATCCGTGGAAACCCCGCTTCCCACAACCAAGCACTTTCGCAACATCCCGCCTGCCGACAATATCCAATTATCGAGCGAGCAGAGACTATAACTAAAGCCAAGCACAACAGCACAGTATCAAGTCGAAAATTGATAGAATTCATCTAAATATGATACGCCCGAGCTATTTACATTACCATGCGAAGCGCTGGCGAGAGCTGGGAAAATGATTTTCGGAATTACGACGGATATGGTTTTGCGCTTTCCGTCCCCCGATACCAACCCTGATGGAGGTGTGACCGGGGTACAGTTATTACAAAAGGGACCAGAAGCTAATCACCGCTACGGCCTTCCGTTTCCCATGTTTGCGTATATCCGTACTCGTGGCCGTGGGATAGGGTTGAATTTATTTAGATTATCAGATAAATCTGTATCTGACGGAGATTGGAATAAATGAAAGCCTAGTTATTGGCAAGGAAAGGCCAAGATGGGAAAGTTTTCCGGGGGTGAATTTGCCTTGAATCTCATAAACCGTGCCCTCTCTGTTTGCCCTGGTGTTTGGGGTTGTTGTGTTTGAGAGTGTGTTGAGAAGAGGTAAATTATTTCCATTTAAATGCCTATGCTTCTTTAGATTAGAATCCTCGTTGAAATTTCATCGGAATTATTATCTTCATCTAGATAGTTTTGATCTAGTCCGGGGGCTAGAAACAACACATTATAGCAAGTCAATACTGACTGGAATTGTATTTGGAGGGATGCTGATGATAGCTTTCGATATCTTTTCAGTTGTGTTTTATTCTAATACATGTGAACTTCCCACCTAAAAGGCAAAAAGAAGGAGGTGTGATGTTACATCATCTAGGAAGCCAAATCACTATTCCGAATCGTGAAATTAATGTTCATCGAATCGCGTCAAAGCTACGGTATCAAAGGCTAGTGCGTTTTATGAATTCGATTTTCTTGATGCAGCTGTAGATTTTGCAGACGATTTTTTTTCGACTTGACTATTCACAGGAAACAAGAGAGATTCAGTTCAGATTATAAAAATGATATTTATTCGATAAAAATGCTGTTATGGGAGAAAATCGACGACTGGCGGACTCAAAATTGGAATCGAACACTTCCCGACACTTTTAAGTACTTTGACCAACCAAACACTTCACTTCACCACGTGATTTTCGGGTCACTAATAGTTTCACTATTTCACTTCGATAGTTTATTTGCGACTAAACATTCCACTACAATGATTTCTTTGCGACTGAACAATGTACAATGTACTGAACACTTCGTGCCCTATTTGAACGGTACACGTTTACAGTAAATCCTATTGTTGCATCTTTGCTCAGGTGTTCTAGAATATTCGCTATAAGCAATGGAGCTTTATTTTATAGCAGATTCGTTTCCATCCGTTCCTAATGTATGACACTGCGATTGTTATTGTATTGTTCCTGTAATGTTATTGTTTATATACATTGTGAAGATTGTTTGGGATTCTTTAAGTATTATGTGGAATCGTACTGAAGAATCCCGAGAAGAAACGGGTAAGTACTCATTATTATGTTTAACGTATCACATCTGCTTGTTTTTTAGTTCCAGGTGCGGATTTAGGATTGATGTTGCAAAGTTTCGATTGACGTTTTAGATTTCTTTTTGTGTTAATTGGTGTCATTTTTGTGTAATAAAGTGATAAAAAATCAATGTACGCTCCTTTTCTTTGTTTGATTCCGATTGTACGGTCCGGGTCGGGCCGTAACGAATGCGTGATAAAAAAGTCCTCTGACTCCAAAAACTTACCTTTTCTAATGATTTTCACAGGGTGCTCCACTCCAACCCATTATAAACACCCCCAAACCATAACGGTCCTCCCTCATGCTTAACCCCTTCCCGTATTATTTAATACGTCACACATCAAGTGATTTCACTAGCCTTCTGTGCGTTTTAGCGCCCTATGTTACTCAAGTACCCACGAGTTGTTGTACGGGAAAGGGTTAACGGAGTCTTGAATATGTCGTTCCTGAAGCTTGAGCTATTCAGTCCACAGAACCATCATCTAATACTATACTGGCTTATCCGCCTGCTCCTGAACGAGCTTCAATCGCTTGACCTTGATAAACTAATGGTGATGAAAGAATGGCAACTTCCGTGCAAGCTTGTTATCGAAATCATATTCTGTGATTCTCCGGCGAATGATTCGATCAGAAAATAGCTTCATTTTGCGTTTCCTCTCACTAACCAGAACGATCCATCGCTGATCTAAACGTCCAGTACTTCGAGCCGTATTTTTGAATGGGAATCCTTCATTTCCGAACAGATGCGTAAGTATGGCATGTGTACCTGTAAATGTTTGTACATTAAAACGAGACCATGTGAATCAAGGGGGTACTCTATAACTCGTTTTTTTTTTAATTTTTTTTATCCAAAATATATATATTATTAAGGCTCATATGGCGTCAGCCTAACGGGGCCGGGAGTTCAATATTTTGACAATGTTTGCTTAGACTATGTTAGTAATATGTAACCGATTACTCGCGGTTGACTCGAGGTTAGTATTACAAGTGTTCTCATAATTGGTATGTCGCAGTCTTCGATGCTCTGTACGTGTGCCCGACACGGGATACTTCCTATTGGGATGCAGCTGACCGTTAATCAGCAACGACCCCCTAGTCTGCACCCCATATCTAGCGTGGTGCGTCTTTCTCGACTCGTGGAATCCAGGATAGAATGGTCACTAGCCGGCGCAATCATCAGCTCGTGTAGAGTTGTCATGAGCGGTAGAACCTTTGGCTCTTGTTGAATAATCAGTGGACTGCACAACCTTCGGCCCGTGCATCTGTAAAGAGTGTGTGTATGTATTGCCGCGACTAAGTAAAAGTTTATCGATCGGATAGGAGGGATATGACACGGGGACACAACGAAGGAAACATCATTAAACGTTGACATCGGCGTTTCTGAGGAACTGGTATAGATGAAGCAGAAGATCAGGATCCCGGCTACCTAAGATATCCCGGACGGGGATATCCGATTGTCTGCCTTGTGCTCTCAGTGCTCTAGTGAGCTGAGAGCGAGCAGCATGGAACCGGATACACGACCAGACAACATGCTCGATGTCGTGGTAGCCATCGCCACAATCACAAAGATTGTTTGCTGCGAGCCCAATGCGATAGAGATGCGCGTTTAGGTTGTAGTGATTGGACATAAGCCGAGATATCACGCGAATGAAATCACGACCTACATTCAATCCCTTGAACCATGCACTCGTCGAGACCTTAGGGATAATCGTGTGTAACCAACGACCGAACTCATCTCCACTCCACATGCGCTGCCAACTTACGAGCGTGTACTGACGAGGAATGTGGAAAAATTCATTATAAGCAATTTGCCTTTCAAAAAGTGTGCCTTCTAAAGCGCCCACCTTAGCTAGCGAGTCCGCTTTCTCATTCCCCGGAATCGAACAATGAGAGGGAACCCATGCTAAGGTAATCTTGAATAATTTTTCGACCAAAACACTCAATAGTTGTCTTATTCTTGTTAGGAAATAAGATGAGCGTTTATCAACTTTCATTGAGCGGATTGCCTCTATTGAGCTGAGACTGTCTGAAAAAATAAAATAGTGGTCGATGGGCAATGTTTCAATGATCCCTAATGCGTAATATATCGCACCCAGTTCAGCGACATACACGGAACAAGGATCTTTGAGTTTGAAAGAGGCACTGGAATTTTCATTGAAGATGCCGAAGCCAGTGGACCCGTTTATGAATGAACCGTCAGTAAAGAACATTTTATCAGATCTAACTCTCCCATATTCTG
Source organism: Toxorhynchites rutilus septentrionalis (assembly GCF_029784135.1). Lineage (NCBI taxonomy): Eukaryota > Metazoa > Arthropoda > Insecta > Diptera > Culicidae > Toxorhynchites > Toxorhynchites rutilus. Next base: position 35,404,851 of record NC_073744.1, on the reverse strand, counting down.
CCGAAAATATCGGCGGAATAGAATCGGAGCGTAGGTGATCTGGGATTCCATGGATTTTTTGTCGCATGGACAGATAAAAAATGACAGAGGAATTGCAGAAGTATGGGAAGCAAACTTGGTTGGAGATGCCTGGTGAAGGGTGCACGTCGTGAGTGAGGTATTCATGGTATAAAGACATAAAACTTGACTGAGGAATCAGTTGGAGTAGATTTTCGAAGTTATCAATCACCAATGGATTCATGATCTTGCAACGGATGAGAAATCTGTAGGATAATTCTGTGAACCGAAGAGTAAGCGGGGGTCAAATAACTCGTTGTATAATGGGATTTTCGAAAATTCCTTCCAAGCCTTTGCCCTTAAAGGGGGCTGATCTAGATTTGGAAAAATAATCATTTTTTTCTTTACATTTCGGAAATTTTGACATTCAATAATACATTTTCGAAAATGTCATTATTTACCGAATTATAGCCATTCCCGTGATGCGGTCGGTGCGGTAAAAAATTATTCGAAATAAATCGACGAAAATGACGAAAGCATAGCTCGATCATTTGAAATTGTTAAGATCGTCAACTGAGACCCGAAAGGACTCGTTCTCAAACGAAGAGTTCTTCCTTCTAGTTTGAATGACAAAAATGTATTAAGCCCAAGGTGTGTGTATATATATACTAAAGGTGTGACCGTGTTGTCAATAAGTGCGCGAGGGGAAACGGTATAAATATACAGAGGACTGTGGAAAGGGATTTGACTGCAAAATGCGGGAAAACTATTACTGTCAAGTTTGGCTCTGATGAACATCCCAATTTCCTTGAAAGCCATTGGTTTATTTTCCATCACCAACCGACATCGATAGTCGATTTGTTCTCTTGAGCTGAAACATAAAATAAGATGAGTATATTACAAACCTAGCTTTAACCGTAAAATACTTACCTTTTTCTGTTAAAAATCGACACTCTGGGACTTACGAGGGATACGAGGAATAAAAGGCAAAACGTATGGTTTAGGGTTCCAATGAAAATGGTCATTAAAAAAAATGGGCAAAATGTTAGCTCAGTCGGACTTCATTCACTAGTTCACATTCACAGACGTTAAAATTTGAGTTTTTTGATAACTGAAAAATCATCCAAGGGAGTACAGGAAATCGGGGTTTTCACGAAAAAATTTTGAGTACCAAAGGTCTAATGTCTTCTCTATATATATAAAAATCTCGTGTCACGATGTTCGTGGTCAAACTTCTCCGAAACGACTCGACCGACATTTATGAAATTATATTCAATAAACTTGGTAGGCATGAGAATAGGTCGTAAACTATATAGGATACCGCTAGGATACCGATTACCGTATAATTAGTACCGATTAGGGTGGTCCTATGCAAGAAAAAAAAAGGTTTTTTTTCTGAATATTTCTTTTGTATTCTTTCTCCCCAAATTTGGCTTAAAAATGCATGTAACCCTCAATTATCACTGCTATCACCTATTTTTAATCGTGATTTAAGTATCTTGGTATAAAAAAATATCCCCGTCGTTCGTTTCCAAACAGAACAATTTTATTCACGTTGTTAAATGACAGAGTGCGCTACGTCCGCTTCTTAGAACTTTCATCCACACGTGCACCAGTAATCTCAATTCGGCTAAAACCAGGTGCATCGCCGGCAAACTTATTGAATGAGCACAATGAATTATTGAAATTCTTCATATCATGCTCGGATTCCAAGGTGACAATCAATCATCAATTCTGATAAAACAACTGGAGAACACGTGTGTGTATCCAATGCGCATGTTGTTGAAGACATTGCTGGAATCATGATAGATGCAGCACAGTGACTCGAGAAATTGTGATTTGAAGAAGAAACAATAATCTGGATTTCACCGTTGACATACATCTTCTTCTTCAATGGTACTAACATCCCTAAAGTTCCTAACGTTCGCCGTCTGAACGTAGAATTACTTCCGGACGGTAGAGAGGTAGAGAGCGAAAAACTGCTATGCCTACGACATAATCAACAGAATCGGCGTAAGGAAGAATACATTCACTTGCGAGACGTTATCATGAACAACGCTTACACAGCTTTTGCTATTGCCATCACGTTTGTTCAAACAAAAAATGAAGTCATTGACAACATTACAACATTACATTACATTACAATATTACACGTATTCGGTCCAAAATTGCAAATGGCAAATATATGCGCATTTTTAGTTTGGTTAGTCAATAACTCCAGATCCATCTACTGTTCAACCACTCATCCGTATTCTGAAATCCGATCGAGTCAGAAACTCTTCAACCGATCGCAATATTATATTAAATCATCCGTTCGACTCAAGCTTCGTGTTTCGTGTTCCATGCGAAAAGGGTAATGAATATCCGGGCGAAATAAACACGCTTTTTAAACAAAAATTATAAATGAAAATCCACCGAAAAAAAAGATAATAGGCTCTGATATGAGTTCTGTGTAACAAAATAACACATTCCCTGCCTATGGGGAAAATTCTTGAACGAGAATTGTCTCTAATAATGATTTTAAATTATGATTAAAGTTTTGGCAGAAATACAAGGAGATTTATAGAAAAATAGTTAAGTTAGGGTCAGGACCATGTCACTATAGTATGTAAAGAACATCGAGTGAAGATTTCACCAACGTCACGATACCAAGCGTATGCCGATGTATATCATCGAAGAAATACTGATTATGGCGGACAACCATTCACAAATATCAACAATGCGGACATTGACATTCAACATCGTTGAGTAATATCATATTCGCCTCAGCTGAGCGAAACATTGTATTAATTGCTCTTCATCGATCTACAGAACTCAACATTAATATAAGCATGGATATATTAATGTTGAGTTCTGTAGATCGATGAAGAGCAATTAATACAATTGCAAGTTCGTGAATAAATGTAGCAATATGGTTGTGTTTCAAATTCAGAATACCGACGTGAATACTCCTCAATTGAATGACAACGACGGAATAATTCACTACCAAATTGGTCGGTACAATTTGTTCTTCGATTTTTCAATTTCTGAACGAGATCCAGTAATTATAAATTTGGGCGTCTATCTTGAAAACAGGAAACGTATATTTTGTGAAACGCAAAAAATGTTTATGGCAGAACAACGTTTGCCGAGTCAGCTAGTAATTGCATAAAACGTCCAGATTAACAGTTATCTCAGTTTTTTTTGTCGAAAATTCATTTCAGACGACATTTCAGGCGGAAAAATGAACGAGTGCCAAATTTTTGACAAAAAAAACTATAATTTCATAAACTAGAACGAATAGAAGCATTCCTGGAACATCATTGAATCATTTTTTTCAAGTGATCCAAGTCATTCAAATTACAAAATAAATATATCATACATTATTATTAATTTGTTTTGAGTGCATCAGCTCTGTACCCCTCATCAATTTTGACAACTGTTTATTTTTGACTTTTAACTGATTTTTAACTGGACTATAGCACAGTTAGCGAGCGCCCAGCTATAAAGCATCCCAGTTAAAGAACAAGTGCGGTTTCGGGTTTTCCACTGAAATATTAGCATTTACCTTGGTGTGTTCGATTTGGGAAGCGAGCTTAGTTTTTGAGTTATGATTTTCAAAGTTAACATGAACATGAAAAATATAACAGATGAACTAATTCCATTCCGAGCCTGCCATGTATACAATTAGGAGCCATAGGATTGTTCTCAATTTCATATGTCGATCATCTGAATCGGTCCAGTTGTTCAAAAGTTTTTTTGAAAAAAGTCATTTTTGGAAAAAGCGAAAAAAGTTGATTTTTCGGACCTCCCTAAGATGGAAACGGGAAACCTGAAAAAATGTAGGTTTACTATTTTGCAATAAAAAACAAAACTACCAATTTTCACGAAAATCTAATAATAACCCAATACAACTTTTTGAGCTTGAGCTTGAGCTTGAGCTTGGGTAGACTGTACAATTGGTAGTTGCTCTCCGTGATTGATCTGAACCAACCAAATTGCACACAGAACACTCAGAATGACGCTTGGGACTAGCAAATCATTCTCGTTGTGCAATTTTCGGTGATTCGAGCTTTAAATGGTCAATAACGACGCCGGCCACGTCCTTACAGTCAGCAGGGGAAGGTTAGGAATGTTAGTATGATATTCGCCGCCCGAAGGCCAGAAGGGTCGCCTCTATAGCGTGGTTCCCTAGCGTTTATCATGGGAGGGATAGTTGTTAGTGGGGAGAGGTAAGAATCAGGATTCACTGAGGTAAGTGATGTGATTATGTGAAAGCGAACAATCGACGGAACGAGAAAATGAAATTTCGAAAATCCTATGTGTCTCAACGCGCGGCAGAAATTATCTCTAGGTATCCTGAAAAGGAAAACCTGCAAAATTGATTGGACTGACTATATATTCTATTATATATTGCACGTATTTTTTATTGAAATCCAATCGTGACGGCGGAGAGTTTTCTTTGGGAAACCTGAGAAGGCAACCGAGAGAACAGCTCCAAAACTAATAATTCTAAATTCATCACGCGTCTTCTTTATCGACCTCCAATCCCGACGATGAAGAGTTGTCTTTGGGAAACCTGAGAAGGTAACCGAAGTCACGAGTACTATTTATAGAACTCCAATAACGATGGCGGAAAACTGTAGATTTCAAATATCATTTCCTGAAGCTGAAATTTGTAGTCTCAAACTTCAGATTGAAAATTGAAATATCGAATTCCGAATACCAAATCTAAAATACTCAATTTCGAATTTTCAATCCTTTAAATTTTATATTTCAAGCCTATTTTTTAATTATAAATTTAATTTAAAAAAAATAATTTAATAAATTATAAAATTTTTTAATTTCAAGTTCTAATTCTGAAATTTCATTATCTCACACTCTATTCTTGCCCATCTTGCATTGTGCTCCCCAAGGGTTCGGAAAGTGAGCCAGCAGCTACCACATTTACACACATTTTCTATCTCACTCTCATTCTCAAATAGTTCCCTCTCCGGAAAAGCTGCCAGCCCTTCCTTAAGAGAATCACATTCATTAATTCTAATTAGATTCCTGATGGAGCTGAAGAAAAGATGAAAAACAGAGAGACACTGGTGCTATTCGATTATAAGCTCTAAAGAAGTTAAATAGGACTAATGTATGGATATAAAAAGAAGTAATATTATACAAAGAGTAATAAAGAACTTAGCTGGGATCGTTGTCAACTGATCATTCCTGCAATCCACCCTATAGTGATACCTGCACTACCGAACACACAGGCACATACTTCGCCCTAGCAATGATAAAAAAAAGAACACACACACATACACACAAATGGAAACAGTCCGATAAAGCCAAACGAAATCTTCGCGTCTTCGCATCACAAACAATTGCTTTATTCGGAGATCATTAACTCTTAACTGCTTCAATGAATCCTAAACACACTCGCGAATTTATGGCCAACCGCTAGAATCATACTCAACGATCAGCAGAGAAAAACGCGTTCGAACATGTCTGACGAAGCTAGAAGAACCAAACGAGGAGCGAAGAAAAAATGTGTCCTTTCCCGACGACTGCCCGATCGAATCTCTAATAACCCAATACAACTTTTTGAATACAAAAGTGTACGGAATAAGAGATAACTGGAGGTGTCTAAAATTAAATAAATTATATATTTTATTTATACTAGCTCATCATTATTTTGTGTTTTCTAGGTATTGTAAATTATTCTCTTTTCATGATTTTATTACCTAGTTACGAACATCATTGACCCTAAACATTGCTATATTTGTGAATAAAAGTGCTCTGATTCACAAAAAAGGTAACACTTGCTTATGACGATCCCCAAAATTCGTCATCCTCCGAAGAATCGACCAAACAGAGGGAAAAAAAATAAAAAATGATTCTGCAAACAGTGAACCGATTTTGCTATCAATTTATAAACCCACAGATCTTGATTTACTCCCTCTGGCTTCGATTCAACGAGGAGCTTTCGCCCTCCAACTGGAGGCAGGCATGAGATTAATACACTGCCATTCTCACTGATAATATCATGATATTAACAGTTCAGTTGACACCAATATTTTCCCATTTCTTCGGGCACGATCCATCTCCTCATTATCTCCACCTGGGGAGACGTTGACTTTCGAGTTTTTTTGCTTCCCTCACAAAATTACACTTTTCACATCAAGATAAATTTTCCGTTCCCTCTTTCGCTCTGCTCACCTTCATGTTGATACACAATAAATATCACCTCTGGCTCGACTCAGCTTGTATTGATGTGGACAAACATTTTCGCTGATGAAGGATGTCCTTTAATGCTCCCTCGGAGCCGGCAGCAATCGAATTAAGTCTGGTTGAGATGCCCTTTTCTGTTCGTTTCGTTTTCCTGCCGTCTTTCTTGTTCTACTACTGGCCGGCAATGCCGACCGATGCTGACACATCGGTAGGCTTCGCCAAGCATAAATCTTGTTCCGATGCTCTAATTTCAATTACCTCTTAATAAGCAGAAACTAACCGGCTTATTTTACGGGAGATAATATCTGCAGTGTCCTTTGCGCCGGCTCCGCTTTCGGGATCAATCAACGATAGAAAGGGCCATCAGTTCGTTCAGACCGGAGATGCTATCGGGGCTTTAATTCGATTAAAAATTCCTTCTTTGGCAGATGCTGTGAGAGGTTTACTAGCATCGATTTACTTCGTTCAAGCAATTAGTTTCATATCCGAAAGTTTGACTCAAGCTCAAGCTTGGATGGACTAGGATAGTTGCTCTCAGTGAAATTGCGAAAAGAATACACTGAGTGGCACTTGGGAGTAACAAATTGTTTGTATTTGTTTTTATAGTTTACATGGTTTAGAGACGGAGGGTGCTACATTTTTTATATTTATACTAGCTGACCCGGCAAACTTTATTTATTTCTCGTTGTCACATCCACGTTTTCTTACTAAGCGCTGTTCATGGGTCCAATCGCAGAATTATTCATTGATTGATCTTCTAATCTACCCTTTAAAATTACCTTTTACTATAAAATTCTTAGTACTTCTACCAAAACTCGACAGTATGATATCAGATTATTTTCAGACACAATTCTCGGTATAATGAACCTAGTAAAAACAAAACATCTGCAATGCCATCGTGATCGATGATTCCGTTGACCTACAACCCTTAATTGTTAAATCATGCTAAATATTGTCCCGAAAAATTCATGCCGATTCTAAGGAAAAAACCAAAAGCATATTTTTGAAAACATACATCTTTTCGATCTTAGATGCATCGTTTTTTCCTGAGTATTTCAGCATCCTTCATGCAACTTGAGAATTCCATCCACTCAGAACTTATGCTATGCAGTAAGTTGAAGTTCTTACAAGAATCTTAACAGTTAATAATCTGAAGATGCAATATCTGGTGTGTAAGGCGGGTGGAGTTCTAGAAGTGCCCTAGAAGCGTTCTGGATCGTTGTTTTTCAAACGTTCAGCTGCTAGCAGTACTTGTTGGAATTCATCGAAACTAGTTGCTCATGATACAGATTTTCTTCCAGTTCTACCAGACCCAGCCATAACTTTCTTCAAGCGAAAACCTGCTTCGGGGTTCCATTCACTTGCTAAGATTTTTTTAACTCAACATTCTTGTAAATGATTTACCCTTTCCAATTCGTTACAAATATGTATTTTTGTCGCGTTTATGAAACGAATCGCAGATTGAGATAAGTCCCTTCAAGTGTTTTTCGGTAAAATAAACCCTAATTCCGGAATCCAATTTGAAATTAGCACAATGTTGCGTTCTTTAAGAGGGTATCCTAGTCTAGAAATTTGAAAAAATCAATTCCTTTTCTTCATATTTCTCTAATTCAGACATTTAAGAATATACCATAGGAGAGACTTTTCGAAAATCTCATTATTTACCAAGTTATAGCCATTTTAGTGATGCGATATCTTATCTAGTACGGCCATAACAATTAACTTCAAACGCGTTTTTCTCGAAACAAGTTTTTTTCAAACTGGCTTCACGACATCTCAAGTTCTACTTATCCGATCTATGTTGATATGGATACAATCTGTATGTATCTTTCTATCGCATGAACCTGTAAAAAATCATAATTTTGTAACTTTAAAAAATGTTTTAAACAGCATTTTTTTTCTTCAAATTTCCGCCATTTTATCAAAAAACACGTTTTTGACTTGTCTGAGGTTCATGCGATAGTGGCATCTTTACTGATTCAGAATCTGTTCGATTTGTTTGTTCCAGAGAACCAGAAGTGCTGGAATCTTGTACGCCATGGCATAACTTTTTTTTGAACCCCCTCACTTGATCACCTTCAATTATGGATATATTTTTTTTCGTTCAATTTTCGTTTTATTGTTGAAAGATAGATAAACAAATAGTGATATAATGGATGGTAAAAATATTCTTTGTTTTACTTTTTCGGAGCTCGAAGAAACGTCTGTAATTCGGTCTCTATCCCCCTTAATCTGATCGAGTCAGATCCTATCGGATTGTACAAATGTTGCAACCTAGAAATGCGGAATGCAAAAGTTTATTTCGTTCGGATTGCGATATGTCAAATCCGATCGGGTTCCGTAATATGGGTTAATATGTAGTCCACGCAGTGTTACATGTTTGCATGTTGCATGCATGTTTTTCGTGATGTTTCGTTTCTGTGATTTTCGACATCTGTAGCGAATCTACTAATTCATGTGCATGAAAGATTAATCTTGTCTTTTAATTAATCAACAGTAGCAGCATGAACTTTCCAGACAACTCAGAAGAAGCGCATTACAAAAATTACCAGACATCAATGAAGAACAACATCATTGCAAGAAATAGATCTCCAGAGATACGGCCCGTACATTCATGGAAGAAATTGTTGTTCGTTTCAATGTTCAGAAATCCTTGGGAGTTCTCGAAAAAAAACCAAACAGTTTTGTCATCAAGAGCAAAAGCTGAATTCAACCCGCACTTAAATCGTGATTTTTATTACAGTAGAACCCCGATTATCCGCGGAATAATGCGACAAGGCCTCCGCGGATTACGAAAATCGCGGATAACGTAATCAATTACTAAAAATAAGATTCGAACACAAAAAAAAAATATTTCGGCATGATAACTAAGTTTTATGAATACAGGCATCATTAAACTATGCATCTGTAAAGTCGTACACACCAGGGGTCAATTAATGTAAAAGCCATAACCAAAACAAAATAGCAAAAGCCTATCACTCGCTGATCAATTCCGGGAAAGTCCAAAGAATTACTATGGAACTCACTTACGCGGATAAACCGCACCGCGGATCATCCGCTCGTGGATAATCGAGGTTCCACTGTACTACAAAAATCCAACATTCTTTTCGTTATTGGGTGTCTTCATCCTGGCGGATTTAATGGCCCTCTATTACCGATTGGAATAAATTGGATCCTAGTTCATGTGCGTTACCTTCAGAATATACATTTCAGGAAAGAGGTTCAGTCAGATGAAAAAATATGGATGTTTGACCGAGCAGCACTCTCAGGCAATTCAGTATTTTTATTGATGAATACTGAGTACTCAGGGCGGGCGTGAAGTTCAAAAAATCGTGTAAATACAAAACATATCTCATTCAATTTCGACTACTAACTTGAATGTTTTACTTTAAAAAATACTTAACGTGTCCACGTGGACAGTATCAAAACCCCCTCCCCCCTCACCGTGGACAAGCGTGGACATTTTCGTAACCCCTACCCCCCCTAAAGTTGTCCACGTGGTATGTGGACAGCCCCTAACATGTTTCTCCGTTACGTTACATGCCAACTTGGTTTTATTTGCTTGATTAATTCTCGAGTAATGCAGAAATTTGTGCTCCATTTGTATGGCAGCCATAAGAGGGGGTACAATTAGTACTTCTTGATAAGTAATCGCATGACATGCGTGAGGGTACTCTCTCTAATCACTCAATGGGCAGTCAGTTTAGTTCTTTCATTGTTTTTTTTTTGACACTACCAACGTACTCAATATCATGACCTGACAGAGACGTGCATTGAACACGATATGATTAGACAACAATCCATCTAATGGAATCTCTAACCCTCTAAACTTGGCTGATTCTGATGACCATCGTCAAATTTAGAATCATTCTAAATATGCATCGACTCACCTATTCCGTCACGGGAAAACATGTAATAACGCATGAAGAAACCAGACCATATGAAGATAGAGATGGACAAAATAATTCATCCTGATGAACGGCTCATTCATAAACTATTGACCACTTTAAGATTAGTCGATCGTTAGAAACAGACGGATCGATTCTCTGAACGGCGTAGAGATAGATCCACTGATTAAATGGGTACGATCGAATGCCTTTTCTCCAATTCATTTACTTATTCTATATGAGTGTTGTTTTTTCATTAAACAATGAATAAACATTTCACATTTCTATTCAAACATGAAACTCATTTTATTGTGATTTTCAGCATAAAGCACAAACAAAACTCGAAAGCCCACAACACACTTATTCGGCTTAACCGGGCGGCCATGGTCAATTGGCGTAATGTGGACTCGTCTTAACGATCGCATACAATTCTAATGGTCGGATTTACGTACAAAGCCGCATGCAATATAAGCACCGTCTAAAGTGCGCTACACATTCAACGTCCCGTCACCGTCAACGTAAACGATTGAAATGTCAAATATTATCCCATGGAAATCGTACGGTCGCATTCACGTACACCAGCAACGGAAACTTCTACGTCGACAAAATAAGTCCAAGAGAATAGTAGTGCACTTAAGGGTGATATTTCGTTATTCATCCCTCATATCCTGATCGAATTTCCATCGCGACGGCAGAGAGTTATACTTTTTTACGTAATAGCCATGGATAACTGATATTTGAATCATCCTCCTTAGGGGCTTCGAACCCTCTGCTCTGGTTCTCTATTATTTCAAGTTCCTTCTCGGACATGCTACTATAGAGATCCGTCATTTGTATTTTATATCCGAAAGTTTGAGTGCAAAAACACCAACCGCATCATGCATATCCTCTCCAGAAATCTGCGTTGTAAAAGTTCACGAACTGAATATGCAGCGAAAAGCTTTCGGGCACAAAAACTTGCTCCCGAAACAAATCGCATCGACAGAAAACACAATCGCCCTAAAACCAAAAAGCACTGCATCCCATACATGATTCTCCCCGAATGATGGTATTCGCGTTTCATGTGTGCTAATGTAATATGGATGCTGAGTGCAACGAAAGAGGTACCACAAAAAAGTGATTAGAAACTAGCAACAAATTTGCAACAGATGCATCTCGTTTTCTCTCTTTCTCGCTCTCTCACTCTGTTTCTCTTTGGGAAAGCGCAACAAAGTTTGATTTTGTTCACGGTCAAACTTCCCGATGCCCCCAACCAAATGATGTTTTTATGAACGAGTTTTGACCAAGTTCGAAGAAGCGCTGGGGCGTTGGGGTGGATATCGCCGTTTGCCCCATTATGTAAACTAACTTGAGAATTCATTTTTCGACCTTTTTTTGCGCCGGGATCGTGCCAACGAACAGAGGCGATGATATTGTCAAATAACTTTCGAACAGGACACAGTATTCACCCCGAAGGAGTGATGGGATGGGGAGAAATCAAAATTTGCTAGCGAATGAAGTTTGTCAAAGTTGAACGAATTGCTCGGGGCCTGGCGGGTTGTTCTCTTGGTTTTTTTTTCCTGGAACTTGGTCCAAACAGGTTTGACTGGACAATAAAAACAGAATGATTTATACGGATCGTGTGACAGTGTTTTTAGTTCTCTGAATGTTTGTAAGAAATCAAGCAAATCACACACTATTCTATCTATTCAAAAATGCATATTTGTCTGTCTGTGTGTGTGTGGTTCATCAATGACTAGTCGGCAACACTGCAAATATCGTCTGTTACTACTGTCAGTTATATTCTGCGTTGGTTCGGTGCGTTACTATCACAGATGTCACTGGTGTGTTCCGAAGCATAAACCTCTTTAGTGTCTGGAAGTGAACGGAGTAAGACGCAGTAGCGGATCGAGATGATCACTTGTTTGGCTTTGTAGCGGACAAAATTACCGCAAATTACCGATAACGGTGGCGGCTCGGGATGACTGTCTGTACATTTGAACGTTAGCGCGGAATACCAAGATTTAGATTTTGCGGATCGAGATGACCGCAAAAGTTTTGAGGTATGCAACGAGAAGATCTTAACGAAAAGCTCGTGAATGCCAAGTTAAGCCTGGAGATCAAGTAGTGGTAGAACGGTAAGTCCGACGTTAAGGCGAGTCCCGATTCGATCCACGCTAATACACGATCATGAAAGAGAGGAACGGTTTGCTGGGTTTGAGCAATGTAACTGGTCAAATATTGAAGCGTCGCGTGTCACAAACCAGGAGAGTTTACAACTGGATAGAATGCAGATGATCAAATGAATCGGAATCGTGAAGGAAGCAGACTGCAGTGGCTTGTCCACCGGTTAAATCGATCCGTTCTCTCTTCCGCCTTCATTCCTCTCCCCCTTTTCTTCACCAAATGATTTTTTTTCGGATTTCTACATGTTTCCTGAAATCGTAATTACCATCAAAAATGTAATTGTGATATCACATGTATACCCATATATTCATGACTTTACTTCCAATTGTTCAACAATGTATCTAGCATCTTTAACTACGTAATGAGTTTGTACTTGGAAAGAATCAAACACACGTTGAAAACATTAAAACATTCCATGAAATAAACAAAGCACTCCGAAATATTTCAAAATGGCAATCTCCCGGTTGTATTTACCAACCATCCATTTGTAATTACCAAACTTCTGTAAACGGATTCCCTTCCACTATCGATCATTTTTATTTACTTCCTTCTACTACAATCTTCTACATTCAACCGTCTCATTTTCTTCATTTTTCTGGTTGAATTCAATGTAAACTTCCGGTTGGAATCACCCAAACTTCCCTGTTGAATTACCATTAACCTCCCTGTAGAATTCCTTTCGATCTCTCATTTGAATTACTCTGAACTCTCCGATTAAACTCCTTCCAACCTCTCAGTTGAATTGTCTTCAACTTCCCGGTTGAACTCCTTTTAATCTCCCCGTTGAACTCCCTTCAACCTCCCGACTGAACTACCTTCAACCTCCCGGTTGAACTCTCTTCAACTTCTCGGTTGAACTCTCTTCAACCTTTCGGTTGACCACTCTTCAACCTCCCGGTTGACCTCCTTTCAACCTCCCGGTTAACCTCCGTTCAACATCCCGGTTGAACTACTTTCAACCTCCCGGTTGAACTAAATTTTTTTTTGCTTTCTTCAGTCCAATAATTTAAAACCACTTTCCAATGTTGCCAATGGATAACACAATTTTTCCCGTTACTCCCTCACTGACAGTCAACATCTTATTCTCTTCGTTTATCTCAGGTGTATGACACGATTATCACTATCTCACTCTACCTACCGTCACCGCCTATCTCACTATCCCTCTGCTGTAAAAGATTTTCAAATTTTGAAATTTGAATGAAAATTTTCACATTATGTTATTTAATTATTAGAAATACGTATTTCTGACTTTCATTCAACCATATGGTCATACAATTCCAACATTGTTGCTGATTTTTTTCTTTATAATATAAAGTTGCCTTCATAAACAATTTTCGTATGAGACTTTTTCCCCACCTGCAAACAAAAATGTTTTTAATTTAAACAGAATACTAATTGGATATGGAAAAGCTAATTTTGATTCATAATTTTAATTTTGAAAAGGTTCACTCCGACTGAAAATCAACTATTCTTTGACGCTCCCCTAAACTAGTAAACGAAGATCACTGCCGTCTGTTTTGAAGAAAACAAATACTTCTGACGTGTGAGATGTTGGCACCAAAAACATGGTGGGTGTCATACGGCTGGTTTATCTCCACTGTCCATTGACATTTCAGTTACGAGGGATAGTCCAAATAAAAAGGGATAACAATCTCATTAAATTGAAACCACACCTGAAAAATCACATTCATGTCGCGAAGCACCTGGTAGAAGATTAAATTGAAACCCTGCAAAAGATTGATTATATGTTATCACTAGCAATAGTTGGATCCAAACCACTCTGGGTCCGGAAATAGCGGAGTCGGAAGGCTCGGAGGCAGGAACTTAATGGGTTATTGTAGCCATAGCATGTTCTATGTCCGGGAACAGCAATTAATGTGGAGAATTGCAGCTGACGTTGAGGAACGTTGAGAAAGAGTTAGTTGGAAAAAAAATTGTGAATCAGGCCATGTTGTAAAGACGTTAAGCCAAAATAAATAAATAAATACTTTCTCGTTGGATCCGCGAGAATGTGGGACGAAAGAGAACAAAGATACGGTCCAGAAAATACATTTTATTGGTTTCATATTAACAGCCGCATAGAAACAATTTTGTGGAGCGAAATATGAGATAAATTCTGTTCTGTTCTTGTTTTTAAGGGACTATAACCCGAAGGTCATTCGTCCCTAGGAGTTAAATAAAGGAACATTCTTCCAATATCTACCTCTGTCAAATTTGTCAAAACATACACCAAGGTGTATATATGTAAAAATTGCCACAGGAAATCGAGAGTAGACTATTGAAAGAGGTTGGAAAAATAACCAAAATTGAGAGATGATAGTGAGTGGGTCTGCTATATTTTTAACGTTAGAAAAACAGTGGAAAGCTGAATAAGGTTATTACCTAACCATTATTTACAGCCTTATTATGAACAATGTTCGATATATTATTTAATGTTTGTTATAATTAATATTGTTATATTGAGCGTTCATTAAACTTACCTTGAGGTTTTGAAGTTTATTTCAATAAATGTGAACAAAGAATATATTGCCCAACTAAGGACCAAATTTTATGAGGTTAGAAATGATTGTTGACTTAATAATCAGTTCTTCCACACAAGCGGAACTGTGATAAGTGTTCTATTAAGGTGGACTGTACGGAAATTCAAATGCCAAAAAATATATTGGATGATTCTCATTTGTCAAACAATACTTCAAAAATTTAGACACAGTCAGTAATGTACGATTTACAGTTGGTGCATTTTCTTATGTCTGAGATTTCACAACGACAAAAAAATCGTGAAACAGCTTTTCCCCGCCAAGCTTATCTCGCCCACTGTATGTATTTAATTGAAACACACGGATAGTACTTATGAACCAACCCGAGTCGAATCAAGTGTTGACTTTTGGAACGCCATTCTTTTCCCGTTGGCTCGTACGCTTTTTTGTTGTTTTATTAATCGAAAATGATTCATCATTAAAAATGCATATTTATTATCGCAATCCAGCGTCCCGTGTGGGCGTGATTGCTGATCCCTCCAATCGCGGGATATTAATTCGATTCCGGAAACGTCGAAATTTTCCCTCTTTTTTGCCTCTCGTTATGTCCGTTTCGTGTGTATGCTTCGTTTCCATCGGAATTAAAAAGCGTAAAAACGAACGTGGCATCTCTGCTCCGTTTCCTGCTATCAGAGGACCAGGGCAAGCAAACATTCGCTGCGTTTAAAAATGTAGTTTTAATGTGCGGAGCTTTATTATTCATTGAAGGTAATTGTGACTGTTGCTATGTGCCCGGTTTTGGGAGCTATCTGCCGGTTGATTTGGCAGTTTCAAATGGGATTGATGACGGATTGCCGCGATCTACCGTGGCACTGATTAACAAAATTAACAAAAAAATCACTTCCAGTTCGAGGGAAATAAATTAAATTATTAAGAAGTGGGAAATTTGCTACCCTTTTCAATTACTGAGCAGATGGAATAATATTTTCTCGCCATGAAACAAATATTCTCGGGGCAAATATCTGAACGGGTAGACTGCAGGTTAGAAGCTTCATAACGTTGCGGCGGTAGTTAACTATCACATATTATGCGGCAGTGAATGTGTTGAGGAAGTCATTCACAGCATGTGCTCTGAGATAATGTATGCCAGCGCTAGGTTGTGTAACAGTAGCATGAGGCACCAATTGAGCCTCATGCAATGCACTTTCCTACAGAGTGTACAGCAGTAATGATGAAACCGGGGGAAACTGTTTAACAAATTGTCAGAATCTCAAATTTTTGTATCATTATAATTCTGGATTTAATGAATCTGGAATATGCACTTTCATATAGAATATATAATTGATACATAATTCATATATAATACTTTGATTTCAGATCATCAAAACATCAGATTTTAGATCGTAAACCACCAGTAAACCTCCAATCCCAAATTCTCAGAAATCAAACCATTCAGATCATAAAATTCTAGCCCATTAATCCCCAACCCTCAATCAGATCTTTAGATCCAGGATGCTTCGATCTTCCCATTTTATATTCCAGATCTTTCGGTCTTTGACTCGCACATTTAGGTTTTGAAAATGCAGAAGCTCATATTTTTGTATTTCAGACCTGCAGACTTCTCGTTTTTATATCTTCTAATATATCTTCTGAGATTCTGATCTTTAGTTTTTGATTCTTCGAAAAAAGTAAATTTATTCTTCAGATTTAAGGGGGATCCTACTTTAAAGGAAACTAACGAGATTTTCGAGATTTTTTTATGTTATCCATACCACCCATCCAGGTGGAAGTTCCGATTGAAGTTTTATGATATGATATCTGAAGTCGGAAATCTGATAGTCTAGAATCTTGACGATTTGAAAATCTAAGGCTGTGAGCATCTGAATTCTGAGGCTTTAAAATGTGAAGATCTTAAATAGAAATATTTGAAGAATACATATGATATCCAAAACCCGAAAAATGTAGGATTATGAATTGGATGATCTGAATTTATTTAGATCTACTAGCTGACCCGGTAAACTTCGTCCCGCTCAAAATTTGTTTTTTGTTATCAATACCTTCAAACATTCACGTTTTCTTACTATGAGCAAGTTCATGGGTCCAATCGCAGAACTGTTCATTGATTGATCTTCTATTCGACCCCGTTGAATTTACCTTTCACTATAAAATTCCTAGTATTTATAACAAAACTCACTATTATAAAATCAGATTGTTTTCAGACACAATTCTCGTTCAAGATTTTTCACTCACTTGCAAATAACATGTTTTTCCGTTACATGGAATAAATGTTTTATACAGAAAATATGATAGAACAAAGACAGCCCTAAATCGGACAATTCCTTCCTCGAGTTCTGCTCTTATCAACACATCCGGCGATCCTTTTTTTTGTATAGATAGAAGAAGATATAGGAGTGCGTTTCATCACATTGAAATCCATTTCCAGTTTCGAACAAAGATCAATTTCGCTAGCGCAAACATCAAATGGACTAACAGCACTTGTCACTATGTAATTGTAGAACATATGGGAATTTAATTTTCCGAATTTCCCTTTTTCCTTCAGAGTTTTCCGAAAATTTTCAATTGTCATGTTTGGAGGGGTGTCATACCATCATAGAAACATTTCTCATACCCAAAAACCCTCACATCCCAAATTGTGCTTGATTAGCTCTCGAGCTATGCAGAAGTTTGTGTTTCGTTTGTATGGCAGCCCCCCTTAGAGAGGGAGGAGGAGTCTATTCACTATAGAAAAGTTTCGTGCCCCGTAAAACCTTCACATGCCAAATTTGGCTCCATTTGCTTGATTAGTTTTCGAGTTATGCAGAAATTTGTATTTCATTTGTATGACAGCCTACCCTCAGAGAGCGGCAGGAGTGTCTAACCACCATAGAAACATTTATTGCATCCTAAAATCTCCACATGCCAAACTTGGTTTTGATTGGACATTTATTGCACCTAAATATGCCCAATTTGTTTTCATTTGCTTGAATAATTCTCGAGTGATGCAGAAAACGACTATAAATGATGGAAAGTTGATGTTTTCGACAAAATTCATGTTTTCACAAGATTTGAAACACTATATCCCTAGCTTTTTTTAAACAAAATTTGGATTAGTTGTAATTATTTCAAAGAAAACATGAAAAAGTTGTTGTTATGAAACTTTTGGCCTATAAAAGTGGCCATCTTCCGATGTACGAACGACTTGTTGGAAATTGTAAGAGCTATTCACGTCATTTTGTTTGAGAATTTTAATACAATACGCATTCGAAAAAAAAACAATTTCAGAGATTTTTTAAATTTTTTTATGACTTTTATGACTTTTTACGATTTCAACAATTTCATACATTGTCACGGCCAGCAAAGAAACAACACATTTTTTTTGTAAAAACATTTTATTCACAACCCAAAAGCAAATACTCACAAAAAAAAACACTTCATACACAATTCGCTTCGCAGCCTAGACCCTGGATACGCGCCTGGAAAACAAAGAGCAATGAGTCGAGTTATTAATCCTCCTGTACTCGCGTGCAAAATCATAACACGTATACTCGCGCACGGTGTCACAGACCGAAAATTGAACTTCTCTGTAATGTTGTCATTGTGTATTTTTCCGGCTTTATTGGCATTTATTTGACGAAGCGGGTATGATTGAATTAAAAACTTAAAAAAATATGTTTTCTTCGTCTTTATTAAGTTTTAATAGTCATCTAATTCAGCCTCCTCAAAACAGAGTAATTTACGTAATAACGAAATTCAAATTTTTCACTGTTTTCAATTAAAAGTAAGCAACTGAATATAATTCATGGAAGTATAAAGAGCTATAAAATAACATAAAAACGTATTAATCGATTGTGGTTTCATTGGAGTAAGAATCAGAACATAGCATAACTGCATGTTCGAAACAAACATATTTCTTACATTTCATGCAGTTGTTGCGTGTTTTTCGGGTCATTTTTCAAAGAGAAGAATGTATAACGACCTTCTAGATAACTATCAGATGATAAAGGTTCTGGAATATAAAGTTTGCATATCGCTAATATTTTTTGTCTCTGTATTCTGGGTAAACTAAGAATTAATGTCATTTTTTTTATGGGTATAAAAAGATAACATGAAAGAATTTCTAGGAACATCCTTTTCTTCCTTTTCTGTAAGGGCTATTCACGTCATTTTGTTTGAGAATTTTAATACAATACGCATTCGAAAAAAAAACAATTTCAGAGATTTTTTAATTTTTTTTATGACTTTTATGACTTTTTACGATTTCAACAATTTCATACATTGTCACGGCCAGCAAAGAAACAACACATTTTTTTTTGTAAAAACATTTTATTCACAACCCAAAAGCAAATACTCACAAAAAAAAACACTTCATACACAATTCGCTTCGCAGCCTAGACCCTGGATACGCGCCTGGAAAACAAAGAGCAATGAGTCGAGTTATTAATCCTCCTGTACTCGCGTGCAAAATCATAACACGTATACTCGCGCACGGTGTCACAGACCGAAAATTGAACTTCTCTGTAATGTTGTCATTGTGTATTTTTCCGGCTTTATTGGCATTTATTTGACGAAGCGGGTATGATTGAATGAAAACACTTAAAAAAATATGTTTTCTTCGTCTTTATTAAGTTTTAATAGTCATCTAATTCAGCCTCCTCAAAACAGAGTAATTTACGTAATAACGAAATTCAAATTTTTCACTGTTTTTAATTAAAAGTAAGCAACTGAATATAATTCATGGAAGTATAAAGAGCTATAAAATAACATAAATACGTATTAATCGATTGTGGTTTCATTGGAGTAAGAATCAGAACATAGCATAACTGCATGTTCGAAACAAACATATTTCTTACATTTCATGCAGTTGTTGCGTGTTTTTCGGGTCATTTTTCAAAGAGAAGAATGTATAACGACCTTCTAGATAACTATCAGATGATAAAGGTTCTGGAATATAAAGTTTGCATATCGCTTATATTTTTTGTCTCTGTATTCTTGGTAAACTAAGAATTAATGTCATTTTTTTTATGGGTATGAAAAGATAACATGAAAGAATTTCTAGGAACTTCCTTTTCTTTTTCTTGTTTTCTTATCGATATTGTCCATTTGAAAAAAATATCCCCGAAACTGTAACTGTTAAAAATTACCTCAAGCACCCGATTTGTTTATAGTTTATTTTTTACAATTCTTCCGCAAGTGAAATTCTCTCACAAGTGTGTATATGTATGACCGTTATATCTAGCGAATATACTATACGAAAGTCAAACATTTAGATTTTGCTAAATGTTTGATTTTCGTAGTGCTGATATTTTCTGAGAAATGAACGAATTATTGATATCTCGGTCTGACAGACCAATGCGCGAGTATAGGAGTGTTAAACATGAATGAAAAGGTAAGCGACAATACCTTTTTGACACAGAACAACACTATTCGTATCCCACACTAGCAGTTCGCAAAACACAAACAACAGCATGGCAAAACAACGTATAAACAATCACAACACAGAAACAATAACAATAACAATAACAATAACAATAACGAATTGTCAAAAGACAGTAACGCATGGAAACGGACCTGTGGACAATGAGTAGGGGTAGTGGGGGTAATGTGGTCACGTGGGGTAAAGTGGTCACTTGCTTGCTTGGTAGTATACCTATTGACTATTGACACGGTATTGATAGTCATCTTATGTTTGAAGAATTTCATTGCTATCGCATGTCAAGATATAAATAAAAACAAAAAACGCTCTCTCTGTAGCCATTCGACCGTAGCTTTGTGCGTTTCGAATTTAAGGAATTTCTATTGAAATTTAGTTTTTTTTGTCCTGCTATTTGCGACAAACCAACAGTTTGGACGACTGTTCACATATTCTAGGGGAGGTGAACAGATATTTTGTTCAATTTCAGCGATTACTTCGCATATTTCGCATTTCGTTGTTTGGGGGGCAAAGTGGTCAGTGGAGAATTACTATTGATAATGTTCTGTTTTCAAAAGCTGATATACCTTATCACCTTTCGCTTCTAAAGGGATCCCTTTTGGGGTTTTGATCTAGGAAAAATATGTCATCTCAACCAAAACCAAATCATTTTGAAAAACGTTGTGTGCTGTGTGTGTGAATAGGCCTAGCTCATTTCATACAAGGACCTACTATTTCAATCATGATTTAAACAACCAAGAAAAGACGCATAAATCTATCTCTTCTAGCATGATATGTGCGAGTAACCACTTTGCCCACCACAGGTGACCACTTTACTTCCTCACAAAAAAATGTTCGATTTTTGAACCTTTTTTATAATAATGAAGAATGTACTATTTTTAATCTTCGTAATTAAAACCGCTTACTATCTTGAACTACAATAAGTTGAGCTACAATATTCTTCGAAGAACGGTATGTGGACACAGGAAATGGGCATGTTCCTTAGGGTGACCACATTCCCCCCAGTTCCCCTAATTGTTTATAGCGAATATTCCGGACGCAATCCAATCATAGAATACGCTATTCAAATGACTATGGGACCGATCGTATAAAAGTGGCACGAAATGTTCAGAACAGTGATCAGTTGCAATAAAACTACCGATCAGTATAGATCAAACCTGCTTTGTCTATATTCGATCACATCTTTACATCATTATCGGGTAGCCAGTCTATTCTCATCTCTACTCATCATACTAGAACTTTGCTCAGAAACTATCTGGACGGAGACATACATTTTATCCATTGACTAGAATTTCGTAGGCACCATAGTTTTTGAGCTGTAAATTATTGTAAAAAATGAAGAAAAAATGTTTGGCACTTTAAAAAAAATGTCTTATTCTTTTTTGAAGGTTTCAAGGAAACAGATTTGTTTAAATGACCCATGTCCTTACACCTGTTGTCTGAAATGGTGCTGCCAACTCCTAAGACGATTTGGCATGAATTCGTCATAAGAATACCACCCAAATATAACGACGACAAAAGCAGCCAACAAAATGAAGTGGTAAAAAGATGTTGGATTTTATTATCTGAAATCATTCACAGTAGTAGATTTTTTTAAATTTCCTCTTTGGAGATTAAAACAGAAAAGTAGAGAAAATCATTGGGATTTATGAAGAGCATTCTTCAAACGAGTTATTTCGAAATGAAAACCCCGCTAGAACCAGTTAATATTTGAACTGTTGTATATTGAAGGACAATCTTTAAATAATCTAATCAGAATAGCAGATTTATGTATATCCGTTTTTAACTAATTCTACACAATTTATGGTCAACGTTTATGAAAATCTCCGAGCAATTTATCACCCTGTTTACTATCAATGTTCCAAACAAGGAGCTCAATTAATTTATTAAAAAGACCAATCTCAAACGTTTCGCCGGCTCAAAACATGCTGACGAAGAAACCGCCGCGCCGCCGCCGACACCACCGCAAACGAAAAAGATGAAACACTTCCTAAGCACTTCTAATAGTGTCCTCGTCCAAAGCTTCTTCCGTCTTTCGATTGAGCGATTCCGGGAAAATAAACCGAATGCATTCGGTGCTGCTTCTGCGGGAAGCGTTTCATTTTCGCGAAAACCATCCGACGGGACAAGACGAAAACTTAAGTGGAAGTGGTAGCTACTTCACAGGGAAATTAATTAGTTTTATCGTGCCGAAACGCTGAACCCGTGTTGTTGCTCCGTTCGTCCGTCCACTCGTTCCCTCTCTCGCTCTGACAGCCCTCTAAGAACACTCAAGAAATGATCCTATACTCAGGCGGTCTTCCATCCGAACGGAATCTACGTAAACTTGGCCATCATAAGCAACAGATTTAGCCGATGATAGTGCGCGGCAGCACGGGTCGTAGTAATTCATGATGAATGGAAGACAATTGGCCTGCCGTTGGCTTACAATCAGGACTGAAGAATCGCTCGGCGAAGCTTTTGAGTTAATTGACTCACAATCCTTCATTTCGAATTCGAAACACCACAAGCCAGCAACAGGAGCCATCGCTTGATGACATCGCCGTAGATGGGAATCTTCCGTAAATTGGTCCAAATTGAATTAGGCGCTTTGTTTGCGATGAGTCCTTCCGTCGGAATCAATTTTCCGTCGGTGCCGGCGAATTGACCTTGGCACTGCTCCACAGCTAATTGGGAGTTGGTGCGAGGAGAATTTCCACGACATCATGTTTGATGTGTCTCTTCAAGAAGAGCTTAACAGAGCTTGTAATCGTAACATTCACATCAATCCAATTTAGGTTTTTTATTAAGTCGTTTATTTTTACAGCCTCAGTTACATAAGTTTAAAGGAGCCAAACTCCTATCTGTATAGTTACAAGTATATATAAACATTTTTTATTGATTCTAATGTTAATGAAGTAGAGAACCGATTACTCGCGGCTTGCTCGAGTTTAGAAGGGTGACATTTTGTTTCAGGAAAAGGATGGGATATAAGGATATGTTGACAATGTTCACACTCACATTCGCACTCACATTCATCATACTCAATTCTTAAGCCTATCTTATATCTAACATATATTTACATTTCACCTTATTCTATTGTTAGTGAGAAGGGATTTGATTTCTCGCGAAGGAAAAGGAAAAGGAGAACATAAGGATATAAGGACAATCAAACACGAAGATCGACAGCTTTTAGGAAGACATATATTTGGGACATGTAATCAAGGTCTAACCGAACCAACACATCTCTCACCGGCACATTGGGCTGCCTTCCTCTAGCCCGAAGAGAGTTTTCTAAATTCGATCTGGCAACAAGATACTCCTCGCACGACCAAACAACGTGTTCGATGTCGTGGTAACCTTGGCCACAAGCACAGATATTGCCATCGGCAAGATTAAAACGAAAGAGTAGCGCGTCTAACAAACAGTGATTGGACATGAGTCGGGAGAAGGTGCGAATAAAGTCCCGACTCAATTCCAGACTTTTGAACCATGGTTTGAGGCTAACCTTAGGGATAATCGAGTGAAACCACCGGCCCAATTCATCTTCATTCCACTTGCGTTGCCAGTTAGCGATGGTATTTTTGCGGACTAAAGAATAAAATTCATTGAAGGCGAATTGACGCTGATAACCTACCTTTGCTAATGAGTCAGCCCTCTCGTTACCCGGAATGGAGCAATGTGAAGGACCCAGATAAAGGTAATGACATAACAGCGTCTGGTTAAAGCACTCAAATTTTCTCGTATTCTCTCAAGGAAGTACGGCGAGTGCTTTTCCGGCCTCACTGAACGGATAGCTTCGACAGAGCTAAGACTATCCGTTACAATGTAATAGTGTTCAACAGGTCGTGAGGCGACGCTGTCCAGCGCCCAATGTATTGCTGCCAATTCAGCAATATACACAGAGCAAGGATTCTGAAGACTGTGGGAGGTGCTAAAAATTTCGTTGAACACTCCAAATCCTGTGGACTCATTCATAGAGGACCCATCAGTAAAGTACATATTATCACAATTGACACGCCCATACTTTGCATTGAAGATCGTAGGAACGATCCCCGATCGATGATAATCTGGAATTCCATGGATTTTCTCCTTCATGAACAGATCAAAATGTACAGAGGAATTGATGTAGTCAGGAAAACAAACACGGTTGGGAGTATACGAAGAAGGATCAACCTGCATGGAGATGAATTCATGATATGAGCTCATGAATCCTGAATGAAAATTTAGCTCGATAAGCTGCTCAAAATTTCTGATCACCAATGGGTTCCTAACCTTACACCGGATGAGGAACCGAAGAGATAATAAATTGAAGCGATCTTTTAGTGGGATTACGCCTGCCAAAACCTCGAGACTCATGGTATGCGTTGAGGGCATACATCCCAACGCAATATGGAGACAAAGATACTGAATTCGCTCGAGTTTAATGAGATGAGTTTTGGCAGCTGATTGAAAACAGAAACTGCCATACTCCATCACTGAGAGAATAGTTGTTCGATACAACATTATAAGATCTTCGGGATGGGCTCCCCACCAGGTGCCGGTAATTGTACGGAGAAAGTTTATTCTTTGTTGACATTTTTTACTCAGATACCTAATATGGGCCCCCAAGTACATTTGGAGTCGAACCAGACCCCAAGATACTTGAATGACATAGCATGAGTGATCGGTTTACCCAAAAGTTGAAGCTTTGGTTTTGCTGGTCTATGCTTCCTAGAAAAAACCACCATCTCTGTTTTCTCCGTGGAGAATTCGATCCCTAGCCCAATGGCCCAGGTTGAAAAATTGTTCAAAGTATCTTGTAAGGGTCCTTGCAGGTCGGATTCGTTTGATCCTACGACAGACACCACTCCGTCATCTGCAAGTTGTCTGCAATTTTTTGTAAGACAATTGTCGATGTCGCTTACATAGAAGTTGTACAAAAGGGGGCTTAAACATGAGCCCTGGGGGAGGCCCATGTAGGAGACCCGATTTACTGTCGAATCCCCGTGAGAAAAATTCAACTGTTTCTCACAAAGCAAGTTATATAACATATTATTCAATAGAGGCGGCAGACCCCGAGAGTGTAATTTGTCTGACAAAACCTCTATTGAAACAGAATCAAAGGCCCCCTTTATGTCCAAGAATACTGAAGCCATTTGTTTTTTTTCGGCGTAAGCCATTTGAATTTCTGAAGAAAGCAACGCAAGACAATCATTCGTCCCCTTGCCCCTGCGGAACCCATATTGTGTATCTGAGAGTAAACCATTCGTTTCAACCCAACGATCAAGGCGAAACAAGATCATTTTCTCCAACAATTTCCGTATACAAGACAGCATTGCTATTGGGCGGTACGAATTGAAGTCGGACGCGGGTTTTCCGGGTTTTTGAATAGCTATAACTCGTACTTGTCTCCAATCATCTGGAACAATATTATGCTCCAGAAACCGATTGAATAAATTCAACAAGCGATGTTTCGCCACATTAGGGGTTTTTTTTAACAAGTTGAACCTAATTCTATCCGTTCCTGGAGCCGAATTGTTACAAGAAAGGAGAGCAAGAGAGAATTCTACCATCGAAAACTCGGAATCAAGATCCTATCTTGTGGTATATCTCGAACAATTTTTTGCACAGGAGCGGAATCGGGACAAACCTTCCGTGCAAAATTAAAAATCCATCGATGTGAATATTCTTCGCTTTCATTCGATGAAGAGCGATTTCTCATGTTTCGAGCCACTTTCCATAATTTTTTCATTGACGTTTCTCGTGACAAACCTCCCACGAAATTTCGCCAATAAGCACGTTTTTTCCCTTTGATAAAGTTTTTAAATTGATTTTCAAGGTCCAAATACGTTTGAAAATTCTCAATGGTTCCACGTTTCCGAAAAGCTTTAAATGCGTTCGATTTATCCTGATAAAGCTTGGAACATTGGCTATCCCACCATGGATTGGGAGGCCTTTGACAAAAAGTGGAGCCTGGGATGGGTTTCGTTTGAGCGCGAACCGCGCTGTCATATATCAAACGAGAAAGGAAGTTATACTCCTCCAATGGAGGCAAACCATCTCTGGAATTGATGGCTAGAGCAATTGCGTCCGCATATTTTTTCCAGTCAATGTGTCTTGTGAGGTCATATGCCATGTTTATAGATTCAGAAGAATTCGAACCAATGGTGATGGAAATTTTGATTGGCAAGTGGTCACTACCGTTGGGGTCCTGGATTACATTCCACTTGCAATCTAACGATAGTGAATTCGAGCAAAGCGAGAGGTCAAGAGCACTTGCGTTAGCAGGAGGTTTAGGTACGCGTGTTGTTTCCCCAGTATTCAAAACGGTCATATTGAAGCTGTTACAAAGGTCATATATCAACGATGAACGTTTGTCGTCGTACTGTTCCCCCCAGGCAGTTCCGTGAGAGTTGAAGTCTCCCAAGATCAATCGTGGCTCAGGAAGGAGTGAGCACATGTCAATAAGTTGCTTGCGGCTAACCGCAGCTCTCGGAGGCCAATACAAGCTGACAATACAGAGGTCTTTGCCTCTGATGTTTGCATGACAAGCAACAGCTTCGATCCCTCCAATAGGTGGAAGGTCAATTCGAAAAAATGAGTGGCACTTATTGATACCCAATAGCACCCCTCCGTATCTGTCATCATGGTCCAAGCGTATGATATTAAAATCGTGGAAAGAGAGATCATCTCGCGAAGAAAGCCAAGTTTCGGACAGAGCAAAAACATCACAATTGAACTTATGAATTAAAAATTTGAATGTATCCAATTTAGGGATAAGACTACGACAATTCCACTGTAAAACAATGATATCTCCGACCTCTCTATTTAAATTAGACATCAAGAGAGATAATCATTGTAAGGAGGGGCCATGTTTGCATCAATTGTTGCAAAATTGTCTTTAATACTGGAAGCATTGAAATGACAATGGTTCTGATGGAGTCGGAAACATTAAAACACTTGAAGATTTGGTCCAAAAGGTAATTTAGGTTGAATCGAATCAATTTTGAAATGAAACAGTTCAAACTCGGGACGCGGCAATTAATGTTCGAACGTATGTTGCTCATCAAATTGTCACAAATGTGATATGCGCCGGAATGTTCATTCAATTAATCAGCGCGGAATTGGAGATCGTTGGGAGCGAAATTTGAAATTAATTATCATGCGGTGGTCACCGACGAAAATTATTTTTAATTTATACGAATTCGAATTTCCAACTTTTTATCGGTTCAAAAAATAGCTATGATTCACATAGTGCACTGACTATGATTAATAAATTGAAACAATAAACCTGTTCTGTTGTGGGCTTATCTTGCCCCGCAAAAACTAGATTTCAATATTTGATTGGACACATTCGCATTTCATCTCTGTCACAAACTCACACGCGAAACCACATTTAACTCGGCCGGTGCTGTAACGCAATTAAAGCGAATTGGCTGTCAGAACAACGTCGGACTTTGATGGTAATTTCGCTCGTGATGTGGGAATAATCACGAAAACACCAACACCACGCAGGCTTATCCGTGGGCTCGTAATGCGCGATGATAAACCGATCCAAAACTCGTAAAACATGCTACTGCCCTTGGTTCCATCCGCTATCGGGCCTCCTCCAGGGGCCCAAATCGAACCAAACCAAACTCGAATAATTATCTCGCATATGTCAATTGTAGCGGCGTTTGGCTCATGGCGTTGATATTTTGGTTTCACACGCTCCGCACGGTTCTGACAGATGATTACCCACACTCAATTGCACCTATACCTGGATCGAAGCCTGCCCATCGTGTCATAATTCACGCTTGATGTGGGCAAATGTTGTGGAGGGTGGTGTTTACCGCGAGAATTCCGACTGTTTGGATTGAATAAATATTATTATGCATTTAGATAGTTGGCTCACTGAATTCAGAAAAAAAATCACTCTTTCCTCATTAGCATTTGTTTTTATTCTATCATTTATTTTAATGGAAAATATTGGGTTCGGGAAAAAGAAATGTCGTATATTGTCAATATATGGCAACACTTAAACATATCTTGTGTTGTACTTATCGCATCGGGTCATGCTATACGGCTATTTAAAGACGACAATCTGTGCTACAAGTGTCGTCCTTTTCAGTCTCAAGTTATAGCGCGTCAAAGATGCAGTCCACCAAGCAAGAAATTCACCATATTTTACGTTTTTACTACCTGCGAGGTAAAACTGCAACGAAGGCGACCGAAAAAAATCGTGTGGTTTATGGACCCGATACTGTAACGATTCGCACAGCACAGCGTTCGTTTGATCGATTTCGTTCTGGTGTAGTCAGCGTTACCAATGTTCCAGTTTAAACTGGATTCTTCCAGTTTTTTTTCTTTCGATCCAGTTAAACAGTTCAATCCTAAAATCTTCCAGTTTTTTCAAATATCATCCAGTTTTATCCAGTTTTTTTTATATGTGTGCTTCAGTTTTACCCATTTATGTAAGATGAATTCACGATGTATAAGTAATATCCCTCAAAGGGATTCCAGGTGATTTTTTCAAATGTCTTCAAATGGTACGAAAAAATGTCTTCAAATGTATTCACAATCATATCGGAGGAAACTAAAACTCATAACTTACTTTTGAACAAAGTTTGATAGCTTATTTAATGTTTATTCTAATAGGTATTGTTATATAGCGCATTTCATTAAACTTAGCTTGAGTTTTTGATGTTTATTTCAACAAATGTGAACAAGGAATATATTGCGCAACTGCATACTAAATTTTATGAGTTTAGAAGTGATAATTGGCTTGATAAACCGTTGATTGATTGAATATAGCCCCAGTTCTTCCACTAAAACCGAATTGTTTATTTCAGCTAAAACTCTAATTTGTTTATTTCAGCCTTCAAGTATTGGTTGTGACTAAAACCATATCCATAAAACTAATTATTGAAACGGTATGTAACCACAAAACATTCTGAAGATCAGACCAATTGAACTACCATTTCAACCACAGCTGGCAATGTACATAGCAAGAAATCTTACCCATAAAGGTTCAAAGAGCCCGTGTGCTATGCTGGCGTTGAGTTTATATTATCATTAAATGTTATAGATCCTCCTAATGATTCTAAAGTTCAGATGATCATAGAGTCAATATAGCCGGTGTTAATCAGAGGAGACCAAGTCGTAAAATATCGAGTTATTGATTGCATTAGGTTAAGTATATGGTAAGCTACATTCCACATTTATCGAATTTGTAAATCACTCGTGCAGCAGGAAATCTCATTTAGATCTTGATAAAATACCAAAGAATAATACCATTATAAAATATTAGAAATACCAGTATTTCATAATTTCAATACCAAAGTAACACTTTATCAGTGTTGCGTTGGTATTGGAAGTGCTCTTTTTAGTATTGGAATAATATTGTAGGACCTGATAAAAAAATATTCCTGCATTTAAATATATAGATCTGCTCGAATGATATGATTAATTAATTGTTTATTTCGCCATTTTATGAACTACATATAAATACTACACGAAGCTTCGAAGGAAATCCTAATGCACAATCATTAGAATAAGTAAAAAAATCATTTTAGAGCCGGTATTTTTTTAAATAAAACAATTTTACAGGATCCAGTTTTCTTCCATTTTTTTTAAAGCAATCTTCCAGTTTTTTGAAAAATATTATTGGCAACCCTGGGTGTAGTGGCTGTCGAAGATTCATCCCGTACTGGTAGGCCAATCGTCGTGGAAACCGATAAAATCGTTGAAATCATCCAAGTAGATCGGCATGTGAGTACTCGCTCGATTGGCCAGGAACTGGGTATAGACCATAAAACCGTTTGGAACCATTTGCAGAAGTTTGGATTCCAAAAAAAGCTGGATGTATGGGTGCCACACGAGTTGACGCAAAAAATCCTTTACACCGAATCAACGCCTGCGATGCACTGCTGAAACGGAACGAACTCGACCCATTTTTAAAGAAGATGGTGATTTGCGATGAAAAGTGGATCACGTACGACAACCTAAAACGAAAAAAGTCGTGGTCGAAGCGCGGTGAGCCGGCCCAAACCATCGCCAAGCCCGGATTGACGGCCAGGAAGGTTTTGCTGTGTGTTTGGTGGGATTGGAAGGGAATCATCCACTATGAGCTGCTCAACTATGGCCAGACCCTCAACTCGATTCTCTACTGTGAGCAGCTTGACCGTTTGAAGCAGGCGATTGACCAGAAGCGGCCAGAAATGATCAATTAGAATGGTGTTGTTTTCCACCAGGACAACGCTCGGCCTCACACATCTTTGATAACCCGCCAGAAGCTACGGGAGCTCGGATGGGATGTACTATTGCACCCACCATATAGTCCGGACCTGGCTCCAAGTGATTATCATCTCTTCCGGTCCATGCAAAACACTCTTGGTGATACTGAGTTGGCCTCAAAACAGGCTTGCGAAAACTGGATGTTTAATTTTTTTGCAAATAAGCAGGGGAGGGGGGGGTTTATAAGGAGGGGATAACGAAGTTGCCTTCTAAATGGCAACAAATTTGCGAACAAATCGGCGCGTATTTGACTTAATTTGGATAATTTTAAGTATGTTAAATGAAGCGTCAAATTTCGATCAGAAATACGACATTTCATTTTCCCCAACCCTATGTATACGATGCGTTACCTTCCAAATTCCTATCGAGTTCCGTAAATTTAAGGGAGGACCATGGTCTGGATGGTTGAAAAAATCATTTTTCTTTTTATTTTTGGGAGCTTATGCCCTCTGAAATGTTGTTCTAAAAGGATTTTTCGATATTTGATTTTGTTGGAAAGTTACAGCAAAAAGTATGAGATCCTCTCAATGGATATAGTATTGTTGCAGGATTTTTTAAATGCTTTTTTCTCGAAACCATGTTTTTTTTCAGCTGGTGGTATCGATACCTCAGAAGAATCTACTCGACCGATTTGGCTGAAAATTTGGGGGCTAAGCTCAAAATTTGCAGTTTTTATCGTGTTTTGTATCAAAATGCATGTTTTCGGATACGCAGAGTTCATTTTTCAACTTGGTTCCACCAAAAAACCAAAAAAAAAAGAGGAAAAAATTGATTTTTCGAACCATTGGCTTTAATTTGATATATCGATCGTCTGAATCGGTTTAGTAGTTCAAAAGTTATGAGTTTTTGAAAAAAAGTCATTTTTGGAAAAAAGAGGAAGAAGTTGATTTTTCGGACAACCCTAGAATGGAAATGATCACCCTACTGAAAAAATAAAAAAATATATGGGTCTAATGTTTTGCGATAAAGAACAAAACTACAAATTTTCACGAAAATCTGAGAACCACTATATCGGTTTTGTATGGAATGGCTGATTTCGGGTTAATATTGAGGAAAATCTGAAAGGGGGATTTCGGGTGAAAAACTCAAGTGCTGAGTGATAAAAGAGTGATAAATATTTATGAGAGCGGGGACGGACACCGTTATTGTGTAAATGCTCTTGAAACGGACTGAATGGAAAGCGCTCAATTTAAATAATTTAACACGTTGACTGCCACGTCAGTCACCGGTGTCTGACAGTATAACATACGATAATAATGGTAAATCATATGAGAATATAAGTTCATGAGCATTCCCTTTCGAACAGAAATACTTTCCACTACGATAAGAAACGATGGTTCTAATACGCTAAAAAAGGTCAATCCAATCGCTATAAAACCGTGGCACTCAACGTGTTAAAAAAATTATGTCCGGTTATTATCAATTTAATTGTTGATTACAGGGATTTCTCAAATGTGTATTCTATCTTTAGGCATCAAGGGACAAAACTTTTTGACAATGTTTACTTACCTCTCCTTCTAAATTTCTCTTTCGGATGAATTGAAGCTGAGTATTGATTGAATGATAAATGTCGAATTTGGCGAATAGCTGCACTCTTCTAAATTCTCCATCGTAGTGCATCTTGTAACAAAACTCAAAATATCCTTGCGAAAACTGTATCTATGCTCAGTGTATATTGCTGAATTGGCAGCGATACCCTAGGCGCTGGACAGCGTCGCCTCACGACCTGTTGAACACTATTACATTGTAACGGATAGTCTTAGCTCCGTCGAAGCTATCCGTTCAGTGAGGCCGGAAAAGCACTCGCCATACTTCCTTGAGAGAATACGAGCAATTTTGAGTGCTTTATCCAGACGCTGTTATGTCATTACCTTTGTGTGGGTCCCTTCTCATTGCTCAATTCCGGGTAATGAGAGGGCTGACACATTAGCAAAGGTAGGTGCGATTGAAGGCGATATTTATCAGCGTCAAATCGCCTTCAATGAATTTTACTCTTTAGTCCGTAAAACTACCATCGCTAACTGGCAACGCAAATGGAACGAAGATGAATTGGGCCGGTGGCTTCACTCGATTATCCCTAAGGTTAGCCTCAAACCATGGTTCAAAAGTCTGGACTTGAGTCGGGACTTTATTCGCACCTTCTCCCGACTCACGTCCAATCACTGTTCGTTAGACGCGCTACTCTTTCGTTTCAATCTGGCCGGCAGCAATATCTGCGTTTGTGGCCGAGGTTACCACGACATCGAACACGTTGTTTGGTCGTGTGAGGTGTATCTTGTTGCCAGATCGAATTTAGAGAACTCCCCTCGGGCTAGAGGAAGGCAGCCCAATGTGCCGGTGAGATATGTGTTGGCTCGGTTAGACCTTGATTACATGTCCCAAATATATGTTTTCCTTAAATCTATCGATATTCGTGTGTGATTATCCTTATATCCTTATACCCTCCATTTCTTCCTTTGTGAGTAATTGGTCCGCTTGCTATTGCTGCTGTGTGTTTGGTGGGATTGTCAAGGAATAATCTATTATGAGCTGCTTCCCTATGGCCAAACGCTCAATTCGGACCTGTACTGCCAACAACTGGACCGCTTGAAGGTAGCACTCATGAAGAAGAGACCATCTTTGATAAACAGAGGCCGCATTGTCTTCCATCAGGACAACGCCAAGTCACACACTTCTTTGGTGACGCGCCAGAAGCTCCGGGAGCTCGGATGGGAGGTTCTCTTGCATCCGCCGTATAGTCCGGACCTTGCACCAAGTGACTACCACCTGTTTTTGTTCATGGCGAACGAGCTAGGTAGTCTGAAGTTAGCCACAAAAGAGGCCTGTGAAAATTGGCTATCCGAGTTTTTTGCCAATAAGGAAGCGAGCTTCTATAACATGGGTATTATGAAGTTGGCATCTCGTTGGGAACAAGTCATCGAACAAAACGGCACATATTTGACTTAAAACAGATGATTGTAACTAATTTTATGAACAAATGAAAATTCAAAAAAAATACCGCAGGACTTTTTTGACAGCCTAATATATCGCGTCCGTCTTTACCACCCTTCCCCTATTCATTGGCGGCGGTCAATATTTTGAATAATGCAGTTGCTCCACATTATCAGCCCGCTCTTAACCCAATTCCGTCTGGGAATGAGTAGCGCTTTGCAGCAGTTGGTTGTCCTTCATTGAAAGGGGACACAAAATAAGAAAATCGTGAACGTTATCATAATATAGGGCTCTCTAACAATTCGACCGAACCGCACGGAAGCAGAGAAACAACTGAACTCAGCGATTTGCCACAGCGAAAATGCGCGATTCATAACCAAACGAAAGCGGTCAGGCGCGTTAACACATAATGGATAACTTGGTTACTTATGGGTACAGGGGTTTGGGAAGAAGAGTAGATTAACAGAGATTCGTTCCAGTCCAATTTTTTAAGGTTTAGTCCGTATTGTGATCTTCAATTTTGCGATGCATGCAAGGTTTTTAAAACTAACTTCCTCGTTACCCTGTGATTTCAAGTGCATGGCCTGGGTCCGTAATTTGGTATTGTTCTTAGCTCTTATTCGGTAAAATAATGTGTCATTATCTATATTATCTCTTAAGATTTCTAAAACTGATAAGGTCTCATCTATATGGATGATCGCACTTTATTGAAAGAAGTAAAAAAATCCGTATGACGATAGATGTGTTAATAAATAAAATGAATCGAGCAGCAAAAACAAAAAAAAAAAATGAAAAAATTAAAGATCTACAAACTATCCAGCCTAGTGGGCGAAGGTCCACGTAGTTGAACTGCAATAAGCGGTGGCGGTATTATCGGTTTCGATTCCAGCGGTGACAAACTTCAATCGGGGTGAAATAAATGAATGAGTACGTGAGAAGTCGTCTCAACAAAAATTGCTCTCTTATCCCAAGTATGCCATTATTATCCCACCCACAAAACGAACTGAAATGCATACTCAGCACATCATTTGGGATCAAACTTTTCACATCTTCGTTTAACCTTCAGCAGCGTGGAATGAACGAATAACATGTCCAGGATTAAAAAATAGGACATGCTGGCGGGTTAAGACCAAGTGGGTGAGTGAGCGCGCGCGCCACGGGGAAAGGGAGTTGCCAGTCAGGTCCATTATCTGTAACTGTCGAGAGTGACTTGGGAACAGACCGTGGCATCCTGGAGCAGGAACCCCATGGTGGAGCAGCGTTACTTTCGAGTATGTGGTGAAGCGAGCGAAAGCTCTTCAAACTAGCGTTCAATTGCTTGCGGTGCACCAAATTGACACCACCCACCCACTTCGAACATAACCTATTTCCATCGCTTCGTACACACTTCTCGAGTGGATGGGTGGCTTCAAAGAGTACAAATGTGAATCGTTCTATCTTATACACTATCATTACGCCAACAACTACTTCCTGCGGCACAAAAGTGCAGACGGCGGAAAGTTCGTGTGTGTGTGTGTGTGTGTGTATGTGTGGTTTGTGCTAAGCTTTAAGTTTTCCGTGGCACTTCCTATTTCTTTTGTGAGTGGTATCTTCTGGTACTCTTCCTTGTTTAGCCGAACAAACATCCATTCATTTTCTCGTTTATATGCACTTCACTAGCGAGGTTTCGTGTACCTTCGCGACGGTGCGATATGATTTTCCAACCGCTTGGAAATGGCACAGTTATTCATTGTTACCTGTGACAATCACTCCGAGCTGTCCGGAATAGGTTTACTACCTCTTGACCCTGTTAGTTTTCAACGAACAATAATCTCACTCAAGATTTTTATTTCTGTGGTCGTTCCATAGTTCAATTTCCGATCGAGACATTTTTCTACTATGTGATAACTGTAATTGTAACGGAGATATTATTTTTGACGTAGAACTACGTCTAACCGGAAGATATAGGGGGTGAAATGGAAATCTAGGCACTGAACAAGTGGGAAAAAATGCAAGATTTGGAACGCTTATAACTCGAGCATTTCTCAATAGATCGCAAAGGTTTTTGCATCAATTGATAGGAAATATATCTACGCATCTATCATAACGAATAACATTTCATTTTTCATGAGATAAATAATTGAATAATTGTGAAATATCAAGCATTGCCAAAATGCCCTATGTGCCCATTTTTGATTGATCAATTTTGTGCTCCTCAAATCGTACCGACCAAAACGGGCAACCAGAGCAGTAGCGAAATAGAATGAAGCACGATTGGAAAGGAAAAAGAAAAAAATGAACGAAACATTGGTCGCAGTCTCACACATGCGTAATTCTCGAGCCAGCCAGTCAGCTTAAAAATCCCCGCTCCGCTGCCGTTACGATCATTTTCATTCAAACCGTACACCACATCGGTTCGCATCACAACACATCAACAAACCAACCCAAGCAGCCATGTCTGTACATGGTAAAGGAGGAAAAGTGAAGGGAAAGGAAAAATCCCGCTCGAACCGTGTTGATCTGGAGTTCCCCGCAAGGGTAGCTAGGCCGAGCGCGTTAGTACCAGTGCACCAGTCCACCTAGCCGGCGTTATATAGTTTCGGCCGCCGGAGTGATCGAGTTAGCTGGCAAAGCTGCTCGCGACGATAAGAAAACCCGCATTCGGAACAGAACACATTCGGTTCGGTGGACATCAAGACAACAGGCAGTTGCAGCGAGTGGCGAGTGGCAAACGCAATCGCAAAACGGCATAAGGTAGCAGAAGAAAAAAAGTTTGTTCTTTATACAAACTGCTTCGGTGGCACATCCAGAACAAGGCGGCATCGAGAGCGTTCGAAATGGTTTTTTTCAAAACCACGAGTACTAAGTTTTCTAAATTGGAACCATTCCATAAAACAAGGCGCTTTTCAGGGCCATTAAACCTTCCAAAAAAAGAGTGCACGAAATACAGTTCAATGCTTTCTAAAACATTATCCAAAATAATAATAAAACACAAATTGATTTTTTCATAATTTGTTTGCCAGGATCTGATGAGTATGTGAATTTGGCAGTTGTTCTGAGCTTATTGATAGTTGGGGACTTTCCTGATTATTCAATTTTCACCAATTCTTAAATTGTTTCCAGATTGAAAGTACAGTAATTTACAATTAGTTCGACATTTAGCTAATTGGACGGACATGTAATGCGACTTATTTAGTTGGACATTTTTGTAAACATAGAGATCCAAATTATGACCCCACATTGAAAGTCGACACTGTACCACTGTCATCGCAAATTTTCAATTACAGGTTAAAATCGCCTCCAATGCGACACTGAGTGGCACTTCGGCACGTCGCATTGAATGTAATTTACTGTACAACATGTCACAAAGCTGGATGGGAAGAAATTTTCCAACTGTAAAAGCTGTGGCGAGTGGCAACAAATCGCTAAACAGGAAGGTTTAGCCGAACAAGATGGGGATATCGAGTGATAACAAAACAATAAACTCTTGGTTTGAAGCTAGTTTGAAGATAATTTTGTGATCCTGAAAAGGACCCTTTTTAGCCTGCATGTGAATCCAACGAGCGAACAAATCGTAATGAATGTATTTTTTTGCCATCGCTCCCTTTTAACGCTCATTCGTTCGTCTCGTTGGACTCGCCCCTCTGGCTGAGTCTGCCGATTTGTCTCTATCCTGTGAGTGTGTACCGCTAGAGTATAAAACAAGCGGACCCCAAAAAAATATCTTATTTTCTTTCAAACCGTTAACCCGTGTGGTTGTACGGCATCGGCATCGTGGACGTAACAAAGGAGGACAAGTTAAGGGAAAGGCAAAGTCTCATTCGAACCGTGCAGGTCTCCAGTTCCCTGTTGATCGCATTCACTGATTGCTCCGCAAGGGTAACTAGGCCGAACGGATTGGTGCCGGAGCACCAGTATACCTAACAGCGATTATAGAGTTTCGGCCGTCGGAGTGCTCGAGTTGGCTTGCAAAGCTGCTCACGACAATCAGAAAACCCGCATCAAGAACAGAGCAGCTTCGGTTCGGCGCTCATCAAGGCAACAATTAGTTTCAGTGGGTGGCAAAGTGTTTCTCCGGCACGTCGCATTAAATGTAATTTACTGAACAACATGTCACAAGCTGGATGGGAAGAAATTTTCCAACTGTGAAAGCTGTGGCGAGTGGCAAACGCAATAGCTAAACAGGAAGGTTCAACCGAACAAGATGGGAATATCGAGTGATAACAAAAACACAACACCAAAGGTTCTTTTCAGAACCATCAACATATTCATAAAGAGTAAACAGTAAACTAATCCATTTTTCAGGTAGATAAAGGGTGTGTCACATCAAATTGCATCACGGAAAAAACGCTTTAGAAATTCGCCCAGTAGACCGATCCTTTTGAAAATTTTAGACAGTAAAATAAAAACTATTAAACAACTTTTGGCAATTTCTTTTTATTCATACTTCGAGCCCAAGCCCGTATGCTCGCACCTTCCTCTTTACCCCGTCCATAAGGTTCTGTACAACGTCAGGTTGTAGTTTTTTTTGAACAGAAATCCATTTTCTCTTGAAGTCCGCCTCCGATTTGACAACTTTTGGGTTCTTCCGGAGGGCCTGCTTCATAATCGCCCAATATTTCTCTATTGGGCGAAGCTCGATGGGCGGGTTCATTTCCTTTGGCACGAAGGTGACCCCGTTGGCTTCGTACCACTCCAACACGTCCTTTGATTAGTGGCACGAAGCGAGATCCGACCAGAAGATGGTCGGGCCCTCGTGCTGCTTCAATAGTGGTAGTAAGCGCTTCTGTAGGCACTCCTTAAGGTAAACTTGCCCGTTTACCGTGCCGGTCATCACGAAGGGGGCGCTCCGCTTTCCGCAAGAGCAGATCGCTTGCCACACCATGTACTTTTTGGCAAACTTGGATAGTTTCTGCTTGCGAATCTCCTCCGGAACGCTGAATTTGTCCTCTGCGGAGAAGAACAACAGGCCCGGCAGCTGACGAAAGTCCGCTTTGACGTAGGTTTCGTCGTCCATTACCAGGCAATGCGGCTTCGTCAGCATTTCGGTGTACAGCTTCCGGGCTTGCGTCTTCCCCACCATGTTTTGCCTTTCGTCGCGGTTAGGAGCCTTCTGAACATTGTATGTACGCAGGCCCTCCCGCTGCTTGGTCCGCTGGACGAATGAACTTGACAAATTCAGCTTATTGGCGACATCCCGGACCGAACTTCTCGGATCACGTCTAAACTGCTTAACTACGCGCTTGTGATCTTTTTCACTGACGGAGCATCCATTTTTGCCGTTCTTCACCTTCCGGTCGATGGTTAGGTTCTCGAAGTATCGTTTTAGTACTCTGCTGACCGTGGATTGGACGATTCCCAGCATCTTACCGATGTCCCGATGTGACAACTCCGGATTCTCGAAATGAGTGCACAGGATTAATTCACGACGCTCTTTTTCGTTCGACGACATTTTTCCAAATTTACGAAAAATTGACAGTGAAGCATGGCCAACGTGATCTATAATATCCTAAAAATTTAATTTCTACAGCGTTTTTTCCGTGATGCCATACCCTTTAGGTAGGTATTCACGTAGGAGAAGAAAATAAAACAATATATTTAGAATATATATTTAACAAAAGCTGTCCCCTTTGTATAGTCCTACGTCACTCCGGTTATGTTCCCGACATTACCCACCCGTCTTTTTTTAACTCATTCGCAATTGGGAAAACAATTATATTGCGAGGCTGAGAGGTTATTCTTCTAACATTTGACTCCGTTTTTTGCAACTATCTCTATTGTGTTACATGAGCCAAGCAATTAGATTTTTTATTCAAATCGCAATTCGATTTTCACAAATTTTATGACAAACTATCAAATAGTTTCAACTCCTTGAAATACAATATTTTTGCGTTGAAGGTCCGATAGTAGATTAACACAAAATCAATACCTGGTTCGCAGGTTTTGTATATTTCTTACCAATATCACATAAAGTGGCTAGAAGCTGGAAGAAAACTATAATTACCTGATCCCCGGATTTTGCAGGATCCGTAATGTGTAATGTTATTCGAACTATCATCAAGTCCTTAGAACGTCTGAAGATTGTTCTCGAAAAATATGCAACACTTTCTTTTGTGTATAACTTTTAATCGTATGGGTAAAATTTGATGAAATTTTGGGTAAAACTAGTTTAAAGTGTAATGTTTACTTGTGCAAAATTTCGGCGCAATCTGTCAAGCGGTTATCGAGATGGTGTATAAGAAAGATTGCGCAAGTGTCGCACTGGATTTGATGGGTGGCGTTAAGTCCAAGGTGCGGATATTTAGCCTAGGAGAGCTAATATGTGTTTATTTATTCCATGAGAGATTCAAAAATATCCCACTTAAAATGATTCTTTGATGATCATTTTTGTCTGCTGCAATTTTTCCAAAAAACGACCTTTAGATCGCAAAGACGTTTGCATAAATTGATAGAAATTATTTCTACACATCCTTCACAATGAATAACATTTAATTTTTCTTGAGATAAACAATTCAATTACTGTGAAATGTGAAGCATTATCGATAAGTGCCAAGTTTTGATTGGTCCAATATGTGCTCCTCAAATGGTTCCGACCAAAAGGTGCAACCAGTAACAGCGGAATATAATTTTAATATTAGGTGTACCGGTATGTTTCTTCGGAACTTAATTATTATTCCAATGAATAAAATTCCCAGACATTCGTTGGAAAGCTACTGTCATTGTTCGTCTTTTTCAGTACAGGTCGGACTCGATTATCAGGAGACTCGATTACCCGGAGTATTTTATTTTTGATTTTTGTAAATTTTGAATAATTTGTATAATTATTCCATATTGAATAGCTAATATGGGTATCAGATGAAAGGGCTTGACTAGTAGAGTTATTTATGTTATTTATGAAAAATGTAAAAAATTGGATCGATTCGTGGTTAGCCGACAAGCCGGCCGATTAGTTCCGCAAAGGGATCCGTGCATTGCCAGAAAGATGGGAAAAAGTTGTGACTAGCGATGGGCAATACTTTGAATATCAAATTTATAACCATTTTTGCAGAATGAAGCATTAATTTTTGAAAAAAAACGAAGGAAATTACCGGTAACCCTATTACAAGTGAAACATTGAATCGTATACCCCTCCCCTTGTGGTTCTACCGCCAGTCAAATTAAATAAATTTGGCAGTTGGTTTCCAAAAAAAAAACTTCATTCATTTTCAACCGCGGAACAGAGGTAAGGCCACCGTTCCAGCACAACCACGAATGTCATTATCAGCAACGGATAACGGTAGCAGCGGCCAACGAGTGTTAATTTTGTTGTCACCCAATGAACATCCGTCGTTCATCGCTTTCGTGTAATCGATCCAGCACACAGTGCTCATATAGGGGAAGGCATGGGCAGACCGCCACTCTCTAGATTATTGATACTATCAACTTTTGAATAATGACAACTTTAATTATATTATTTGTATAGAATTTTAGTTTAATGTTTATATGTTCTCTTTTTCTATCGAAGTTACACTGAAGAGCGGTGAAAATAAGCTATATTCGTTCTCCAGTTCTCCTGTCCTCTGATTCTGGCTCATTTGTTTTTAGCTTGAATGTCATTTGACCGTGAATGATTTGATTGCCAGTTGTTCGGTGTTAAATCGGGAGGGACCAAGTAGTAAAAAAAACGAATTATTGATTGCATTAGTTTAAGCACTTTGTAAGTTATATACCACATTTATCACATTTGTGTACAACAGAAATAGCTTATCGAAAGTGTTATGAATGATCAATGTGATCCCCTAGTTTATCTCGAAATCATAAAAATGTCACATGGTCCCGTCTGACTTAACACTGACTCATCATAACAACATTTGAAGCTGCGAGAAGCTGCCATAATTGTAAATTGCAGAAATTCCGTGACGTTGTAAAAAGTGGACCATTCACGTTCCCCTCTCCCTGATTGTATCAATACACAATAAAGTCAACTTTTGCGAAAGTTTTTATTTCCAGTGCAGGGAACGTGCACAAAGGAAAGGCGGACAAATTGCTCGCATTATAAGTCAATTATGAAACATTTAATTTCCGATAAATATAAATTCTACATGCAAGCATGAGTGGAGGAGAAAAAAAGGCGGTGCATGATTTCGGTTTCGCTGTTTTTTCAATTGATATTTTGAATGGCTACTGATGCCGCTGCTATCGATCTGAATATGGGCGATGAAGTTACATTAACCAAATTCGAAATAATGATTGATTGTGAAGCCAGGAAGCAGTGCCCCCCGGCGAATGCGGCGGAACCTGATATTGAAATAATTAATTGGCTTCAGTTTCAATACGCCGGCTGGATAATGGATTTCTCCGAACTCAGACTCGAGTTATTGCCGGATGCTGTGTGCCCTAGAAGGGAATTACCGTTGGAGAACAAAAAAACAAAATGAACCAAGTGCGAGAGAAATGTAATTTATTTGATGCAACTGAGCAAAAAAATAATTGCATTGCAAACTCACTCACGAAAACGGTAATGCACATCGCATACAATGCCCAACTTTTCCGTCGATGATAACATCGTTTAAAGCTGTGCATGGGGGTGGCGTGAGAAGTTTTCACTTCCCACCGGAAGCAACTTTGGCAAGTATTTATTGCAACGCCAATAATTGAACTTATCTCCGGTCGGCCTTCCGGAGAGCAATGCCGGCACTAACGAGGACACGTACGCGGCAAGGATATAAAAAAAAGATACGAGATAACTAAACATACGAGAGGCAACAGCAAGAAAGTGGAAAGTGGAAAGCTTGTTCAAAGGAAAATAACACGGCGCGTTGAGAGATGCTAATAGCAGCAAGGAGGCTTCTAAAGACTTTATATCGCTGCAAGAGCTGTTTCCTATGTATGGATGTGTGTAAGCTCACACATTCGCACGCCTGGAGAGGCTTGTTTAATATTCTCCCATGACTGCATCCATAGCCGCTGGGGATGCTCACTGCTACTATTGTTTACGGAATTGGGTTGCGTGCTTAAGTGTTTCCAACATACAATTTGATCACCACAAAGTACCCGAGCTAATAGGATAATGAAAGTTCCTGCCTCCATTGCACGTCAGGCAAAGTATGACGGAAGAAAGCATATTAAATGGCACACACTGGAACAAAAAGACCATCGTAAAATGATACCATCGATGGGAGGGACAGGGGGTTTAGGCAGTCCGTCACATGTGCTCCCATTTTCGGCTTATGATAATTGCAGTTGAAGCTTTTGATGGCGCAACAAATACAGCGTCGGGGAGATGGCTTCCTGAGTCTACACCATACTTAAGATTGGTTATTTCTCTCCCATCGTATTATGGGATGCATTTAAAATCAAAACTAATGTTGGTAAACTTAGCTATTACGGTTTTGTCGGCTCAGTCCTTCGCCGGGAAGTGTATGAAAATGGCATTTTCACATCACGATAAACGGCTTTGGAAACTCGGCTGTTTTGTGTGATGCTCGATCGATCGGGAAGACGTTGGGGAAGCTTTTTGCTCTCGGCAAACCGATAACATAAGCAGGGAGAATGGGGCGACCCTCTGCCGGGATGGTTGTTAAGAGAAAAGTGCTCAAATATTTGGTTATCATGAGGCCGAAACTGCTTGACGAGCTGAATATTTTATGTTTTCGTATGCTAGGGAATCGAACACAAACAAAAAACCATACTTAGTTTAATGATTGGATATACCAATCTTTCGAAACATGTCCAGCGAGATCAATTTGGGTGTTATTTGAGTGTACAAGTGAAGCACGACACTTGAAATGAATGGTTTCGTAATTTGGCGGAAAATGAACTGGTTGATTAGGTTTTGACGTAGGACTATGTCTTTCATTTCTATACCGGGGTGTAAAATCAAAGTTTCGAAAACGAAAGCGTTACGCCGGAGACCGAGATTTTGAGCGTTAATAGCTCCTAAACAACTGA
Organism: Toxorhynchites rutilus septentrionalis; assembly: GCF_029784135.1. NCBI lineage: Eukaryota > Metazoa > Arthropoda > Insecta > Diptera > Culicidae > Toxorhynchites > Toxorhynchites rutilus. Next base: position 35,361,622 of record NC_073744.1, on the reverse strand, counting down.
ACGAAATGGTATGATAAACACTTCATTCGAAAGATAAAATGTCTACGCGTTATATACTTGTTACTTTTTGATCCAAAAACTTGTTTCAATAGTCTTAAAATTGCTTTCAAAACAGGCTATTGAAATCACCAATCGGTATATAAGCGAGCGGCGCTCGGAAATCCACTCAGTTCTAATTGAACAGCGATTGGAGCATGTTGTCGCTGTTGCGGTGAAGCTCTTTATTTATCATGAAAGCGCGGATGAACGGTGTCACCAAGAGCCTGTTTGTGCACCCTAGGCCAGAAGGGAATCTATCAGGAGGAGAGTGATGCCACAAACGGTTCCCTGGGAAGACATCGCTACACACACATACACGCGCGGCTATTAACAGGTGGTTATCGAGTTGGCATTAACCACTGGTGGGCTTCCAGTATCGAGGAAAATGTGGAAATATCTAATCGTTACTGAAAATAATCTGCCAGTACCTTTGGGAATTTTCAAAATATATTCATGTGAAAGAGTTTAATTGAATGTTTTCTATCCATGCTACACTGTGACCAAATATGTTTCAATCAAGTGCTATTAACAGGTGGTTATCGAGTTGGCATTAACCACTGGTGGGCTTCCAGTATCGAGGAAAATGTGGAAATATCTAATCGTTACTGAAAATAATCTGCCAGTTCCTTTGGGAATTTTCAAAATATATTCATGTGAAAGAGTTTAATTGAATGTTTTCTATCCATGTAACACTGTGACCAAATATGTTTCAATCAAGTGCTATTAACAGGTGGTTATCGAGTTGGCATTAACCACTGGTGGGCTTCCAGTATCGAGGAAAATGTGGAAATAACTAATCGTTACTGAAAATAATCTGCCAGTTCCTCTGGGAATTTTCAAAATATATTCATGTGAAAGAGTTTAATTGAATGTTTTCTATCCATGTAACACTGTGACTAAATATGTTTCAATCAAGTGCTATTAACAGGTGGTTATCGAGTTGGCATTAACCACTGGTGGGTTTCCAGTATCGAGGAAAATGTGGAAATATCTAATCGTTACTGAAAATAATCTGCCAGTTCCTTTGGGAATTTTCAAAATATATGCATGTGAAAGAATTTAATTGAATATTTTCTATCCATGTAACACTGTGACCAAATATGTTTCAATCAAGTGCTATTAACAGGTGGTTATCGAGTTGGCATTAACCACTGGTGGGCTTCCAGTATCGAGGAAAATGTGGAAATATCTAATCGTTACTGAAAATAATCTGCCAGTTCCTTTGGGAATTTTCAAAATATATTCATGTGAAAGAATTTAATTGAATATTTTCTATCCATGTAACACTGTGACCAAATATGTTTCAATCAAGTGCTATTAACAGGTGGTTATCGAGTTGGCATTAACCACTGGTGGGCTTCCAGTATCGAGGAAAATGTGGAAATAACTAATCGTTACTGAAAATAATCTGCCAGTTCCTCTGGGAATTTTCAAAATATATTCATGTGAAAGAGTTTAATTGAATGTTTTCTATCCATGTAACACTGTGACCAAATATGTTTCAATCAAGTGCTATTAACAGGTGGTTATCGAGTTGGCATTAACCACTGGTGGGCTTCCAGTATCGAGGAAAATGTGGAAATAACTAATCGTTACTGAAAATAATCTGCCAATTCCTCTGGGAATTTTCAAAATATATTCATGTGAAAGAGTTTAATTGAATGTTTTCTATCCATGTAACACTGTGACCAAATATGTTTCAATCAAGTGCTATTAACAGGTGGTTATCGAGTTGGCATTAACCACTGGTGGGCTTCCAGTATCGAGGAAAATGTGGAAATAACTAATCGTTACTGAAAATAATCTGCCAGTTCCTCTGGGAATTTTCAAAATATATTCATGTGAAAGAGTTTAATTGAATGTTTTCTATCCATGTAACACTGTGACTAAATATGTTTCAATCAAGTGCTATTAACAGGTGGTTATCGAGTTGGCATTAACCACTGGTGGGTTTCCAGTATCGAGGAAAATGTGGAAATATCTAATCGTTACTGAAAATAATCTGCCAGTTCCTTTGGGAATTTTCAAAATATATTCATGTGAAAGAATTTAATTGAATATTTTCTATCCATGTAACACTGTGACCAAATATGTTTCAATCAAGTGCTATTAACAGGTGGTTATCGAGTTGGCATTAACCACTGGTGGGCTTCCAGTATCGAGGAAAATGTGGAAATATCTAATCGTTACTGAAAATAATCTGCCAGTTCCTTTGGGAATTTTCAAAATATATTCATGTGAAAGAATTTAATTGAATATTTTCTATCCATGTAACACTGTGACCAAATATGTTTCAATCAAGTGCTATTAACAGGTGGTTATCGAGTTGGCATTAACCACTGGTGGGCTTCCAGTATCGAGGAAAATGTGGAAATATCTAATCGTTACTGAAAATAATCTGCCAGTTCCTTTGGGATTTTTCAAAATATATTCATGTGAAAGAGTTTAACTGAATGTTTTCTATCCATGTTACACTGTGACCAAATACATTTGGTTTTGTGGTTTTTCAATCAATCGCAATCAACAGGATAGCTTCTGAAGATTATTCTTCCCCATCAGTAGGATATTTCCGTATCCAATATTGGATGCATAAAACCTTGTGCCTCCAACGTAACGCTCTCGTTTTAGAAGTTCTCCAAATATTCATTCATTCAGACTGAATTCAGATTCAACTTCATACAAATGATCTCTAAATTAACGATAGTCCTACGTCACCCTTGCGGTTATACCATAGATATAACCCACTTCCTGTTTTTTGTCCCGAAACCTCAATATAGCTTTTTTTCTTTCTGAAAATATTACAGAACCGTAAAATAATGGTTAACAGCTAACAGTGGTTTGAAAGAATCCCGTAATGTAGTTTAAGAGCTGTTCATATTCAAACGTTATGTCTTCTTCAATGTATCAAATCATCAGGGTGTGTAATCAAAATCAGCTATAAACTAGATTCAGCTATAAACCATAGATTCAAATTGATTCAAATACGAGGGTTGTTCAAAAAATAATTTTCAGTGCCTTAGAAATCGCGAAAAATAAAGTTAGGACAAAAGATAAGGTGATTTTCGTAATCTACGTTTTGTTTTCTATTTTTCTACATAACCGCCGTAACGCTCGAGGCATTTTTCATAGCGTGGCACGAGTTTTTCTATTCCGAACGCGAAGTGGGTAGCGTCCAACTTTTTGAAGTACGATGTAACTGCGTCACGAATTTCTTCAGTGTTATCGAATCGTTGACCGCCGAACGCCTGTTTCATCACCGGGAATAAGTGATAGTCGCTAGGGGCGAGGTCTGTGGAGTAAGGAAGATTTTCGAACACAATACGTTTTGCCTCGTATTCCCAGAGTGTCGATTTTTGACAAAAAAAGTTTTCGAGATGACAGTATATCTCGACGTTTCATGCAATTTGAAGACATTTGGCATAATATTTTTTTTTTCTAAAACCTCGATTTCCTTTACTCCCCCCTTGGGTGATTTTTCGATTTTCAAAAAACTCAAACTTTGACCGCTGTGCGACACTAGTAAATGAAGTTGAAAATTCGAGATGGTCATTTTCATTGGCACTCCATCGGTCACCATGGAATAGCCATCAGTTCCATGGAATAGCTTTATCGATAAGAAAAAACCGTCTCACGGCCTGAAAGATCGAAAGAAGATCAGTCTCTATATATGTAACAAAAATCATTTCTTGCCACATATTTTCATCTTTAATATATCGAACATACCCTAACAGTAAAGCTTTATTGCTGGGTAATGTAGACTCGTCCAGCTAGAGAGAAAATCTGTCTATAATAAATTGAATAACATTTTTCCCTTTCGCGACTCATCTCAAGTTTCCTGGAATTATTTTAAAAAAATGCCATGCACATAGGTAACCAAGAATTTTACACACTCTTTTTTAATCACTCTTTTCTAGTTCACTCTATTCAGCTATGTAAACACGTTGTATATCTTGAATTAAATTAGTAGATGGGTGTATTATCATTTAAGCTCCAATGTATTTCAGAACACAAATAAACTTGCATCCTAAGGACAGGCTTGTTATATAGTAAAATATCAGAAGCATGTTTCGACATGAATTTGATGATGACTTCTTTCGTGTTAAATTGCGTATGTATTTAAAATACAGAGAAATTTGAAACGTGTCTGAAGAACTTATCTTGCGTGAACCTGTTCACGTTTCTTTACTTGCCGAGTTTTTCATCTTGTACTTTTTGTACAAGACGCTGATCATCTTGTTGAGTTTTTAAAATGTACAGTATTATTATACTTTCTACTAAAGTATTAGTCATTCCTAAAACAGGGTGGTTCACGTAACACCAGCGCCCGAAATCTTCGAAGATGATAAATGAATATTGACTCTCTTCTCAGTCGCTTCGCTTCGACTAACACTACTTCGGCATTCGTCGCCAACATGCATTAAATCGACTAGAAATGAATTGACGAGCGTGTAAGAGCGAGGATGATTGATGAACAATTCTAGTCATTGGTTATTCTATTTGACGTGACTAATGAATACAAATGCGTCTTCATTCGATCTGACTTCAATCCACCATCCCGACATGAATCTAATTTTAACGTCCGTATGAAGTGAAACGAAAACATGATTTCTGATGCAACAAAATAGTTATGCCATTAATGGACAGCTCCATTTTTCACTCACCGTGAACTCAAACATCGACACATTCATACGTGATACATGAGAGAGAGAAATGAATTCAGTCTGGAAGGAGTCACTTCAAAATGCAATGAAATCCATTTGACGTGGAAGAGTGAAGTGAGATAGTCGAGTCGTAGAGAGAAATAGCGACTCAAAGCCCGACTGACTGTTGAGTCATGTTGACGGAGAAACTGCGTGAAGAAGCTAAAAGTCATTTCCAATTGAATACTAAGGGGAATTGCCGAGCCCTGCGTGATAGAACTTTGCAGCATTCTTAATATTTCAAATAAGAACTTTTGTTATTTTATAGGGGTCGATTTTCAGACCTCGTCCCATAATCAATTTTCGTGTGCGTCGACCCCTGGGAAACCGAAATCGCATTTCATTGAGCCTCCAACAAGAGAGCGAAAATGCACGGGAAGCACTTATACAGTATCAAGGTCGGTCTCAGCTCCCAAAAATATTTATTTCATAAGATTTATTTGAGTTACATTTCAACATCCACAGATAAACCATATTTTATTTATTTTCTTATTTTGTAACTGTCTTTCAACTGTCTGTTGAAATATTTTTACCACAACTGAATAGGAGTCCCAACCCTGGAACATAACAGGATACATATTCCTTTTTACATTTAAGGTGGGACCCCTGTCTGGATGGTTGGAAAATAATGAATTTTCGTGGATTTTTTTCGGATGTTACGAATAAAGTGAAGTGTTCGTATATATTGGTTATTGTTTAAGGTATATTTGAAGATGTATTTTCCATTTTTTGAGTGCACGAATAATGATTATGACGCTGTTGGCAGCTGGATGCGTAGATGCTGTTTGAAATTCGGTACCTTGCTGGTGGTATCGGTTCTGAAGCAACGGAGTATCGTAGAATAAATTAGAACAATACCTTAAGCGTTACATAGGGGTTTTCGAAAATTCGAAAAATTTCCAAAACGGCGGTCGTTTTTGTTAAAAATGAGATATTTTTCATGAAAAATCGGCGATTTTAAAAAATTAGATAACAAAAAACGGCTATGTAACACCTTATATAATTAATTTTGGTAACAATTTTGAAGGTAGTAGGGAAGCGTTTCGTTGAAAAAAATTTCCCGAACGGCGCGTTGTGAAGAACCGGAGGGAGCGTAAACATTGCAGATCGTCGTGTCTTGCACTCGCAGCGCAATCAGTCGGCTGTCCAGACTTCTCTCAACGTTTGTAACTTGTATGTGTTGTTTGAGAGCAATAGCTGTGCCCCTTTTCGTATGGTCTACATTGAAGAAAACGACGTAGCCAGGCAAGGAGAGCTGCTCGTTCTCTACTTCTTGCAGACACACGATATCAAGGCTCTGACTGTTGACGAAGTTTCGTAAAGCGTTCAGTTTCGTGGGGTTCGTGATGGTAGCGATGTTGATGGACGAAATATTATACGATGTGGGAGCCATTTAGATTAGCATCACTTCAAAACTCTCTCCGTCGGTATCTTCCCGGCGAGGTTTTTTACCAGCCGGTCGTCCTCGGTTCGATTTGCTGCTGTTGGATGTGGTAGAGTCATCTGTTTCATTACCATTGCTACTCTTGCTCTGCGATCGTAACGCTGGTTTTTTGAAAAAATCGTCCACAGCTACGACAGCTTGCGGTGGCGCTAGCAATTTGGTTCGTTAAGATTGGGCTACAGGCTGGCTGTTTGCATTCGGTTTTGGACATGAGGTGCTTTCGGGCTGCCCACTTTTGTGCGTTTTTGAACCCGAGGGTTCACTCTGGTTCGTAACACTCGGCAGTTCCGGAAACACTTGTGATGATGTCAGTGGTGGAGCGGTAGATTTCTTCGTTTGTGTCGGTCTCTCACCAGCTGATTTCTCGTGTTGTTGATTGGAGGTTGACCTATTAGTATGTCCAGATTGCTTCGCCACGTTCGCGTAGCTTTTCTGGTAAACAAGCTTTTTGTTCTGGACACATGATATGCCAGTGTGTGCGTGCTCTTTGCAGTGGCGGCAGGAATGAAGCTGTCCCTTATACACGACAAACGCTTGCTCTCCGTCGATTGTTACCCACGAATCTATATTTCGCTTTACCAGCATACGAGCGGACCAAATGCCGAGCGGTATACCTTGGGCTTCATTGTTTTCGCCCCACGATACTTCTTTGATCGAGATTACTTCACCGAACGCAGTGAGAAAATCGACGACCTTCCTTTCGGATACATCTTCCGGGAGATCGTAAACACGTACTTCTACACTACCATCTTCCAGCGTAATTCGAAGAGTGTGTTTCTTCCCCTCACACTCCACTTCGTGCTTTCCGTCATGTTCATCGACGACTTTTTGTGCGATCGCCAATTCACTGACTTTTACGAACGCACATGCATCACCTCTGTGGCACTGAAGTCGTTTGATGTCTTCCATCTTCAATCCGAGAACTGAAGAACAAAATCCAACAAGCTTTTCGACCGACGGCTTAACGGCGAATTGAGAATAGTCTATTTTAAACGTGTTTTCTCGCCTCATCGCGGAACACTGATCACGCGACGCGGCACAGTATAGTATTAGAAAAATCAACGGTTAATGCTTCACTTGTGATAGGCGCAATGGGAATATACGTCTGCACGTCTCAAAAGCTGAGCGGTATATAATATGTATATCGAATGAAAGGGATTAAAACACAGTTATTTATGAAAAATGCAAATCCAAAATGGCCGCCACCACAAAATGGCGCCATATATATTTTTTTAAAAACCTCATACTCATTCCACTTATCAAGCCCGTTCGTTTGATACACACATTAGCTATTCAATATGGAATTATTATACAAATTATTCTAAATTTCCGAAAATCAAAAATAAAACACTCCGGATAATCGACCTGTATTGTGAACGCCCGGCATGTTAGGTTTGACGCTAACCACTCGGCCACGGGAACAGTTGCAGTTGCAGACCCTATGTATGAGAAATATGATATGAGAAACCCCAGGCAGCAATGTCAGACAACACAATGCATTCAAAAACAAGGTACTCAGGATGAGCGGAAGAATTAAAATTAAAAATGAAAGTGTAGAATAAAAAAAATATTTAATCAAAGTACTTGGACAGTTTGATTAAATATACTATGATCTATACCACATTTCCCTCATCAAGAATAAGCGAAGATATTTCCGTTCCTCCTAAAGTAAACCACGTGGTATGTGACAGTCTCTAATAATTTACGTAAACAAACAATGTAGCGTCTTAAATGCAGTGGACTGTAAACTGCTGGCTTAAACCCGCTGCGCGATTCCAAAGCTGCCTCAACGCAGCTTGCCCAGTGAGAGAACCAAATTCCCCCCGTGGGCGCGATGCAAACTGCTTTCATTGCAATGATGCAGCGGGGATTTTCCATTCGCATGGAAACTTTAACCTCACTGTGGCGGATTGAGGGACACGTTGTTTTGGAGACAAAACACAACACACCTAAACTTAAACTATGTACATTGTATTTAACTTAACTTTACTATACATAATATAATACAGCTTAAATTACTTAAAATGTCTTCTGCCGTTTTCCTTCAGTTTCTGACTTCAATTCGTTGCTGTTGCTTACGCTCTGCTGTCTTAATTCGAACTGTGTGCCGTCCTTGTACAGCACAAAACTATCCTCCAGTTAGTTGGCGGCATGTTTAATCCTGTTTGCGGGAGAGCAGTGGATTGCGCTTTGTGGCGTCGGGGGATCGCGTCGCATGCATCTATTCCCTCTTCAGTGCACTTGCGACTGAACAAACAATAAGGACCTTAAATCTAAAACATCATTTTACATTTAGGGTTTCATCTATCACTAAAGATTTAACAATGGCGAACAGCTGTTAAGCTGCAACCATCACGTGCAAGGCCGAGAATGTCAGTTAGTAGTTGAAAATCTCATTAAATACATAGTTGAACAATACATATATTTACATATAAACTTCAATAAAAAAAATATTCACACAATAATTACATTAACACATTCTAGTAAACATTATTATACACATTGGATTTAACTTCGCCATTCGTTCGATGCAGGTATCCCACTTGATATCGTATATCTTCTACGATATTCAACAACGCCTGATCCATCGGAAGAATTCCTTCTCCACTTGCCATCGTTACTGGAAAAGCCGAAACTGTTTCTTCGGCATCTCTCCATCATTTGACCACGGTTATATAAACGTATGGTGCGTTGAATTTCCGCTACAAACTGATGCACCCTGAAGAATTCCAACCAGCCCTTCATGGAAACATCTACCTCAGCGTTACTGTTCGGTAGACTCTCGATCGGAAACCATTTTATCCTCCGTATTTCGTTTCTCGTTTGAGGCCGGAAATTCGTCGAATATGGCACATCAGGAACCAAGTATAATCTCGAGGGATGTGTAAACATTACATCCCAAAATTTACCGGACGCTTTCTTCCGAATGTCGTATCCGATCTCCTCGAGAACTTCCCGCACAGCACAATCGAATGGATCCTCTTTTCCTTCCTTTTCCGCTTTGCCTTGGGGGAATCCCCATTTACCCTTGTAAGACTGTACCAAGAGAACATGTTTCATGTCCTCTAACAATAAAATGGCTCCATTGGTGGGGATAGTGTTTAGGTATCGCATGTATGCCGACATAATTCCATCGATCTTCGGAATGTGCTTCTGCAGAAATGGAACATGTCTGAAGATCTGGTATGCGAATCTGTTATATCCACATTTTTTATATTCATCCGAACATAAAACGTCCAGATAATGCCAATGGGCTTTTCGTATTGCGCAGCAAATCCCAATTAAATTATTACGATCCTTCATAGGTAGGATATACCTAGCTGCGAGAGTATCCAAAATCTGTTTTTCAATGGGACGATTCCAGGAATACATGATGATCCGTTGAGCTGTTTCTAGCGTTACTGAAATCTGAATTTCGTAATACGCATTTATATATTGAAAGATAGGTAGCAAAGTTGGTTTCGGTAGGTTTTAATTTTTGAACAACTGCAACTACCTGCAAGGTGTACCTTTCCGTTTCGGGTAGCCAGCAACAAGTAGCGCCGTTTTAAAGAGTGAATTTACCATGAGCGTGTTGAAGATCATTGACATATTATTAAAATTGAAAAATAAATCGGCTTAGCGAGCGTTGACATAAAGGTAACGAAGATATTACTATTAATACAGCTGATGAATAAACATGGATTTAATAATTATGCATGTAATATATGTATCATTTTTGTTGAGAAGTATTGAGTAGAAATGAGTATGGTGAGGACAGAATTCTGATTGAATCTACTCTCACTTGCAAAATCGATTAACTTTTTTGATGATGTAAAAATTTTCATTTTTACCAGTTAAGAATTCTTCACATTCATACATTGTGGTCACATGATGAAAAATTTGGATAGTTTTGGCTCTTCGCCTACGGCTACGACTTCGATTGGAGAGGAAATTCTTTCGAGAAATCGTTAGTGAATATCGTAGAAGATTTACGATATTAAGGCGGGTATCAGCAACGCATGTGTGGCGGAGTTAAATTCAATGTCTATTTTGTATAAGGCGTTGTGTACAAATTACGTAACGCGAGTAGGGTGGTGGGACCAAATGAGGTGTGCTTCCTGAGCCAAGATGATAAAGCACGTGTTTTAATGGGTTTAACAGCAGCCAGTAAGCAAGCACTGATAGATGCATCTCGAACATATCTACATAATAATCTGTATTTCAACAGATTGTTTTAAACTGAAACCAAGAATCTGTAGATACAGATCACAAATTATTTGTGTTCATACAGAATTTACCGTTTTTTTTAAATAACTTTGCAATAATGGCTCGAGGTTAATAATATGTTACCCATCTCAAATTTCCATTGAACCTCAATAAAGAAATGTATTTTTACTACTGTGTATATAATTTTTCGCATTAAGTGGATATCATCAACATCGTCTAACCAATAATTTCTATGCCAATCAATGGTAGTAAAGCTAAAATTATGCAAAAAAAATTGCACTTATAAACCCAATACAGATTTTAATACAGATTTTTTGAGAAAAAGTTAAGATAAAAAGATTGCTAAAGAGACTGTTAAACAAAAGCTTATCCCGTCCATTGCCGCAGGGTGCTTGAGCAGCTTGGTCATGCAGAAGCAGTTTAATACAGTTGTCCAATGTACATTGCAGTTCGTTCAGGAAGGCACTGTTCTTTGAACGCATTCTTTCATGGGCTCGATTTTAAAAGGGTGAGCGAGCTGCCTGAATTCGAAATTATTCAGCTTCAAGAAAGAATCAAGCCAGTAATCATAAATAATGTAGATAGAGGCCCTGACCAGAACCCGTTTTAAAAAGGTCATAGATATGTTCGATTCCTCAAGCCTCCGTGGCGGCGATGACCTCCTCATTCGACTCAAATTTCTGCCCGGCGAGTGATTTTCCAAATTTGGAAACAAAAAAAAAGGCGCACGGGGCCGAATCTGGAGAACACGGTGGATGAGGTAGCAGTTCGTAGTGCAATTCGACCAATTTTGACAGTAGCCGTTTACGAGAATGTACTACACGATAAGTAATCTCTCTTGCGATACTGACACCATCGGGCGACGAAGCTAAGTACTTATCGGATCGCCCTCGTATATCTTTCCAGTTTGCTTTCTCGACTGTTCAAGTAATTTTTATGCTGTCTTTAGAGTCGAATTAATTGCCCTTGAAGATGCCTTTGATTTGCCCAGTTGCGAGTAGTATTCGTGGAATTTCATCCACTGATTTCTAGGAGCCGGCTTTGGGGTTAGCTAAAGGTGAATCGTTTAGATTACCTCAAGTTTGTTTCCCGCACAACGTTGTCGTAAAGGAATCACGATTTATTTCGAACGACAATTTCGTTGCGTTTTTGAAGAAAGAGGCATATGAAAATGCAATCCATTGATGATTTTTCGGTGAAATTGTGTGGAACCCACACATCGTAACGATTTACATAACCTAACTTCAGCAGATGCTCATGAACAGTGGCATTAGATATATGTAGTGAATCTGCTAATTCCTTTGTCATGTATCAAATATTTTTCTTGATAAGCATAATGCTTAGCATTCTTAGCATAATTCTAAGTAGTTAGTATTTCTTTTATTATTTCCATTCCAAGTCTATTTATAATCTTTGTTAAACTGGTCGGACTCGATTATCCGGAGTATTGATTTTTTTTTTCACTCCGGATAATCGAGTCATAAAAAAACAAATTTTCTCTCGGTAAACGTAATATAATTAGGATTTGCACTTATTTATTGAACGGTTTTATCTAGGTTGACCCGTTTGTGTGTTTTTGACTTTGTAACTTTGTAACTTTGCTGGTAAAAATTTTCAGCCAAATCGGTCGAGGAGATCCTGAGATATCGTTATTTCAAACATGATTTCGAGAAAAACGCGTTCGAACAGCAATACTATATCCCTTGAGGCGACTTCATACTTTTGGCTGTAATTTTCCAACGAAATCAAATATTAGGCTGTCAAAAAAGTCCTGCGGTATTTTTTTTGAATTTTCATTTGTTCATAAAATTAGTTACAATCATCTGTTTTAAGTCAAATATGCGCCGTTTTGTTCGATGACTTGTTCCCAACGAGATGCCAACTTCATAATACCCCTGTTATAGAAGCTCGCTTCCTTATTGGCAAAAAACTCGGATAGCCAATTTTCACAGGCCTCTTTTGTGGCTAACTTCTGACTACCTAGCTTGTTCGCCATGGACAAAAACAGGTGGTAGTCACTTGGTGCAAGGTCCGGACTATACGGCGGATGCAAAAGAACCTCCCATCCGAGCTCCCGGAGCTTCTGGCGCTTCACCAAAGAAGTGTGTGGCCTGGCGTTGTTCTGATGGAAGACAATGCGGCCTCTGTTTATCAAAGATGGCCTCTTCTTCATGAGTGCTACCTTCAAGCGGTCCAGTTGTTGGCAGTACAGGTCCGAATTGAGCGTTTGGTCATAGGGAAGCAGCTCATAATAGATTATTCCTTGACAATCCCACCAAACACACAGCAGAACCTTCCTGGCCGTTAATGAGGGCTTGGCCACCGTCTGAGCCGCTTCAGCGGGCTTCGACCACGACCGTTTGCGCTTCACGTTGTCGTAAGTGACCCACTTTTCATCGCCAGTCACCATCCGCTTCAGAAACGGGTCGATTTTGTTGCGATTCAGCAGCGATTCACATGCGTCGATACGGTCAAAGATGTTTTTTTGCGTCAACGTGTGTGGCACCCATACATCGAGCTTCTTTGTGAATCCAAGCTTTTTCAAATGGTTAATAACGGTTTGATGACTTATCCCCAGCTCTTGGCCGATGCTACGGCTGCTACTATGCCGATCTTTCTCGGCTAATTCAGCGATTTTGTCGCATTTTTCGACGACAGGCTTTCCGGAGCGTGGCGCATCTTCGACGACCTCTACACAAGAACGAAAACGTTGAAACCATCGTTGTGCGGTGGAAATGGAAACTGTATCGGGTCCATAAACTGCACAAATTTTATTGGCAGCTTGAGATGCATTTTTGCCTTTGTCATAGTAGTACTGTAAAATATGTCGGATTTTCTCTTTATTTTGCTCCATATTTGCGACACTATAACTCATGAACGACTTAACCAAACAAAACACTGCCAAGGACTGTATTATAGCGCAAAAATACCTTTCCAACAAGCTATAGTATGACTCGATACAATGAATACAACTAGAACTATGGGGACTTTTTTGACAGCCTAATATAATTCTTTTAGGACAACGTTTCTGAGGGGGGTTTCCGTAGCCACATTGGTTGCGCGTTCGCTTAGTAAGTGATCGATCGTGAGTTCAAAACTCAGGGCCCTCATTGACCATCTTTGTGTTGTTACAGAATAGCTACGTCCACGCAACAATCATCAGCGATGGAGATCGATCCACGGTCGAAATAAGATCGATTCATCCATACAACTGCTCTGCTCTGCAAGACACATCGGGCTGCTGTTCTATAAATAACTCAACAATGATCAATCAACTGTCTCCGCTGTCCGGTGGTCCAACTGGATAATAGAACAGAAAGAATACTCTTACGCTTAAATGGCTACTGTGTGAATGTACCATATGTAATGGTATAGAAGGAATACTGGCGAATGACAACTGTGTAATGTGCTAATTTATAGATATGATAACCATGTGACATGTACACGATTAAAATTCGGCTCTGTTACATCTAAAATGCTAATGAGTCTTAAATAAATAAATGGGATAAAAAAAGACGGGTGGGTAATGTCGGGGACATAACCGGAGTGACGTAGGACTATACAAAGGGGACAGCTTTTGTTAAATATATATTTTAAATATATTGTTTTATTTTCTTCTCCTACGTGAATACCTACCTATCTACCTGAAAAATGGATTAGCTTACTATTTACTCTTTATGAATATGTTGATGGTTCTGAAAAGAACCTTTGGTGTTGTGTTTTTGTTATCACTCGATATTCCCATCTTGTTCGGTTAAACCTTCCTGTTTAGCTATTGCGTTTGCCACTCGCCACAGCTTTCACAGTTGGAAAATATCTTCCCATCCAGCTTGTGACATGTTGTTCAGTAAATTACATTTAATGCGACGTGCCGGAGAAACACTTTGTCACTCACTGAAACTAATTGTTGCCTTGATGAGCGCCGAACCGAAGCTGCTCTGTTCTTGATGCGGGTTTTCTGATTGTCGTGAGCAGCTTTGCAAGCCAACTCGAGCACTCCGACGGCCGAAGCTCTATAATCGCTGTTAGGTATACTGGTGCTCCGGGACCAATCCGTTCGGCCTAGTTACCCTTGCGGAGTAATCAGTGAATCTGACCAACAGGGAACTGGAGACCTTCACGGTTCGAGTGAGACTTTGCCTTTCCCTTAACTTGTCCTCCTTTGTTACGTCCACGATGCCGATGCCGTACAACCACACGGGTTTACGGTTTGAAAGAAAATAAGATATTTTTTTGGGGTCCGCGTGTTTTATACTCAAGCGGTACACACTCACAGGATAGAGACAAATCGGCAGACTCAGCCAGAGGGGCGAATCCAACGAGACGAACGAATGAGCGTTAAAAGGGAGCGATGGCAAAAAAAATACATTCACTAGAGGCGAATGAACTGAAAAGTGTAAACCCTCTTAAAGCCAAAAAGAAGAAGAAGAAGAAAATACATTCATTACGATTTGTTCGCTCGTTGGATTCACATGCAGGCTAAAAAGGGTCCTTTTCAGGATCACAAAATTATTTTCAATCTAAAGAGTTTATTGTTTTGTTATCACTCGATATCCCCATCTTGTTCGGCTAAACCTTTCTGTTTAGCGATTGCATTTGCCACTCGCCACAGCTTTCACAGTTGGAAAATTTCTTCCCATCCAGCTTGTGACATATTTTACAGTAAATTACATTCAATGGCACGTCGCATTACCACCACTCAGTATCGGATTTGAGGTAATTTTAACCTGTAATTGAACATTTGCGATGACAGTGGTACAGTGTCGACTTTCAATGTGGGGTCATAATTTGGACCCCGAACTCTATGTTTACAAAAATGTCCAACTAAATATGTCGCATTACAGGTCCGTCCAATTAGCTAAATGTCGAGATAAGTGTAAATTACTGTACTTTCAATCTAGAAGCAATTTAAGAATTGGTGAAAATCAATAAGCTCAGAACAACTGCCAAATTCATACTCATCATATCCTGGCAAACAAATTATGAAAAAATCAATTTGTGTTTTATTATTATTTTGGATATTGTTTTAGAAAGCATTGAACTGTATTTCCTAAACTCTTTTTTGGGAGGTTTAATGGCCCTGAAAAGCGCCTTGTTTTATGGAATGGTTCCAATTTAGAAAACTTAGTACTCGTGGTTTTGAAAAAAACCATTTCGAACGCCCTCGATGCCGCCTTGTTCTGGATTTGCCATCAAAGCAGTTTGTATAAAGAACAAACTTTTTTCTTCTGCTACCTGAAGCCGTTTTGTGATTGCGTTTGCCACTCGCCACTCGCTGCAACTGCCTGTTGTCTTGATGTCCACCGAACCGAATGTGTTCTGTTCCGAATGCGGGTTTTCTTATCGTCGCGAGCAGCTTTGCCAGCTAACTCGATCACTCCGGCGGCCGAAACTATATAACGCCGGCTAGGTGGACTGGTGCACTGGTACTAACGCGCTCAGCCTAGCTACCCTTGCGGGGAACTCCGGATCAACACGGTTCGAGCGGGATTTTGCGAAACGATGTGGTGTACGGCTTGAATGAGAATGATCATTACGGCAGCGGAGCGGGGAGTTTTAAGCTGACTGGCTGGTAGAGAATTACGCATGTGTGAGACTGCGACCAATGTTTCGTTCATTTTTTTCTTTTTCCTTTCCAATCGTGCTTCATTCTATTTCGATGCTGCTCTGGTTGCCCGTTTTGGTCGATACGATTTGAGGAGCACAAAATGGACCAATCAAAAATGGGCACATAGTGCATTTTGACAATGCTTGATATTTCACAATTATTCAATTATTTATCTCATGAAAAATGAAATGTTATTCGTTATGATAGATGCGTAGATATATTTCCTATCAATTGATGCAAAAACCTTTGCGATCTATTGAGAAATGCTCGAGTTATAAGCCTTCCAAATCTTGCATTTTTTCCTACTTGTTCAGTGCCTAGATTTCCATTTCACCCCCTATATCTTCCGGTTAGACGTAGTCCTACGTCAAAACGTTTCTGAGGGCATAAGCTTCTCAAAAATGCAAAAAACTAAAATTCAATTTTTTCGATTTTCCAGACCGGAAATCCACCCTTAATTTGCAACATTATTTTTATTTAATTAGTTTCAGGTTTCGAACCTCGACCCATGGGATTTGTAATTCTACGTCTTTACTACGTAGCCTATCATTTCATCTTGTGTGCCTACTATCCTTTACCGACGGTATTCTATCGTCGTCGGTTATCGTCGGTTATATTCCAACGAAGGACGTGGGATCGAAAATGGCTCTTCCTCCTAGCACACACAACAAAAAGTACCACACAAAAGCCACATTTAGTTGACCTACAAGCCACGTGCCACATTTAATATAGAGCTTACCTCAAATTCACATTCACGGACGCACAGGAGGGTATTAATCCTTTTACTAAATGAAGTATCTATATTATAACACTACAAAAAAACAAACAAAAAAAAAAAAACAGGAAAAAACGAAAGAACATTTATCCAGGGATCTGCATAGTCATAGTCAACTGAGGATAGTCAGCTGACTGTCTGACCGACTATATCCGTAGTCAGTTAGTAATGATTTTTGGCTTCTTCACGCAGTTTCTCCGCCAAAACGACTGTTCAGTCAGGCGTTTAGTCGCTATCTCCCTCTACCGACTCGCCTATATCATTTCATTCTTCCCAGTCCCATTGTCCTCATTGCATTTTTAAGTGACTTCCCCCAAAACGAATTCGTTTCTCTCTTTCTCTCTTCCATGTACGTGTGCATGCATCGATGTTCGAGTTCAACGTGGTTTGACATACGCTACAGGTGCGTTAGATTCTTTTGTATCGTACACGAAAATTACTCACACGTATAAAATAGCGTGCAGTGCGTGTGTGTTATTTTGCTCGCTATTTACTAATACAGTAGAACCTCGATTATCCACGAGCGGATTATCCGCGAATGCGAGTTCCTTAGTAATTCTATAAACCTTCCCGATATTTGTCAGTGAGTGGGAGAGTCTTGCTCTTTTGTTTTGACCATGGCTTTCACATTATCTGATCA
The DNA here is from genome assembly GCF_029784135.1 of Toxorhynchites rutilus septentrionalis. Taxonomy (NCBI): domain Eukaryota; kingdom Metazoa; phylum Arthropoda; class Insecta; order Diptera; family Culicidae; genus Toxorhynchites; species Toxorhynchites rutilus. The sequence goes on along the minus strand of NC_073744.1, from coordinate 35,344,207 downwards.
CTGATGTAAACAACCTTACAGATGGATAGTTCAACAATTTCTGTATTGATAAAACATAGTTTTCATGCTAAAATATATTTTTTTCGTGTTAGTACCTCATTTTTAGCCCTGTTTTGCGTTATCCACGATTTTCGTTATACGCGGTGATCTAGCCCGACTATTCCGCGGATAATCGGGGTTCTACTGTACTAACGTGAGGACTGTTTGTTGAGAGTGGTTCGAATGGCAATTTCTACGATCCAAAATTGTACTTGCATGTACCACCAGATACTTTCTTTCAGCGTTCCAAAAAAAATTATATCCACGTTTTAATTAAACAATTCCAAAATTCGCAATCCTTTTCATTTACTGCCTGACTATACAATGTCTTCTAAGCTACTGATCTAATCATCTCGCTATCGGTCATCGTGAAGCTGCATAGTGTGATCGTTACGCCTACATCCTTATTCTGAGCACGATCGATATCCGATAGTGATGGTCATTTTTATTTTAGTATAACACTTTAACATTTTCATTCGTCGACAAATTCATTTTTTAATTAGTTTAGGTTTTAACCATTTGTAAATAGTAATTAAGTTTCTTTTAGAACATTTCATTTTATAATTATTGACTAACGGGTAACATTTCCGGCCCCCTTGAACTAAGTTCAATAAATAATCATACTCATTAATTAGAAATCTTTTTCCATTGTACCAATGACTTCGTTTTCTGGTCCACATCCTCGCCTGGTAAGGACAAATTTTGTTGACCGGTCTCCTGTACGTTCCATTCCTTGTTTTCACAGTAATCACCCGCATAACTCCATCCGAGCCGGGGTGGAGCTCAATTATCCTTGCGAGGGGCCACTGCAGTGGTGGTTGGTTGTCCTCGATGAGCCCGACAATGTTTCCAGTGTTGATATTACGTCCTTGGTGCTGCTTATTTATTACCTGCAGGTTGTGCAAGTACTCTGTTGTCCAGCGATTCCAAAATTGCTGGAACAATTGCTGTCGTTGCTGATAGTGGGATAGGCGACTTGTGGGAGAGTGTGTGTAATCTGGCTCCGGTAGAGTGTTCATGGCAGTTCCTATGAGGAAATGGGCAGGCGTGAGGGCCTCTATATCCGACGGGTCATCAGACAAGGGAGTTAATGGCCTTGAATTAAGCGCTGCTGTTATTTGGGCCAGTAACGTGAGAAGCTTTCATAATTCAATTGCTGGATGCCAATTTGTTTTTTGAGGGATGTTTTAACACTGCGAACGGCTGCCTCCCACAGCCCTTCAAAATTGGGAGCACGGTGTGGGATGAAGTGCCACTCGATGCCTTGACGTGAACAATCCGTATGAATTTGATCTCGAGCTTTCTTATCGGAGAGTAAATTGTACAATTCCTTTAATTCGTTGTTGGTTATCAGAGTGGATTTGAGAAGGTATTCCGTAGCGACCGATGAACCGATGTAGAGCAAAAAGAAAACCTGTCGTAGACAGATCGGAAACCATCTCCAGATGTATCGCCTTTGCGGCGAAACAGATGAATACTGCTATATAAAACTTAGGGGCTGCGGCGCGTCTGTGCGGGGGTTTCAAAAAGAAAGGGCCACAGTAATCCACGCCCGTAACTGAAAAAGGTTTGCTGGGGCGAACACGTGCTCCGGGAAGTTGACCGATGGGTTGGTGTATTTTTGCAGGGTTGACATGGAAGCATCGATAACATCTGCGTAGAACTGCATTGACCACTCGTTTGCCGTGTATCGGCCAGAATTCCTGCCGCATCGTAGAAAGTGTTAAATTGCGACCACCATGCTGAGTTTGTAGATGAAAATGGTTTACTAACATACGAGTGAAAGGATGATGACTGGGTAGTATTGCCTGGTGCTTAGTAACATAATCAATAGATGAGTTTCGAAGACGACCACCAACTCTGATAATTCCTTCCTCATCTAGGTAGGGGTTTAGTAATCTCAATGGTGATTGTTTGAGGACTAACTGCTGTTTCCTTAATTGTCTGATTTCCTCTGCGATGTGTTCAGATTGTGCTAAATGCGTCAACACCCTTTTGGCTTTTCCTATCTCCTTCACAGCTGAAGGTCCAGTGATGTGCTTTGCTTGGAACCTGGTATTGTGTCCGAAACGCAAACAGTAAGAGACGATACGTAGAAGTGAGTTTAGAGATGAACGTAAGTAGAATAATGGGTCTGGCTGAGTGCTCACAGCCAGTGCTGGTAGACTAAAGGCTGATTTAGACGATGCCAGTCAGCGCTCTAGTTGAAGTATCCAGTGAACAGAGAACAGACACTCTGTTCAAGTTACTTTTACCAGTATCGAACAATTAATTGGCCTCTAACTTGAACAGAGTGTCTGTTCTCTATTCACTGGATACTTCAAATAGAGCGCTGACTGGCATCGTTTAAATCAGCCTTAACACGATGTTCCAGGTCCTCATATGTAATTGCATCTCGCGAGACACCAAATCCGCTGGGTTGTCTTTACCGGATACATGCTTCCAGACGTGGCCATAAGTTGAAGTCTGGACCGATGAAACCCGATTGACCACGAACGTTTTCCACCTGTTAGGTGGTGATTTCAGCCAATGCAGCACAATCGTCAAATCAGACCAAAAATAAGCGGGTATTTATCCAACGAAAGAGATTTTGATACCTTCTCGTACAACATTCCTGCCTCCTTCGCAGCGCAAAGTTCGAGCCGCGGAATCGTGAGCCGCTTCAGAGGAGCGACACGAAATTTGGAGGATAATAATTCCACCTGCACGTTACCAGTGCAATCCATAGAGCGTACATAAATGCAGGTGCCATAGGCCAGCTCCGATGCGTCAGCGAAACAATGAAGTTGCACGCTGACCCATCCCGATATGAACGCGAAACGATCAATTCGCAATTCAGATAATCCTTCCAATTTTTCGTAGAAAGTTAGCCACCTTTCCGTCATCTCAGATGGAACAGGATCATCCCATCCGCAGTGCAACAATGCAAGCTCTTGCATGAAAATCTTCGCTGTTACAATTATAGGCGATTTTAACCCAAGCGGGTCAAAAAGCTTGGCAATCGACGAAAGAATGCGCCGCTTAGTCCATTCCGTTTGCATAGCTGAGATGCTAAAGGAAAACCGAAGTTGATCAGTTGTCGGTATCCATGATATTCCGAGGGTTTTTACTTCATCGTTTGAAGTAATATTAAAATCTATCTGATTTGTCGTACCAAGGTGATGCGCTGGAACGCCATCCAGAGCTTCGAGTTTATTCGAGCACCACTTTCGTATTAAAAATCCTCCTTTAGCCAACAACTCAGTTAATTGTTCCCGCAAAACCACTGCCGCTTCTACGCTTGGTGCCCCGCCTATGTAATCGTCAACATAAAAGTCGTTGGTCAAGGCGATCTTTGCCTCTGTCGATTTATCTCCTTCATCCTTCGCAAGTTGTCGAAGTACTCTTGTGGCGAGGAATGACGACGGCGTCAAACCGTACGTTACCGTGAGTAGTTCGTACTCTTTCATTGGCTCCTCGCACGTGAACCGCCAAAAAATGCGTTGTAATTTGGTGTCATTATCATCAACCTTCACTTGTTGGTACATTTTTTCCAGATCTCCGATGAGTGCAACTTCGTGCTTGCGAAAGCGTAGTAGCAAATACAAGTTGTCGTGCTCGATTGCTTCAATACTGCATGGTGCGGCAAATAACAAACGACAAATCCATTTTCCGTTTCCAATTTTAGTTTGTCAGGATCAACCTCTCGCATATGTCCTAGTTGAAGGTACTCCGCCATAAATGCGTTATACTGACACCGCATATCAGCGTCCTGCTTTAGTCGCTTCTCTAAATTTATGAATCGCTTTAATGCGATCGATCGTGAATTACCAAGCATTTTTTCGTAGTTAATTCGTTTGGGTAGGTGCACCACATACCGTCCGTCTATGTCACGACTATGTGTTCGGACAAAATGTTCCTCGCAGTCCTTCTCATCTTTGGACCAAGCAGGCGTATCGTCGATGCTTTCAACTCTCCAAAATCGTTCCAACAAATGGTCTAAATTTTCCGAAGCCGCAGCCAAACAACAGCCAACTACTTGTTCAGTAGGGTACAACGCACGTCCCGACACTATCCAGCCAAAGACAGTGTCCACCAACACCGGAAGATTTGGGCCCAAACTCATCTTCTTCATTGTGTTCTCCAGGAAAAAATCGTAGAAGCGTTCTGCTCCGAGAAGCAAATCAATGCTGTTGCGTATATTGAACTCTGGATCTGCCAACTGCATATTTTGCGGAATTCTCCAATGTTGAACTGATACTGTTACTGAAGGCAACTCTGTAGTAATCCGTTGCATCACCAAAAAATCTAATTCCTCCGAAAAACCTGTCGTTCTTGATCCGATAGTAGCGGACACTGTTTGCCTCGCTGTACATTCCGTTCGTCCAATTCCGCAAATTGGAACACTCACTGCTCTCCGCCTCAAAAGTAGTATTTGACATAAGTGTTCGCTGATGATATTGATCTGCGAACCATTGTCCAGAAGCGCTCGTGCTAAATGCTTTCTGCCATTACAGTCTCGGATTGTTAATATAATTGTTGATAGGAATACGTTCGACTTATTGGAACTGATCTCCACATTGTATGAACCGACGCTAGGTTCCTCGATGTCCTCGCGTGTCGAGGCTCCGTTGCCATCAGTTACTGAAAGAGAGCTTGTTCCTTGTGCATCTTTTTGACCTGCATGTTTTGAGGAAGATTGACGGATATTGTCCATTCCAGTACCAGCCGGAAAACCAGGGTGAATCATAGTGTGATGCTTTTTATCGCATGTCCTGCAGTTAGACTTGGAATTGCAGTCGCGGACCCCATGACCGGTTCGAAAGCAATTGCTACAAAGTCGTTTTGTATTTACGAACTGCAATCGCTCATTAAATTTCATTTTCTGAAAACGAGAACATTTTGCTAAATGATGTTGATCCTCGCAGCAGCAGCAAGCAGATGATCTGGATTCAGCTTCAGTGGTGGCCGATACAACTGCTCGTTGACGTTTGACGGTTGATTTACCCATAGCTTCTACTGTGTTTGATAGTACTGCTTTCAACACACGTGTCCTCCGCTCCAAAAATTTCACCAATATTGTGAACGACGGTTCCTTGATTGATACTACGTGGTCTTCCCACAACTGTAATGTGAGCTTGTCCAACTTGGAGCACATCCAGTGGACGATCATAGCACCCCAGTGTTCTGTGTGCTCCCCTAGTTGTTTGAGTATCTTTAGTCGTTGCTCGAACTCATCAACTAAACCATGGATTGCCGCAGCCGATTCGTGCTCCAATTTCGGATATTCCATCAGGGCCTGCAAGTGCCTGCTATTGTTTCAACTCCTTCTCTAGAGATTTATTGTGCACAGCAGAGAATAATGAGACACCGAGGCACACGCGAGAACAATTATCCCTGAAGTTAACACCAGGTGGAAAATTTGCCACCAAATCCTGGTCTCGGCACCATATGTTTGTTGAGAGTGGTTCGAATGGCAATTTCTACGATCCAAAATTGTACTTGCATGTACCACCAGATACTTTCTTTCAGCGTTCCAAAAAAATTATATCCACGTATTAATTAAACAATTCCAAAATTCGCAATCCTTTTTATTTACTGCCTGACTATACAATGTTTTCTAAGCTACTGATCTAATCATCTCGCTATCGGTCATCGTGAAGCTGCATAGTGTGATCGTTACGCCTACATCCTTTTTCTGAGCACGATCGATGTCCGATAGTGATGGTCATTTTTATTTTAGTATAATACTTTAACATTTTAATTCGTCGACAAATTCATTTTTTAATTAGCTGAGGTTTTAACCATTTGTAAATAGTAATTAAGTTTCTTTTAGAACATTTCATTTTATAATTATTGACTAACGGGTAACAAGGACCTTTATAGCATACTTGATAAATGTCTAGGTTCGTTGGTTTGAATGCACGATGGGTAGACAATAAACCGTCCATTGAAAGGTTAACTTTTTTGTGGTATCAGAAATCATGTTTTCGCGGGTATAAAATTAGTGTCAGGGGGAAATAGAAGTGTGGATTGAAGACAGTTAAATGAAGAGACAGATTTGTATGCATTAGTCGAGTCAGTTGAAATAACCACTGACTGGACTAGTCCACCAGGCATCCTCGTTAGTCAATTCATTTTATAGCTAAGTCACTTTTTGTTGGCGGCGACTACCGAAGCAGTTCTAGTCGAAGCGAAGGTACGGAAAGTAGAGTCGGTCTTCATTTTTTCACCTTCGAATATTTCGGGCTCTGCATTTAACACACTAGCTGACTCGAACCGAGCACCGACCACTACCTTCCGGTTGAAAACTCACGGATTCAAAACTAGTCCGCTTTGCCTCTTCCACGGCAAAATGGGCGAATAAACAATTTGATCCTCGCAGCATTCTTCAAAACCGGAACTACATAATTATTAACGAAGTGAATAATTCCATAGTTTTTACCGAAGATCTTTGTGGTTTCATCCTTCTCGCGTTCCTACATTCGCGGTTTTTACGCTCCCGAATTCAGTCAAAATCGAGTTGTTCGCCGGATTTGGAGTTTCCAGAACAAGAAATTCGCCGAAAGACTCTGCTTTTTTTGGAGGAAAATGTGTTATCGAGAAAAGGAAAGCATGATTCATCTAAAAATGTATTGGTCAGTGGGTGTCTTGGCTAAGAACAGCCGCCGAGTTAACAGCCAGCACTCATTATGGCTAGTCGCTCGAATACTCACGAGTGGCTCAGATTCATACAAGTGAGCTTCTGTTGAATCTGAACTTCAAAATAGCTAAACGAGGGGCTTCCAAATGCTGAAATCGGTACCGTGCTACACGTATTGGTACACTTAGAAAAATCCCCGGTCGAAAACTACCAAATACATTTGGTAATGCAAAATTAGTAGAATGTACAAATTTTTTGTACATATTTTCAACAAACCCGCATCCCTACAAGAGTTTAGTACATTTTACTCGATAACATTTGTAAACCTGAATAATGTCATATCTGAAAACTGGTGAGAAAAACGCGTATTAACCATTTTCATTGTTGCCATAATGCAATACGGAAGTATAATATGGATATAATTCTGATACGTACATTTTCAGCGGGAAAATGTAGCCGATATTGGGCTTACAAATCATGGTTCTGCTTGACATACGTGTTTATTAGTACGGTCGAAAAGGACTATAGATTGGTATTATTTACCAAAAAATTCGTTATATTTACTAAAAAAACGCAATAAGCAATGATTCCAGCTGTTCGTCATGTCTCCAACCTCATATAGTAACGGAACGCACAACTAACAGCTCAATGGAAGTCCCCAAGCCTCCCGACACAGTCGTGATCTGCTGCTCATCTACTCACATCGCCAGCCGTCTCAGCCGTTCCGTTCCTGTGTTCGGAGCTGGTGAGGGGGTCTTCCAACTTGCTAACTCTGGCAAGTATAAACTCAATACCGCTTCTTCGTTTCCTGTATTCCGATCCGTTTTCAGCGATACCGCGCAAACTAATTTCAACTCCAGTAAGTTTCGTCCAGTAAATTCAACCAGGAATTACATCGAACCGGAATGCATTGCTAAAGCCTCCATGGGAGCCCTGAATCCGCTCGACACAGTCGTGCTCTTTGAAGTATCCAGTCGTCGGAGTCGTTCCGGTCCTGTTGTCGATGATCGGATAGGGGTCTCCCATTCACCTGCTCAAGGCAAGTACCGCAATGTCAATTCTTTCGATTCTGCTGATGGACCTTCGCTATCTAGCACACACCAGTCAGTACATACACAAATACGTCAATATACTGAACTACATGCGTACTACCAGAACGTTGGTGGTATAAACAGCCGTCTCAACGAGTATAAACACGCGTGTTCGGATGGCTGCTACGACATCATCGCTTTGACGGAGACCTGGCTCGACGACCGCACTCTCTCCAACCAAGTTTGCGGGCAGAACTATGAAGTATTCCGCACGGACCGAAAGCATCTCAATAGTACAAAATCATCAGGGGGTGGTGTTCTCATAGCTGTCCACCGACGCCTAAAAGCTCACCTGATTAGAGAAACCTCATATCGAACAAGTGTGGGTTTCGATAAAACTGGAAGGTAGAAAGCTGTATCTCTGCGTAGTTTATATTCCTCCTGATCGTACTCGAGACGTTGCATTGATCGATGCCCAAGTACAATCGGTGTCGGTAATAGCTTCACGTGCGCTTCCAGCTGACGAAATTGTTGTACTTGGTGATTTCAATCTCCCAAATTTAAAGTGGCAAATTGGATCTGGAAGATTTTTGTACGCTGATGCGACCCAGTCAACCTTCCATGCTGGGACGAACGCCTTACTAGACGGGTACAGCTATAATCTGCTTCAACAAATCAATTCTATTACGAATGAAAATGACCGCATGCTTGATCTTTGCTTCGTGAGCAAACTAGACGAAGCTCCGATATTATCGGTAGCACCTGTGCCTATGGTGAAATCAGTACCTCATCATCCTCCACTTTACCTTACTATGAAAACCAGTACGAACAGTTTCAGCATCGTTCCTACCGCCGTCCACTATGATTTTAAAAGTGCTGACTTTCATAGTATGGTTGATGTGCTTTTAGACATTGATTGGAGTGAAGTTTTGGACAAGGACGACGTCGATGCTGCTGTCTTAACCTACACGAACATTATGAGCTATCTAATCGACAGGTATGTTCCGAAGAAAATCATACGTTCATCCAGTCACCAACCGTGGCAAACCACTGAGCTTCGCCGACTCAAAACGGCTAAGAGGGCTGTACTTAGAAAATACTCTAAATACCGTCTCCCACCTTTGAAGCAACAATATGTACAACTAAACCGTCAATACCAAAGAACAAGCAAACGATGCCATGTAATCTACCTACGCAGTATTCAGCGGAAATTCGAGAGCAATCCTAAACTATTCTGGAAATACGTCGATGAACAACGCAAGGAGTCTGGATTACCATCATCTATGTTTCACGATGGACATGAAGCGTCTGACACACAGGGAATTTGCAATCTCTTTTCAGCGAAGTTTTCTGATACTTTCTCGAACGAGAATCTGTCTCAAGGCCAGCTCTCGAGAGCCACGAGAAGTGTTCCAATACTGAACAGTTCGCTGTTCCGAATCACCGTGAATAACGAAATGCTGAAATCTGGTTTCAGCAAATTGAAATTCTCTAATTCTGTCGGACCAGATGGAGTCCCAGCATCGGTCGTGAAAAAATGCGCAGTAGGGTTATTATTTCCACTATGCCAGTTGTTCAATCTTTCTTTGACTAAGGGCATCTTCCCATTGCTTTGGAAGAAGGCTTACATTTTCCGGTTCATAAGAAATGCGATAGAAGAAACATCGACAACTACCGAGGAATCTCTGCTCTGAACGCGGTTTCCAAACTATTTGAACTTGTGGTCATCGAATCGATTTTCTGTAAGCAGTATATATCTATCGATCAGCATGGATTCATGCCGAAGCGATCCACCTCAACGAATCTGCTATCGTTCACGACATATATTGCTGACGGAATGTTTAGTGGTGTGACCCAAACGGACGCTATTTACACCGACCTTTCCGCCGCCTTCGACAAAATAAACCACGATATTACAGTGCGCAAATTGGACAAGCTAGGTTTCAGCGGCAATGTTTTACATTGGCTCACATCATACTTGATCGGTCGCTCCCTCACGGTCAAAATTGGCAAGTGCTTCTCCGCAGAATTCTCTGCTACATCAGGAATACCTCAGGGGAGTCATCTCGGCCCTCTGATATTTCTTATTTACTTCAATGACGTAAATTTAGTGCTGGAGTGCCCTCATCTTTCATTCGCTGACGATATGAAGCTATTTCTCCACGTTAAGTCGGAAGCTGACGCTTTATTTCTCCAGCGACAATTAGAAACTTTCCAAAAATGGTGCGGGGATAATCGTATCGCTGAATCCAAGCAAATGTTCCACGATTACTTTTACAGGAAGAAAAGATCCTTTTCGTTACAATTATTCTCTTGACGATGCTCCGCTAACTAAACTCGACTGCGTGAAGGATCTAGGAGTGTATTTAGACTGCAAACTCAACTTCAAAATACATGTGAACTACGTAGTTGGGAAAGCTTCGCGTAGTCTTGGATTCATCATGCGCACCGCGAGGGGTTTCACCGATGTATACTGCCTTAGATCTATGTTTAGTGCTTTAGTTCGCTCAAGCCTGGAATACTGTTCAGTAATTTGGAATCCGCACTATCTCCACGGAGTCAACAGGATTGAAGCCGTACAAAAACGATTCGTTCGATTCGCCCTAAGACGATTGCCCTGGAGTAATCCACATCAGTTACCTAGCTATGAAAGTCGGTGCCAACTAATGGGTCTTGATACGCTGCACGTGCGAAGGGATGTGAAACGCGCACTATTTATGTATGATGTTTTGTTAGCTAGGACAGAATGCCCAGTGATATTGGAGAACATCAACCTTTCGATTCAACCTCGAGCTCTACGGGACCACGCATTCCTCCGAGTGCCTTTCCGTCGTACCAACCATGGATACAATTCAGCACTGTTAGGCCTTCAACGTCTGTTCAACAGAGTAGCATCTGGTTTCGACTTCCATTATTCGAGAAATGTGGTCCGGCAACATTTTATTGGAGAAATTAGAAATTTCCATTAAATCATTAGAGCAAAATACAGCCTGTTGATAACAATTAAATAAATAAATAAAAATAAATAAATATTTCTCTCAGTGTATGGTTTTCCGGTATGTTCATCAACAAATGTGGGTTTCAAAATTCGTTCAATAACTTGAGTACTATCCACCCTTATAATTGTAATCTCTACATTCCATACACGCCAAAGGAACGCAATTCAGGGAACCGCGAAGTTCCTAGAAATTACAATCTGTTCTACTTGCAATTACTAGGATGCACCGGGAGGCACCACGAGGGAAAAATGTGCAACTTTCCACCTTTCTTCCCACCCAACGATGGTTAAACACAACAATATTGCTCGAGCTGCCTGTCCTCTTCCGCCAATCCTCCCACCCTACTTGGGAAGTCGGAAAGGTGTTCGTCTGGAAGAATCGAAAAACAAGTTTGAAAAGAAACCACCGGCAGTGCTATTCCTAGTGAGAGCAACAGCATCCCAGTATCAGTAAGGGTAAAACATTAATTATGATAAATTACAACCAGAACAGAGGAGGAGAGCAGAGAATAAGTCAACGAGAAGGAGCGCAACAAGTTATATGGCAAAGGTATGATTTATGTGAAAAATACTTTTCTTTGCAGCCGGCGTTTTAATTTTTTCTCCTTCTTGTCATCGTTGTCCTGCCCCGCAGCTATTGGATGGATGAAATGATGTAAGGCGATGCTGATGATGATGCTGAATAGTCTTGGCTTTTTCTTTTCTTTTTTAGAGGGCAAGAAGCCGTACGCTGCGAAGGATTGAAAAGTTCAACCGTAACCGTTTGGGGGAATTGTTAAAGTTTTATTTAATTTTGTTGGGGAACATTTCTCTTGTCTATGAAATACCGCTGCTAATTGTTCTACCAATAGAACCGTTTGCCAACAGCGCTAAATTGCGAGCGAACTGCTGCCCATATCAATGAGCAGGTTCCCTCTCGGAAGGTGGTTCTATTGGCCCAATGGTCAACGGGTTCATTCCGTATCCCAAATCACGCAATGCTTTATATTGCAACCCCATCGTAACACGCCAATTTCGCTAAAGAAAAATCTCATTCTCGGGGAAAATATGTACAGGGTAAACCCGCAGCACGTGTGTTTTCCACCCATTTTATTGTGTGTATACATATATTATTTATCACATCCAAGAAGACTGGTTGTGAGTGAAAAACAAATAAGCTTTCCATTTTGTTATTCTGTTCTCCCTGTCGCGCACACTTTGAGCGCTTCGGAAAGATCAACTTTGGTCTTCGGTTCTTTGGTTTTGCTTTTCGACAGGTATTGTTTTCACTTGGCAGTGTTTTCGCTCGCAGGATCGCTTCAACGGTACATACCCAAACCCTGGGCACGTCGTTTTGTTGTTTTCCGCAGCTGAACTTGGCATCAGCTTTTTCTTTATTTTTCTCAGGGATCTCCAGCAACCCTTTTTTTTAACGCAGGCTGTTGAATGCCGAAATTGCGGGACCTCTATACCACCCCCGATGTGTTACCGTTTCTCGAACACTCACCCGCAGTAAAACGGGTTTGTTTGGCTTTTTGGATGTTGGTATTGTCTTGCCCTCCACGATGGAAACAACAAACTTGTCAGGTAAACGACTGTTTGCCCCCATTTCATTTGTATCGGCAGCCGAAACCATGCGGATGTTCTATTTTTGAGAAATTATGGCTGGAAGTGACACTTTTGCGAGCGCAAACATATCGAACTAGGTGTTTTTTCCTCGACAAAATTAAGTTGGAGAACGGAAAATCCACTCGATGCCAAACGATGATGGAGTCGTCTTTATTCCAACAGACATTCCAAATTTCACTAGAGACGGAGTTAGATTTTCACGCTTGAACCGGTAAGTCGTACATCACTGCACCATATTTTTTCCCGTTGGGAAATTAAACTTCTATGACTCGAATGCGTGAACTTTCGGAGAGAAGAATTGCCATCGCTTTCGGAAGAATGCGCGGCTTGACTGTCTTCCGTAGAGTCATTTGGTTCTGGAAAGAAACGGAATGAGAGAAAGACACTAGAAGAATTAATTAATTTCCACTAACAGTTGGAATTGGTAACAACCGGACATAGTTTGGGTTGGTTTTTTTCCAGGGTAGGATCTAGAAATCGATGTGCATTCGTTGGCAGAATTGAGCAAGAAGAACAATGAAAGTGAATACTTTGTCGAGCTTTATTCATCCTTCCTTAAAAAAGATCCCCTCTGAACCCAGTTCAACCACTCCGATATTCTTGAAGTCATGCTCCGGTATTACTTAGTGTTTCACCTGCTGTATGCAGCGTGTCACAAAATACGATTGAAATAAACTTTATCAATATTTGGAGCACTCAAAAACTGCAAAATGCAAAAATTAACTTTACGATTTGTAGTAGCTTCTTTGATGCCTGATGCTGATGGCTGAGTTGGGTGAGAACCTTAAATTTGGGTTTGAAATCAATTTAAACATTGGACAACCGAGACTGTGTTCAAACAAACATTGAAATCTTTTACGAATTTATTGACATAAGACCAGAATGAGTCAAACCAGGGATGGGCGCTTTTCACGATCAATGGATAAGTATATCTCTCTAATGAGATATTTCAAAATCACTATTAGCAGGCGATGCTCTTTATTTTTCATATCTACTCGTTGGAACCAGGGCTCGGCAAAGTCATATTCAACTGAGGATAGTCAGTGGACTATGAAGAAAGTCACCTTCGTATTCAATTGGAAATGAGTTTTGGCTCCTTCCAGCCGTTTTTCCGCCGACATTACTCAACAGTCAGTCGGGCGTTTAGTTGATATCTCCCTCTACGACTCGACTATCGCGTTTCATTCTTCCCCGTCAAATGGACATCAATGCATATTGAAGTTTTTCCTCCCGAAATGAATTCATTGCTCTCGCTCATGTTTCACGTGTGCATGTATCGATTTTTGAGTTCAACGTGGTTTGACATACACTGCAGGTGAGCTAGAATTTGTTTGTATCGTACACGAAAATTACCCACAAATATAAAAAAGCGTGCAGTGTTGTGCTCAAAAACACTGACAAATTTGTGAATTTTGTTGATTTAAACCCGTTGTTCTGTATGTTTTTTTTCCTCACAAAATTGAACTCGGAAACAAAGTGAACTAAATTTTTGTTTAGAATTCCTCCCAAACTGCACGCGATTTATTAATGATAACGCGAGACCTTCAAAGCATACCTGATAACTGTCTAAGTTCGTTGCTTTGAGTTCACGGTGGGTAGACAATAAACCGTCCAGTAATGGTGTAACTACTTCTTTCCATCAGAAATCAACTTTTTGTTGCACCTTATATGGACCTAATAATAAGATTGTGTGCGCGGGTAACAAGATTCATGTCAGGGGGATTAAAAGTGTGGATTGAAGTCAGGTTGAATGAAGAGGCAGATTTGTATTCCTTAGTCACGTCAAATAAACATTGACTAGAATAGTTCATCAGTAATTTTCGCTCTCACCGCTCGTCAATTCATTTTCTAGTCAATTCACATAATGTTGACAGCGAATGCTGAAACAAAGCTAACGATTTTCATTTTTTATCTTCGAAGATTTCGGACCCTGCTTGGAACGGTAAATATGAAAGAGAAATCCGTACTGCCAGCAATCTCGAAGCATTACTTCTACTACACAAGGCGTATCGTGAGTGCATGCTTTCAGGCTTGCTTACGAGAGGCCGCCGCTTCCGATGGCAGGTCGGCGACCCTCTTGAATTGCGTCACCTCGGCGGCTTGGGGTCGCCTCGGTTCTCAATCCTCATTAAAGTCTGCTTCATTTAATATTGGAACACAAACAATTGCGTGTAGTTCAGTCATTTATTAACGAATTCATAATTTGTTTTTCATACAAATGTAGCATTTTCTTTACTCTTTCATAAAAATTTTTTTTTTAAAATTATTCATTGCTGTTTCGAAGAAATTCTCGTACTTTTCCCGTAATACGGCACATTAGGCGGCGCACACCCTTTTCGTCCACCGTTTTGGCGATTTGATTCCACCAGTTCTTCATTTGAGTCATGTTCCTAACAAGTTTTCCCTTTGCCTTAAGCCTCCGCTTCGTGATTGCCCAGTATTTCTCTATCGGCCGGAACTGGGGGCAGTTTGGGGGGTTGAGGTCCTTCGGTATTACGCTGACCCCGTTCGTTGCGTACCATTCCATAACCGTTTTGCTGTAATGGCAGCTTGCGAGGTCCGGCCAAAACATTACTGGACGGTCGTGGGCACGAATAAACGGCAGAATCCGTTTCTGTAGGCACTCTTTTTTGTAGACTTCTGATGTCATTGTCTTGTCAGTGAGAAAGACTTTGGTTTTCTATCCACAACTGCATATCCCCTGCCAAATCATGTACTTGCGGGCGAATTTATCCGCAAACACGAACTTAAATTTTGCAGGTACATCCCCCCGAGCAGTCGCCAAATAAAATTTTTGACCTGGGATTTGCCCAAAGTCTGCCTTCACGTAGGTCTCATCGTCCATCAGAATACATCCGTCGAACTTGGTCAGCACTTGGTCGTACAGCTTTCGAGCACGGATTCTGGCCACATTGTTCTGCTTCAGCGTCCGATTTGGCTGTTTGCTGGCTCGGAATGACCTTATTCCTTCCCGGAGACGAATTCGTCGCACCGTACTGTGAGCGGCCTGGAACTTATTGGCCCAATCGCGGTCTGAAAGATTGGGATTCCTCTTGACGGCCTTGATGACTTTCCCACGCAGTTTCCGGTCGACAGTTCCACTCCGACGCTTCGAATGCGGCTTCCGAGCCGTCGTCAATGTTTCCTTGTACTGCTTGATAACACGCCATACGGTATTTCTGGGCATTTTAAGCTGTTTAGCTAGCTTAGATGCCGACAACAATGGATTTTCAAGAAAACTGTGCACAATTTTATCTCTCCGTTCGGCTTCCATGGCGGTTGTTTACAAAATGCTATCGTTTGGTGTTATGACATAAATACATGGTGAAAGGTAATGAATTTCCCGACACGTGAGTGAAAAAAGTTTCCAAATCCGTCCACTAGGAGCGCCACAATGAGCAAAAGAATTTGTTCCAATATTAAATGAAGCAGACTTTAGATGAGGACTTCGCCCCTATTACATTGCATAATGGTCCAGGAAGCGTATTTAAGTGGGAATTTGAATCGAGAGCTAGACGGTTATTGTGTAGACAAAACTGTCTTCGACAAAGTTGTTACATATGACGAATTTCATGCCAACTCGTCTTAGTAGTTGACAGCACCATCTCAGATAGTAGTGAAACGTTGTGGGTGTAAAGACATGGGTCATTTAAGCAACTTTGCATACTTGAAATATTCGAAAAAGAATTAGACTACTTTTTGGAAAAAGACCAATTTTCTTTCTTAATTTTCTACAAAAATTTATACTTCAAAAACTATGATACCTACAAAATTCTTGTCAAAGGATGAAATGTAGGAAATTGTTTAAATTTTCATAAAAGATATCAAAAATTTTCTGAAAAAAAATTTCGCTGACAAAAAATTTATTTTAAAAATTAATATAGTATAGTTTTTACGCTATAATTTTTTGTAAAAAATTAAGAAAAAAATTTGGCTTTTTCCCAAAAGTAGTCTAATTATTTTTCGAATATTTCAAGTATGCAAAGTTGCTTAAATGACCCATGTCTTTACATCCACAACGTTTCACTGCTATCTGAGATTGTGCTGCCAACGGCCAGTCGAGTTGGCATGAAATTCGTCATATGATAAAGCGCTCTTTTTTATATTGTCCTATATTGGGTGACCAAATAGTTCGACAATGTTGTAGCCCCAGTTATTTTAAGCACCTTTGTTGCGCAAAGATTTTTAAGAAATAACCGTTATAGAGCGTCAGGGTCACCATGAAAAATAAATAGTATTCGGGTAAATGATACACAACCCTTCACGTGCGTTTCGTCATCCTTCATACTTTGTCAAAATCTTGGCTTCCATCCTGCTCAACTTATTCAATATAGAACGGATAAAAATGCCATTTTTACCGTTTCCGGTTTTGCTGTCAATAGACTTCGGATACGCCTACTATGAACGCTGCTATAAAATGAACTCTAATTCAATCAAACCTTAGGTCCAATTCGGTGGCAAGGTTGCCACGTTTGCACAACTTTTTTGCTTCAGAACGCATTCTCAGGAAATGCACAAAGGACGACGATTCACTTCGAGTCGGTTTCCTTACCGTTAGGCAAAGAGTGTTTGTGTATTATTGAATCACACGCAAGCACTTTTGATTTAATACGCTGTCAATGGTTGTGGTGGTTAAAATATAGAATCGCCTGTGGTTGCAGTCTGTGTCTAGAAAAGAGGTGCAATGAAACACGTGCTTGCGTGTTGTTCTCACAAGAGATATCAATACAATATCACTAAAGAGTAAAAAAAAAAAATCAAAAGCTAGTGGGTTTTAAGCTGATATTTTTTATTTCATCCCAAAGACGTATGATAAACGTGTTTCTATCAACCAAATTGAAGTTCTCCAACCGCTCTTCGATTTGTTCTTAGACACCCAACTTCTATCTTTATTAAATTCGCTGCAATTTAATTTTAAACATTTCCTGGTGAGCCTTCAAGTAAATTCTTCAAAAAATCCCGATTTTTATTCCAGTGTACTTATTGTAGCCAACCAATTTTCACCTTAACGTTGTAATATTATATTATATGAACTCTAATTGAATCAAACCTTAGGTCCAATTCGGCGGCAAGGTTGCCACGTTTGCACAACTCGATTGGACTTGAGTCGAACGGTTTACAGAATAGAAATCTGTGATCTGTTCGGGTAATTCTGACTTGATCGAATTCCAGAATACGTGTGAGAAGTTGATCCCTAGACGGATCTGGAATTCACGAGGAAATTGCACTATCGATTTCCACAGGGTGTATTCTGTCGACTAACTAAAAATGTGTGTATGATGTAGTTCTCGCTTTCGCCAATCAGCCGAATTCATCCAGCAACGTACGGTGCCGAATACGTGTAATGTTGTAATGCAGTTCATTAAAACATATTTTTTGTTTGAATGCATGTTATGAAAAATCATGAAAAAGGCTGTGTCGGTGTTGCTCATGCTAGCGTCTCGCAAGCGAAGCGAATGATGTTCCACACGCCACTTTTGTTGATTGTGTCGTAGGAATTGCAGTCGTTCTCTTTCTACCTTTGCGTACATGTCAACCATGTCCGGAACGCGTCGAATCGTTATACGATACACATAAAAATCAGTCGAGCGCAATCTCTTGTTTGGTTCGTTATCTTCTACCAAATGTTCATAAATGTTAGGTGAAAATTAGTAACCCTGTTCATAACGAATGAAATACCTGTGGCGAGATCTCGTTGGTTAATATTGATGCAACATCAGTTTTGTCCCCTCAGAGCGGCCTGTGATTTTTTCGTAGAAGATTTTTTTTCTAACTTACACTTGGCGTGTTGATTGGCATAGAAATCTCAACTAAGTACTAATATAAATACCGCAAGTAATATTACGTTAAGACGGCGAAATTCGGCCAATTCATAAACGATAAGAACGATGGATCGAAAAAGTGCGGTGAAAAAAGTCAAAATGAAAACGATAACCAGATGAGAGGCTCCAAACGTCCCAGAACATTAGATGTGCCAATTCTGAAAAAAATACTCTGACGAAGCAGGATGTTGTGTTGTTAAACGAAAATATCATGAGAAGTTGTCCAAGCAGCAGCGAATATACGATCGATTTTGCACTCTAATATGATTAACTTTTACACATAGATCTACTCACTGATACGACGATTATTAGCGACTCTCTTCAATTTACTGAATTCGCACCTGGATTCAAAGATTGCACATTCTTCTCCGGCGGCGAAAGTAGATTAAATGTGGTACTGATTCGGAAAATAGCTGTTCCAAATTTACATACGCTTTTTCTATTTCCGTTCCACTTTCAGAGGAAAGGTTTGGATAGGGTCAAACTTGAACTCTAGCGAACATTCTCCACCAACAATCAGTCTAGGTATAATTTAGGAAATATTATTTTCGATTATTTTATTCACGTAACATTTCGTTTTGCTTGAAAAGTTATCGGAAAGATAGATATCAGTTTTTTTCTGAGTGATCACTCGTCCTATTACGGGAGTATCAACCCTATTACCAGCGCGAAATCCACCGCGGGGGTTGCCGTAGGAATTCGCCCAGCTCCTTCTTTCCGCCGTTCACAATTAATTGTAATGCATATTTGAGCGCACTCGAATCGCGTGCAGCAGTCGGTGGCGATTCGATGGGCGATATCCGATCCGCTCCATTCTCCGAGAAGACAGAAAAATTTCCGCAATTGAAATGTCACAGTCCAAGTGATTGCCGACAGCGCGTGGAAACTTTTGCAATTTTATTGCGCGTTTTTTTTTTGTAATAAGTGGGTCAGTCCCGTTGTGTGGATTTCGGTCCGAATTAAGCTGCTGGTGTGGGTCTGAAATTGTTCATCTATTAGTTGTTAATTCACGTCTAGCAACAAAGAAAATAGGAACAAAAAGCTAGACTAGAGAATGGAGAAAGCCATGAATAAAATAATGTTGTAGTCTCTGAAGCTGTATCGTATATCTCAATCGTCAGCTGCAGGATATCCACGTTGAAAGCACCCGATTGACGTTCCAGCTAGTGAACAGAATGCACGCTTTTTAACTGCTGAAAGGATCTCATTAAACCGCTCTTATCTACCTGGTGCCAATGGGGGAAACATGATAGACCGGAAGAGCGAAAAGTGAGGCAAGTGCAGGATTTGCATAATTCGCAGAAAATTGCATTGGATTGGAAAACCGGAGAAACTGTAGAAACAGTCAGCATGCATTAATTAACACAACCAAACTGCTGAAAGTGAAAATTAATGCTGCTGGGGAGGTACATCGAGAAAAGGGTGTTTGAGACGGGAGGAAATAATGGAAACTCAATCCTTCGACCCCAATTACCTCGCGAACGAATGGTACAAGAGATAAATCTTCGAAGAATAGCATCGAATTATCAATAAAACTGATTGCGAATCGAATCGTCTACTCCATTACATTGAACGCGTCGTGTACGTGAAGTGATTTCGCTATGCGATAGTCATCGGTGATAAGTGCGAATCGCGTGTGTTGACTTTATTTATATCCGTTTTTCCCCCTCCAAGATGGTTCTCCGGAGCCACACCCTGTTGGAAGGGAAAGTAAATCGAGTCGATTGTCACAGCGAAATAAAATAAAAACGATTCCGATTTCACGTTGATTGAACTCCAATCAGAAGGTGGAGGAGCGGATGCGAGTAATGTGACTCCCATCCTTCACATGGTGACACTGATGTGCATATATGGTTTACATGTGCAGAAATTTTCAAATCGATTGGAATCGAATTACGAACGGTTCCAGGAACGAGTTGTGGTTCTTATGGCCGATTGATTAGCGTCAAACATATCATGCTGGGAGATTCGTGTTCGATTCCCATTCTGGCCGGGAGAATTTTCGTTGAAATATGTTTAGTACTGGTATACGCAAATTCTCAAACTTGACATGCAAAACACACTCAAAGCGTGTTAATAACAGTACAAATAACTAATAAGACCAAATGAAAATGTCAATTCAATTCTCATAAAAATAACAGAAAAAATGCTACTTTGAGAAGGTAACATACCTCAAGGAGCATTACAACCACAAAAAAACGTGTTTTGACCGAACGACATACAAATGTCATTTAATGCAAATTAATGTGTTGTTCGGTAAGATCGAACAAAAATTGATGTTTTGATTTTAACGCTAGTCTATGTTCAACAGGAAGATATGGGGTATGAAAATTAGAAAAAAAAACTGTAAACTGTAAGAAATAATGACATATTTCAAAATTGTTCTCATCAATAGATTAGGAATATTCCTACGCATATATAAATAAGAAAATAAAGAAATTTGTATTTTTTGAGACGAATAATTAAACGATTGTAAAATGTCAAGCATTATCCAAACGCGCTATATCCCACGTTTTGATTGGTTCAATTTGTACTTCTCAAATTTTACCGACCACAAGAAAGTGTATTTCTTTTTTGCTTCAGAACGCATTCTCAGAAAATGCACAAAGGACGACGATTCACTTCGAGTCGGTTTCCTTACCGTTAGGCAAAGAGTGTTTGTGTATTATTGAATCACACGCAAGCACTTTTGATTTAATACACTGTCAATGGTTGTGGTGGTTAAAATATAGAATCGCCTGTGGTTGCAGTCTGTGTCTAGAAAAGAGGTGCAATGAAACACGTGCTTGCGTGTTGTTCTCACAAGAGATATCAATACAATATCACTAAAAAGTAAAAAAAAAAAAAAAATCAAAAGCTAGTGGGTTTTAAGCTGATATTTTTTATTTCATCCCAAAGACGTATGATAAACGTGTTTCTATCAACCAAATTGAAGTTCTCCAACCGCTCTTCGATTTGTTCTTAGACACCCAACTTCTATCTTTATTAAATTCGCTGCAATTTAATTTTAAACATTTCCTGGTGAGCCTTCAAGTAAATTCTTCAAAAAATCCCGATTTTTATTCCAGTGTACTTATTGTAGCCAACCAATTTTCACCTTAACGTTGTAATATTATATGGTTTCTTGAAATGAACCATGTTTGAAAAAGATTTAAAAAAAAGATAAAAAAAAGTTTTTATGATCCAGTCTAAAATTGTAGATAATCGAATCATATATAATCGAGTCGGTATGTAATCGAATCCGACCTGTACAAACTGTTTTTGTTCTATAAGAGAAACTTTATTTTTCTCAGTGCAACATGAATGAAACTTGAAAGAAACACAACGAATAAAATTTTAAGAATTATTACGACGTGTTTACTTTCTATTTTTACTAGAAAAATATACCAGACACGTAAAGTTAACATAGTAAAACAAGTGAATAGTGTAACAAATAATGTTTTTCTCGATGTCCAATTGCATAGGAAACAACGATACAAATTTTCAGTCGCACTTTAGCTTGTAATGAGCTAGCATGATGTGTTGACGATTTTTTGTGGTTTCGACTTTGGACTAGAGGGCGCTATAATTTTTCAACTTTTTCCTGGAAGCTGATGTTTTTTCACATAACCTCTCCAAAATACAGAGATGTGATTTTTGTCGTTCTTTAGTTATGATTTTATAAAATAAACCGATGCTCCAAAAAATCATTTTTTCCTATGTTCCACCACAAAAATTTTAACTTTTGTACTACTTGACCGATTCAGATGATTGACATATCAAATTAAAGCTTATGATAGTCTTCTTTAAAAGAAATTAAACATGCCAAAACTGAGAATATTGTTAATTGTATTCGTTTTTTATAGTTTACTCGGTTAAAGATAGAGAGCGCTATATTTTTTAAATTTTTTTTTTTAATGAAAGCTGAGGTTTCTTTTACTTAACATATTAAAAAATGTTTCTCTTCGTTTTTGAATTATGATTTTTCAAAACTTTCTTGTTTTCAGTCTTCGTTCAATATTTTTATGCGAACAGACTAGATCTATGCGACTAGGATCCAATTTTTTCACCAGTGTAATAATAATTTCAAAAAGAATTAGTTTATTGGCTTCAATTTGATATGTCGATTATCCCATATGATTATGATTTTTTGAAAAAGGTATGTTTGGAAGAAAGGGGAAGAAATGATTTTCCGAACCATCGGTTAACTTTGAAACAAAAAAACGACAAAAAAAATCACTACTGATTCTTGGGAAAATCACAACTGATTCTTGGATATGTTATGTAAAAAAAACCATCAGCTTTCGAGAAAAAAATACAGACGAATTTCATGCCAACTCGTTTTAGGAGTTGGCAGCACCAGCTCAGCTAGTAGTGAAACGTTGTGGGTGTAAAGACATGGGTCATTTAAGCAACTTTGCATACTTGAAATATTCGAAAAAGAATTAGACTACTTTTTGGAAAAACTCAAATTTTTTCTTATTTTTTTACAAAAAATTATCACCTAAAAACTATGATACCTACAAAGTTCTTGACAAAGGATGAAATGTAGGATTTTTTTTTGGAAAATATTTCGCTGACAAAAAGGTTATTTTAAAAATTAAAATTCGTTTTTCACAAAACCTTATTTTTTCAAAATTCCCAAAAATATATATATATATTAGGATGTCAAAAAAGTCCTGCGGTATTTCCGCGAGGTGTCGTTGTAAGCGCGTAGTTCTAGTTGTATTCATTGTATCGAGTCATACTGTAGCTTGTTGGAAAGGTATATACGCTATAATATAGTCCTTGACACTGTTTTGTTTGGTTAAGTCGTTCGTGAGTTATAGTGTCGCAAATATGGAGCAAAATAAAGAGAAAATCCGACATATTTTACAGTACTACTATGACAAAGGCAAAAATGCATCTGCCAATAAGCTGCCAATAAAATTTGTGCAGTTTATGGACCCGATACAGTTTCCATTTCCACCGCACAACGATGGTTTCAACGTTTTCGTTCTGGTGTAGAGGTCGTCGAAGATGCTCCACGCTCCGGAAGGCCTGCGACAAATTTTGCGACAAAATCGCTGAATTAGCCGAGAAAGACCGGCATAGTAGCAGCCGTAGCATCGGCCAAGAGCTGGGGATAAGTCATCAAACCGTTATTAACCATTTGAAGAAGCTTGGATTCACAAAGAAGCTCGATACATGGGTGCCACACACGTTGACGCAAAAAAACATCTTTGACCGTATCGACGCATGTGAATCGCTGCTGAATCGCAACGAAATCGACCCGTTTCTGAAGCGGATGGTGACTGGCGATGAAAAGTGGGTCACTTACGACAACGTGAAGCGCAAACGGTCGTGGTCGAAGCCCACTGAAGCGGCTCAGACGGTGGCCAAGCCCTCATTAACGGCCAGGAAGGTCCTGCTGTGTGTTTGGTGGGATTGACAAGGAATAATCTATTATGAGCTGCTTCCCTATGGGCAAACGCTCAATTCGGACCTGTACTGCCAACAACTGGACCGCTTGAAGGTAGCACTCATGAATAAGAGGCCATCTTTGATAAACAGAGGCCGCATTGTCTTCCATCAGGACAACGCCAGGCCACACACTTCTTTGGTGACGCGCCAGAAGCTCCGGGAGCTCGGATGGGAGGTTCTTTTGCATCCGCCGTATAGTCCGGACCTTGCACCAAGTGACTACCACCTGTTTTTGTCCATGGCGAACGAGCTAGGTAGTCAGAAGTTAGCCACAAAAGAGGCCTGTGAAAATTGTCTATCCGAGTTTTTTGCCAATAAGGAAGCGAGCTTCTATAACAGGGGTATTATGAAGTTGGCATTCCGTTGGGAACAAGTCATCGAAAAAAACGGCGCATATTTGACTTAAAACAGATGATTGTAACTAATTTTATGAACAAATGAAAATTCAAAAAAAATACCGCAGGACTTTTTTGACAGCCAAATATAGATATATATATATATATATATATATATATATATATATATATATATATATATATATATATATATATATATATATATATATATATATTAAACTTTTTAAAATTTTCATTGAATAAAATATAACTTATCCTAATTTTGTTTAAATTCAAGATAGCGATATAATGTATTAGATCTTGTTAAAATATAAACTTTCGTCGAAGACATCAACTTTCTATCTTTTATAGTTTTTGGAATGTAAGTCATTTTTGTACGAAAACTCCTGAAAAAAATAATGTTTTGCTCATAACATTTTTGTGTGTAAATTCTCACGTTTGACATGTTCTTGACATGTTTCTAAATAGAGAAGAGTTAGCAGAGCATTTAAAATGCGATAATTTATACATAAAAATGTAACGAATTGAACATTCATAGTATTTTTTCAAAGAAAAACATGGTGTGTTTCAAAAAACATTTCCATGTAAATGTGCACATCGTCGATGTATGGAAAGCTTGTTGGAAATTTCAAGGGCTTTTTATATCAATTTTTTTAGAATTTTAAAAGCTTATGTTTTCGAGAAAAATTAATTTTATTTTTAAATATATTTTTTTTCAATGAAATTTTTTTCCAAAAAATTCTTTGGTAATTTTTAATGAAACCAAAATAATTTCCAACATTCCATTCTTTGACTAAAATTATGTAGGTCTGATAGATTTTTTTGTAGGTTTCTTTTTAAATTTTTTTCAACTTTTTTTTACAAAAAATCTTAATTTGAAAACTATAGGATCTACAAAAAGTTTGTCAGAGAATGAAATGTTGGAAATTACTTAGGTTTTCATTGAAAATAATCAAAGATTTCAAAGAAACATGTCAAGAACGTGAGAATTTACACACAAAAATGTTACAAGCAAAACATTATTTTTTTCAGGAGTCTTCATACAAAAAATGACTTATATTCCAAAAACCATGTCAGATAGAGTATTGATGTCTTCGACAAAAGTTCATATTTTAATAAGATCAAAAACTTTGTCGAATATACTATATCGCTATCTTCATTCTAAACGAAATTAGGATTGATTGTATTTTTTTCAAAGAAACATGATAAAGTTGTTGTTCGAAAAACTTTTTCCCTGTAAAAGTGCCCATCTTCCGATATATGGACGACTTGTGGGAAATTTTAAGGGCTATTCATATATATATATATATATATATATATATATATATATATATATATATATATATATATATATATATATATATATATATATATATATATATATATATATATATATATATATATATATATATATATATATATATATATATATATATATATATATATATATATATATATATATATATATATATATATATATATATATATATATATATATATATATATATATATATATATATTTCTGTGCATTTTAGAAAAATACGTTTTTGAGAAAAATGAATTTTAATTTTTAAAATAAATTTTTGGTATTTTATTATGAAAATTTAAACAACTTCCTACATTTCATCCTCTGACATGATATGTAGGTATTTCCCATGTAGTTATCATAGTTTTTACGTTATAAATTTTTGTAAAAAATTAAGAAAAAAAAATTAAAGTTTCGCAAATGACCCATGTCTTTTCACCCACAACGTTTCACTACTATCTGAAATGGTACTGCCAACGGCCAGTCGATCTGGCATGAAATTAGTCTATAGCACCCTCTAGTCCAAAGCCATGAAAAAATCGAAAAAGAAATACAATCAAAAATTACGAAAACAAAATTCAAAATTTTTGCAAGTATAGTATTTTTCTGGAAAAGATCAACTAATTGGCCTAAATTTGACACGTTGATCATCTGAATCGGTTCAGTGGTTCAAAAGTTATCAATTTTTAGAAAAAGTAATTTTTGGGAAAAAGTGAAAAAATTGATTTTTCGGACCACCCTAAAAGTGCATAGGGGACCCTAATGAAAGAATAAAAAAAGGGTCTAATGTTTTGCGATAAGGAACAAAACTACCACTTTTCACGAAAATCTGAGAATCTCTATATCGGATTGGCATGGAATGGCTGAATATGTACATGATGAAATTGAATCATCATGGCGATTCGCACATTAAAGTAGAAACCGCATTACCGATAGATGCTTTTGAAGCGTAGTTGGGTAACGGATTTACCACAGTGCAAGGGAAGCTCTCCCCATTTTCGCGTGATCTTTTATCCATATAAAGCGAGATGATTTTTTGTACTTTAATCTCCTCCTCGAATAACGCCCTTCTTCGCAAGATTCAGATGAGGATATTTTTGTGGGCGCCTTGCGATGGTGGCTTCTGATGGTGATAATTAAGTCATTAATCCCTAATTTCAATCAAGGTAATCGCATTAAGCTGACCGCACATACACACGCACAGACACACAAACACAGATACACACACACACGCACACATGGTAGAAACCATCCAAATACAAAAGCTCAAACCAGATACCGCAGAGTGCAGCCCATTTTCCGGTCATTTACTGATAATTGGCTTTGTCGGGCGGAAGTGGAATCTTATTCCGATCCAACGGATCCGAATAATCGGAATGCAGGCATTCAGGTCGACTAGGCTCCGGTGGATAATTTTGATAATGACTGGTAAATAGTTTTATTTTGCACACCGGGCTGGATTTCCCTTTGAACATTGTGCGGCTAGTGATGACAGCTAAGACCGAGCTCATTAAGGTATCGATGCCGAATCGTTCTCGATAGCGAAGTTAACAAAAACAGTTAAACGACTTGGGCTCAGGCAACACAACCTAATCACATTACAAGCTTACAAAACTTGTTACGGTCGGCCTCCAAGCAGTCTGAGAATATGAGAACGCTTGCACCCCAGGCACTTAATCGGGTCGGACCTAATTTGCATCCAAAGTTGTGGAGGAAGCCACGAAACTTCCCTTCAACTCGATGCATAAGCAGAGCAGAGAGACAGTGCAAACTATCCCAGCATCCTGAAGTAATAAGGAGGTCAGGTCAGAGACGTGGTACGGCACGAGGCTTGATTCCTGGGGGGGTAGTTGAGTAATAGCAGATCGTAAAATTAGACGGAGGGTGCGCGGAGCTTTCGGCGTAAAGTGTATCGTCTCCGGTTTTGAATAGGAATGGTGTTCAGTTTATGCAGCAAATTTGTGTGCACTTTGTAGCCGAATATTTCATCTGGTTCCTGGAAAGTTGCTCCCCCGGAATAGGTATTTTCGTGTCTCGCCGCGAAGCTGTATGTGCATCCCACTCAATATGCTGGAAACTTTAGTCCCGTGGGGTGGCTGTAGCAATCAAAATTTCATCGAGGTGAATTATGAGCGTGTGTCAGTGACTGGGTGGGTGTTGGCTAGGAGTTCGTGTCAAATATTCAGATGGAACCACGAATTCCAACAGCGCTGGAAATAAGCGCTTCAACAAGTGTGCTCACGGTCGACGGATTTACTTGAAAGCAACGAGTTTAATCAGCGTTAAAAACTTTCCACCCAACAGTTGCAATGATTTCATTGTACAGCGAACTTAGAGTTATAGGATCGTAACGAACATTTGCTGTTTGTTTTTCAGAAACAGTACAACTTTCGACATTATAAAAAATTTGTTATACCTTGAGAACGGTTAGTCCTATGATAAAACGGTACAAATAGTTTTCCAATGTATAACTACATGTGGATTACATTTTTAATACAACTTTTCGCAAATTATTGAAGTTAAATAAATATTGAAGAAATCATAATTTCATTTTGGTGAGTCCAACACGGTATCATCATACATCAAACGTAAATTAAAAGGGTTCCATAATAAAAATATTTTAGAAAAAAATCGAAGGGGACTTGTTTTGAGTTCTAAAATTTTGTGTGTATTTTGAGTTACATTATTTGGAAGGAAGGTCAATGATTTATATATTCTTATTTTTTAGCTTGACCTGTTTGTATGTACGTGTATAACTTTGTAACTTTGTCTGTAGCGATACAAATTTGACCCCATTCCTGCTGACCGATTGATCTGAAATTTGAAACACACCTTTATTTCTGCAGTGATTATGAAATTGCGTATTCATATTGGGCACTCCATAACAATCCATAACAGTAGGAAAGAATAAAATTATATATTTTATGATTGCTCCGTAAAAAACCCATATCAATGACCGATCAGGCATTGTGAAATATTGAGCACAAGTGTAAGTGTAAAATTTTATATGGCAGCGGTTGTTCCGCTTGAGATCGGATCGTCCGGCTTAAGCCTTCTGTCATCATCACTCGGTTGTAAGCACTGGTGGAGTTAACAAACAATATCCAACAACCAAACAAAACGGCCATTTTTAGGGCCACCAAATCATCATCAAAGAGTTTAACGATGTAATTACTTAAACATATCCAAAATCAACATCTAACAGATAGCCTAAAAGAATCCTACGACCACTATGCGGTCGTGTCTCGGACACAACCATTTCACTTATTTGATCCAAACACTTTGGCATCGTGTACATGTTTCTTTTACTTTTCCTTTAGTAGGAGTACCGGTAAGTTTGTTCGTTTTATTCAAAAATTAATGCTTTATTCTGCAACAATGGTTACAAATTTAACATTCAAAGTATTGCCCATCGCTAGTCACAAGTTTTTCCATCTCTCTGGCAATTCACGGGTTCCTTTGCGGAAATTATCGGACGGTTTGTCGGGTAACCACGAATCGATCCAATTTTTGACTTCATCAAAATTAAAGAAGTGCTGGTCAACCAGGCCATGTTGCATCGATCGAAAAAGGTAGTAATCGGACGGAGCAATGTCTGGAGAGTACGGCGGGTGGAATAGGCCTACCATTTCAGCGTTTCCAAGTATGTTTTGACCGGTTTCGCGACATGCGATCGAGCATTGTCGTGCTGCAAAATAACTTTAGCGTGTCTTTGCTCGTATTGTGGCCGTTTTTTCTTCAGTGCACGGCTCAAACGCATCAACTGTTGTCGGTAGAGGTCCCCCGTAATGGTTTCATTCGGTTTCAGCAGCTCATAGTCAGTGTTGAAAAAAATCCTCTTCGCTAAGCTCAAATGCATAGATTTCAGTGAATCAAGGCGCCTAGAAGTATATCCTAAGGTGGGCCAACTTGCTAGAACCACTCTTCAGCCATCTTGAAAATCTACTGTGTTTTGTTTGTAAACAAAACACATTACGCTAGTGCCGAAGCTCGCTCGTGATCAGTCTGTCTCTTTCACGCTACAGGCAAACAATTCCCCTTCTGCTTTCTTCCGTACTGTTTTCATATACCGCTCCCCTAACCAACTTAGTGACGAAACGGCCTCACCTTAGGATATACTTCTAGGCGTCTTGCAGTGAATATGAGCGAATGAACTTTTGTTCTTCGATATGTTTTGAAGTTTATTTTACCACCCAGTGTCATTTTCATCTTGATTATTCAAGATGCCAGAATAGAATTTCATTTTAGCCAAATGAATATCTCATGTTGTTTACTTTTAACCTGAGGCAGCCGTATGCGGTTGATTTTTATTTATGCCGTTGTTACCGTCTCGCCAAACAAAATCCGGCGCGATTTCTTGTAAAGTTCGTTTTATCGAACTCAGGCGTTTTTGTTCTTTGAATGGTCCAGCCTAACTATTTTTTATTTTTGAATTTTGGCTGAAAATCCAATGCCAGAACGAATATCGTTTCGAATGTGATGAATATCAATTTGAACAAAATGAACTCGTTTGTTATTGTCATCAATGTAATGAGGGCAGTGTGTTTCAAGCTGAAAAAAAATCATTGACACTGAAACAAAGTCATATTCGTTACTCGTGAATAGAAAGGCCCAAAAACCAATAAAAAGCTAATAAAAATTCCGTCTAGAAAGTTGACGGCTTTAATTCGTTTCACTCATGAAAGATCAATCATATACCGTTCATTTGGTCGCAAGGGATTGAAAATCGGTCAAGCAGCTTAAAAGTTATAAGTTTTCAAAAATAGTTGTATCCAACAGATTCGGTGGAACAGACGATTCTTTGAACAATTTTTGTAAAGATAATCATTAATGAGCTTTAAACAAAATCGGAGTTTATTTTCTCGGGTAGTTCCTTTTTTTTCTAGAGGATAGATAATGCGAGAAATATGTGGTGTCTCTGTATGTAGAGAACTACTCCTTGAAAACAAATGGGAAGACTTGAAAAGTCTGGGAAGTTTGGCGTAACATTATTTAATAATTCATTGGACCTTTCTCCGTTTCAGTCTGAAATGTGTCGATTACAAAAATAAACAAACACACACACATACACTCATAACAAACCTTTAATCTTGCTGACATTTTCTTTGTTCATACAGCATAAACCTGACGACAGTATCGGCACTATAATGGCTTTCGCCAAACGGCACGAAGCTTGGTCTGGAAAGCTGATTTTCGGTACCATTTGAATCGCAAAAAGCACGAACGAAAATCATCTCTAACCCACATCAACCAACGGAATGATTGAAGGCATTGGTATTATGCTTTCTCGTTGATTCTTTCGCTCGTTTCTGTTCCGATGGACAATCTCTCGCTGTGAGGGAAAATCTCATTTTGTCCCCAGGGATGTGGTTATGGTCGAAAACGATGGGTAAAGGGGATTTGAGTCCATGCTGTTTCAGGTTTTTTGTTGTTGATTAAATGGCAATGGACAGAGTGCGATCACCTCCCGGGACGACTTATTAAAGCCAAGTGAGACGAAGAGGAAGGGTGTGATGCATATGAGCTTTGGGTTTCTCGCAAGAAGCTGCATCCCAGATGTCTGTTTTGAAGCATCCAATCAAATACAGAAATGCATGGGATGAAAAAAGAGCGAAGAGTTGATGTTTCACATTCTAATACAGTGTTATATATAATTGGGCAAACATGTTTGATTTTCCGCAGATTTTACTTGACCCAAGAAATTGAATCCCAGGCTGCACCATTCCGCCGGTCAATGCTCGATAGTTAATGCTTGCCGTGTTTCATCATTCGGTAATAAGTGTCTAGACTTCCTCTGACCTACCACCGCATGTTTGTCGGTTTAATCCCATAAATTAGTATTTCATCTCATTGTTATCTCGGAACCGAGATATTGACTATTCGCGCTTAGCGACCATTTTGAAACTTTGAAAGGGAGTCAGCCATCCAGGCGTGAGGAAACATTGAGTTGTTGTTGAGCACGAATAGCGAACAATGATTGTAATTTGATGCTGAATTCAGAGCATTTGATAATGAAGTATTAATTCGGATAAAAACTGGCCTGTGCTATATGAAAGCACCTCTAGCAGATATTGTTCTACTTTAGGGATAAATCGGGATTGAATATACTGGATAACATTTATCGAAGAAGACGGCATCAATGTATCAGTGTATGATTAAAAAATGAATAAAAATACTACACTGCAGTATTTGGCTCAGTTTCTACAATATTACATTCCCGAATGAAGCATAATTTCATTTGTCCAGATTTTCTTTTATTCACACTTCCATAATGCCAGATTTTTTTTTGTTTTCTGACGTGACAATCATAAATGCAATCCGAAGAGACCGCTCCAACCCGCGAACGATGACACGACAGGAGAAACATTCCAGTGATTGTACGTAGCCAATCAATTTTTTATTCGTACCCAATAGTACTTCTTCATAATTCAGCACCGAAAATCGGATCCCCGCCAAAAGATTGGATCCATGGGAGCGAAATATCCACCAAATATTGATAATTTTTTCATGAACAATCTCTGTCGAAAGCAGCAAGTGCTTCATTGCTCGAGAGGGAAAAGAGAAAAAAAAATCCACACAGGAACATCGAGTGTATTAAGCTGTTTAATAATTTAACCATGCTCTGCTGTCGATAATCGTCAACGAGTGGCTGACGGAGGCACTTCAATCTCAATCCAATGATTGGCCGAAATCAACTGTCGTCATCGTGGTCGCTTCCGGCGGTGAACTAAATCAAGGGATGCTAAATACTGAGCCACCGAAGGGCTGATTGAATAAATTAAACTGTCCCACCCAAGGACTGTCACGTCTTCTCCGGATCGAGATGAAAACGGTGATGACGACGACGTGCAATATCTGGCATCCCGAGCGATATGTTTGCATTCGGAATTCACACTCGCCTAAATTTGGTTCCCTTGACGCAAAACATTCCGCGTTGATGAACACAGTGCTGTGTGTTGCCGCTATCGAACAGCGTACATGCAAACAACATCGGAAGAACGCCACCGGGGAAGCAGCCACGAATTCAGATTTACAGATTTGGATCGTTAGCATAGGTACTGCTTTCCGAGGAATCTAACGATTACTGTCAAGGGGGTGTGGAAGGCTGTTTGGCTATGACCGCACCACCCACAGAACCGCGGGCGGATAAATTCAGGGAACCGTTCCGTGTCCCGTACAAAACACAAGTTGTGAATTACGAGCAAACTGCCACCCCGATATCATCTCGGGTGGGGCGGCTGCACAACACGGCAAGCGCACAAAGCTGCAGTCTTATGAACCATTAATCTTCGGGCAAGACGGTGACTCTTGTAAACACGCTGTAAGGAATTTGTTATCACTTGTGCCGGATGCTGTATGTGTGCTTGGAGTTTAGCTTTTGCCATTGCGTGTCAAGTGGCTTATTTTCTCTCAACAAAGTTCTTCCACGCTGGATTAGTTTGCTCGAATCGAATTCTGGAGATTCTGTGTTCCACGTGCATGTTTGGATAAGCTTGTGATTTCCAGTGCATTCCTCAATCTATTAAATTCTAATTTAACCGATCTGAATTTTTATTGACTGCAACTCGGTGTGTCCGCCGTTGATTCCCACAGGCGCAGCAGAGATGCCAGTTCGCCGGATTTCTTAATTTTTCGACTTAGATCTGCGTCTGTCAGAAAGGGTGCCACATCAGAAAACAGGTCACGGTTGCATGAAATAAAGTCAACGCTAGTAATTAATTCCACTACGAACGAATTCTCGTGATTTGCATACTAAACGAATCGGAAATTCTCTGAGATTTGTTTGATATGCTATACATTACAATTCCTTAATCTTCAAACTTCAAACTTCAAATTAATGAAAACTGAAAGCATTCCCATTTTCCCATATATTTGTTCTCCCGATGTGTGTGCTTACCATCCCGTACCGTCAATAACGAGCAAATAATACATTTGTTTCTGCCCGTTTCCAACCTATTTGGTATAAAAAAAAACCGTTTAATAAGTCATCCGCGATTTGAAATCACATTCGCGAGCGAGCTAGCAATCACATCACAGCCAGCCGTCATCATGCTCCGAGATGTCATTTTTGAAAATTTTTAGTTTTCATATGCATTGTTTCAACTTGCCCCACAGAGCGAGGTAAGTTGAAACGATGAACCATTGTGGGATGTGAGTTTTTCAAATTTTTAATAATATGGGACAACCCTACACAAATACAAACATACATACTTCAACAGATCAATCTAAATAAAACCGTATAAAAATCAATTGGTTATTTTGTGACTGCGGTAATCTTGGATTTGGATTTTTCATGATCTGGTGTGTTTTACTGGTAAATCTTTTTCATTTGATATCCATACTGATGCGATTTTGAAAAAAATGGCCATATTGGTGTTCCTTCATAAATAACTGTGTTCCACTAGTGAAACCCTTTTATTTGATATCCATATTGAAGGTGTTTTGAGAAAATATGATGTCTGTCGTTTTGTAGCGTATTATATAATGACATTTCCGATCAATCGGTCAACAAGAAGGGGGTCTAATTTCTTTAATATGAAATAGCGCTACAAACATTTTACAGGTCAAGCTAGATGAAACCGTTCAAAGATGATTTTTCGAACCACCCTAAAATGAAAATGGACACCCTAAAGAAAAAAAGAAAAAAAATAGAAGGGTCTGAGCCTAGTGGCACGGATGTGAGTTTGACGTAGGAGTGCGATTGCTCGGAAAAATGGTTTTTTATGTATTTTCTTTTCATTGTTCAGAAACCTGTTATTTTCACTTTCTTGAAACTCTAATTGGTGGCCCTGAAAAGAGCTGTTTGTTGTATAGTCGGTGTTACGTCAGACTGGCTCTCGTGCTCTCGTGGCCGAGTGGTTAGCGTCACACCTAACATGCCGGGGGTTCGGGTTCGATTCCCGTTCTGGACAGGGTGATTTTACAATACCGCCTTGGTATCGCTGAAATAATGATTTTCAAAAATAATGAATTTCTATGGAATTGCAACCATCTTACTAACCCACTCCACCATCTACATCACCTTTATTCCTGTACATTGACTGGATGTCCAATTTGTTTGATAGAAAGAATTATTGCACACAATCTTGAGTTGAATACAACATTCACGGCAACCTAGTTGAAAGAAAGAACGCATAATACATGATTTGCCATTGCGTTCGCACGCAAAACATACCTCTTTTATTCGTTAAATTGCGCCCTTGTTTCAGCATTTCCACTGTTGATGTCTCAGGCGAAAAAAATTGCTGGATAAATTTGCCGTCTAATGGTATATATTATAACATATATCGTAAGAACGATTCTGCGTAGTATGCATTTGAAAGCTCTTAATTTTTCGTTACACCTTTCGTAAAGTGACCCCCCCTATATAGAATTCAAGGACGTAGTCCTACGTCAACATGGGTCTAGTATTTTGCAATGAGAATTGGTCTTTACTGCAAATTTACTCCACTCGCAGATGAATTCCTGCTTTCCGCATGGATAAAATATTTGATTCTCCAATGTTTACCTCCAATATGTTCCCAACAAAATCGTAGAGAATTTCCTATTCGATTGGTATGTTGATCACCATAATCCGTTTGCAGCAAAAATAAAGAGTGTCCCACATCAACTTACATCACGGAAAAAAACGCTGTAGAAAATTATCCATTGGGTATTTTCTCTTGAAAATTTGGGTAGAATTAGTTGAGAGTGTATTGTTTGCACTGTATTTTTTATCGCTGTCACTTCATTGAAAATTGGAAAAAAATGCCGTCCCGAAAAGCAACGTCGCGAATTGCTTTTGCGCAAGCCCCTGAAAAATCCTCAACTCTCGCAAACCGTGACGAACGGCAAAACACGATGGGAAAGTCACGGGCCCGGAAGCTGTACATCCAGAAGCTGAGGAAGCCTCATTGTCTTATCATGGATGATGAGACTTACGTCAAGGCGAACTTCCGGAAGCTTCCGGGGTTACTGTTCTTCACTGCTCAGCACAAGTTTGATGTTCCGGAGAAAGTAAGGAAGGAGAAACTTTCAAAGTTTGTCAAGAAATATATGATTTGGCAAGCTATCTGCTCATGTGGCAAACGGAGTGTGCCGTTCGTGACTACCGGGATTGCAAACGGGCAGATCTACCTCGAGGAGTGTCTACAGAAGTGTCTGCTTCTTCTGTTGAAGCAACACGAGGGCCCTACGATCTGCTGGCCTGATCAAGCTTCGTGCCACTTTTCACAGGATTTCCTGGAGTGATACGAAGCCATACCTTATATGAACCATATGTGGACCATCCCAACGCACTGGAACTAAAGCACATCGAAAAATACTGGGCGATTATGAAGCAGGCACCTCGGAAGCATCCCAAGGAGGTTAAATCTGAGGAAGGCATGAAGAAACAGAGAGTATCCGTACAGAAGAATCCAGTCAGATGTTGTATACACTGCGTTTCACAACTATATAACCACTCTTCTTTTCTGAGCTTCCAGAGATATGTAAAAAGTCGGTTGAATTGAAGTATATAGTGTAGAATACAAAAACTATCTTCATTTATAAGATTGGCCATTTGAACTTTATTGTTGTGTCCAGACGCGTAACATTCAAAAAACTAAAATTCCAGTGTTTCATAACTATAGATGGAAAAGCTCTCACTACTTTACAAAATTAACATCAATTCCACATGAATTACAATAAGTTTCTGATGCGCATCTTTAATTAGTTTCTTAAAGCCGATTAGCTAGCTTTTTTTGAAAAAAATGAACATTTGCCAATTAATTGAATTGATAATGTTCTAGGGCAGGGGTTTTCAGATTTTTTTTTTGTGGCAGAGCACTTTTTATAGCAAAAACATTTGACGGAGCATCTGCGTTTTTAAATCAATAAAAGAAATCTTATTTGCAATGACATTACCCAACTAGAAACAACTCTATTTCAGTTTCGTGTAGCAGTTGCACAATATTTGACTCGGAGTTAACAGGATAAATCAGTATATGCCCAGTGAAATTAAATTACAGAATGTTTTTGACGTAGGTCTTTCGGGAACATATTGGAAACAAATTGAAAATCGAAGATCGAGTATATCGAGAAAATTGTCCAATTTAAAATTGCTCAGACATTTCATGATGGATTGATCAAATTTTTGCGTCAATCGATTTCGGCACTCCATAACAATTTTTTATATTGATGAAAATAATATATGTCATGAAACTAACTATCAAACAATTGAAAAATCTCAACCATATATAACACTAACGGAAATACCCACTTCTGATTGGTCGAATTTGACGACACATGCGGCGGGTCCCTAACAGAGACATCAAAACCAAGCTGCCTGGGGGAAATCGACATTGCAAATACATGAAAGTAGGGGGAGTTTTTGTTCCTATTGAAATTTATTCCCTAACAGAAACATCGAAACCAAGCTGCATGGGGGAAATCGGCATTGAAAATAGATGAAAGTAGGGGGGAACTTTTGTTCCTACCGTAATATGTTTCCTAACAGAGACATCAAAACCAAGGTGCTCAGGGGAAATCGGCATCGCAAATATATGCAAGTCGGGGGCATTTTTAAATTGCAAGTAAAGTGAGTGGTACGGTTAATTCTAGCAAATAAAATTTAAATTTAGAACTTTAATGTTTGTTGCTTCGTGAAATTTCATATAAATGACCGATCGTGTATTGTGAAAAATTTAGCACAAACGTAAGTGTAAAATTGTATATGGTAGCAGTTGTGTTAAAAATGACTTGATATATGAAACAATTTATTTCAATTTTCATAAATAAAAACCAAGGTGTGTTCCCGCTCGAGAACGGGTTTTTTGGTTTAAGCTGTCTGTTTTGTTGTGTTCATTTTCACCCAAGGAAAGTTTATATGGCGAGAAGAATTGGAAAAGTGAAGAAATTTTAGAAAAAGTGCTTTCCCATATGCTCTATATATATATTATTAGGTGCTCTTAGTCCAATTATAATTCACATTGGGTTGAATAAATACTCAGAAAGTAAAAGTTATAAAAAAAATACCTTTTCCATTCCAAATATGTTTTCATATTAAAGTAACATGTTTTTACTGATTAGAAAAATTGATAATTGTGTTTGGTATTGGTAATTATCTTATATTATATTGGTGAGTTTTTTTTCTTTATCTCATCCATACATGACAAAGAAGACATCTCGTCTAGGATTTTCATCATATCTCGTTCTACTTCTGTATATTTCATCTGATACGCATCATCCAATGACTGTTTATCATCCTTCTGTCATCATCATTTGGTAAACACTATTGGAGTGAACAAACAATACCCAACAACCAAACAAAACGGCCCTTTTCAGGGTCACCAAAACATTATAACGATGTAATTCTTCAAACATATACAAAACCAACAGATAGCCTAACGGAATCCTACGTCAACTATGCGGTCGTGTATCGGACACAACCCTCCTGTGACTTTTTTTTCAAGGTGTGTTTTCAAGTGGGAGCACTTGCTATAACTTCGCGGAGCACAAATTTCCCGCGGAGCATCGTTTGAAAACCCCTGTTCTAGAAGCTATACAAGCTATCGGGAAGGCTTTACGTTAAAGACATCCCGATTGATACCTAATGAATCGATTATTGATCAATTCTGACCCATACATATCGATATTGAGGAAGAAACAAACGAAAAGAAAACCAGCTGTAAGCGGAGAAGTTCTGAACTTACTGAACATCGAGGAAGAGATTCAAGCTTCTCACGATGCCGGTGAAGAGGATGTTCAGATTGAAGATTAAGTTCAGATGGAAGATGAAGAAATCCAGATTGAGGACAAAGATGAAGGAGAAGTCGATGAAGACGAGGAAGGTGATGAAAACATGGAAGGAGGCGAAGTCGATATCTGGCAGGCATTTTTTGAATTTTATTTTGCAAAACTTGTGATGCTTTTTTCAATAAGAATCTCAAATCATGTTACCAAATACTTATTTTTCGCGATGTTTTTTTTTCAATAAGTATATCTATTTAATCATGTTGTTAAATAGCCATATGTGATGTTTTTTCAATAAGTATACCTATCTTATTATGTTACCAAATATTTGTACTACACTATTTTGAATAATATTTTGAATAATTGATCTCTACACCCAAAGCTAATTTTTAGCACAAGTTATGGCATCCCGATTTATTACATTAAATGAGCTGAAAAATAACAGAAAATGTACTACTCCCCAATACATGTATGTCATTTGTATAATATATATGCTGGAGCCAATATGAGCGAGCGAAACAGGAGACACATTTAAATGAAAGCATATGAAAGCTTTTCGTATAGTTTGCCAAATATACGGCCCAGACAGAGAAAGATATATTCTCGTTCATGTTCTTCTTTATCTTCTTAAAAAACACTTTTACAACTTCATTTTATGATGAGGTATAATATTATCACGCTTCAATATAACAGCGCTGGCAGCTATATGGATAGCGTGGTCGTGTGAAATAGCTTTGCATTCCAGCCAGCCTTGGTTCGATCTTCATTGACGTCGTATGAACTTTTTTTGGCACAATCCCAAATGAAATGAGAAAAGAAAACAGAAAGAGATGTCTGCTCGCATACATACAAACCATTTTTAAGCTTTTAAAACAGCTCATTATTTGCGCATTTGTCCTTCCAGCACACGAAATGGCATCATTTCTGCCAAAGATGAAATGTTTTCTGCCAACGCTAGTTTGGGTGTAGTATTTATATTCGATCGTTCATTTAAAAACCACACATTATTAAATCAAAAATATTGCGCTTTTCCCCTTCGCATCACCTCTTATTTTAGTTTTTTGGTTAAACCGAGTTGAAAAATGAACTCTGCGTATCTGAAAACATACATTTTGATACCACGATAAAAACTGAAAATTTTGATCTTGACCCTCCTCCCCCTTTTGGTTTTTTGGAGAAACCAAGTTGAAAAATGAAGTCTGCGTATCCGAAAACATACATTTTCATACCAAACACGATAACAACTGAAAATCCCCCTCTTTTGGCTTTTTGGTGAAACCGAGTTGAAAAATGAACTCAGCGTATTCGAAGACCCCAGTCTACCAAAAAATGGGTTTTTAGCTAGAAAAATTGCGTTTTGGCCGCCCAAATTTTCCCAGGGATCACTGTGCGCTGTCTAGTTGTTCGCTGGAGACTGTCGAATCGTAATTGAATTTGAAATCATGAATGGCTTCGAAACTTTGAACTTGCATCCCAGCACAGAAATGAAAGACATTGTGATTGATTATTAAAGAATGTCCAAATCGATTAATGCAAAAATCATCATCAAGAAATAACTGAGCAATAAGGGCTCTAAATTGGACAATTTTTCGTGACGCGACCTATTATTAGATTCCCAATATGCTCCCGAAAGAACTATTTTCACAATAACAAAAAATGGCATCTCTGCCGAGAACTGGGGAATATTTGTTATACATTTGTTTCATAATAGGAAACAGATCGTTCTGTGCTGAATCAGGCAGCAAAGGTTGCGTGTTGGAATAAAGTGAGGGCGAGTCTGGGACTGACACTTCAAGCTGTCATATTCCGGAGCCGAAACGTGACGTGCCATGAGGATGATATGTGTGCTGCGGTGTTTGATGGATTTCGAGTGTTCCGGGGCCACGTGGTGTTTTTTTTCACCTCCGCTATTAAATGCATTTGCCGCCAGAAGCTCGTCCATATGCACTCCTCCCTGGCACAACGGCAACGATTCAATTATGTTTCGGACGATGATGTGCGGGGTGCCAGGGAAGCGTGCGGGGCAGGATTTGTTTCCAGCCGGATAGTGCCACATTGCTTCATATATAGGAAAATTCTAATTCGATTTGTTTTGTGAGAGAGAATGTGGGTGGATGGATGAAGACTGGTGCAGGTGCACGAAATGACCTGAATTGCTTTCTATGTCGTGCCTACCCACTGCAGCACCGCACCATTTTCGTTAGTATTTATAAATGGCCGAGATAAGTACTAGAATTGAAATTTCCGACCAATTAAAGTGCAGACAAATGTAGACTTTAATGGATGAGCCGAGTATTGGGTACTGCATGCAACAGTGCAGGCGGTTGCGAACGTAATTAGTGATTTTATCATCCTGCGTCAATTCGGAGAAAACATGGCGGTCCGAGCAAGTGAACAGCACCATCGGATCGGTAATCAAATTTGTTAATTTAATTCTGATTATTACATGTATGGCTAGAGGTATTCTTCCGCTGATTGAACACAACAAGCCAATACCGCAAGTAATGGGATTCGTTTAATGAATATCATCGACAGCCATCAAAATTGTTACAAAGTTAATTGGATAGCAAATTTCATTGGACAATACTTTTCTCTAAATTTAACAATCATGCTTGTGTCACGTTTGAACGGATATAATGAGGGACGCTGAATTGACCAATTAAATTATATTCATTGGTTTTAATCAATACGGAATATAATTACCTTTTTATATATTATTTAAAATTTCATCGAGACGATTAATATCATCAAAAATGCAGAAACCTCAGTTCTAGGCTTCGTGGCTCTTTAGTGCTTTCTAGCACATATGAACTAATCTCGAATGCAGTTGGGTATTTGCATGGTTACTCACAAGATACTCCGTTACCATATTTCAAACGTCACCAAAAATCACCAAAAAACGAACGGCCAGCAAGAGTAGCATCATGAATATCGAAACTGAAGTTCAAATGTCAAATTATCCAACAACCTTTCGCTTTTCATCTGAAAACAAAGTTTTACTAGAGTAAAGGACCACAATTTGATTTATAGCTTGACACATCCACTCACCTTCGTTTTAGTGTGCATTATCTAATGTATATCAGCGCATCACTCTCCCGCTATTCATCGGGGTACAAAGTAGTTGTACTTTTCGGCGAATCCGACCGTTAGCTTCATAGATGTCGTACAAGTGACGGAACATCTTACTCAAAAAAGCCAACAAAAACTATGACGAAAAACTCGGATGTTAAATACAATACAATAATTGAGAGATTGCACGATGCATTTCAGAATCCGAGTTTCTAAAACCTCTGAAAATTCTGTCCGTACTTTCAAAACCGATCCACCATTCGGAAGCCACGAAAACTAAATGACATGCCCGTCCCATTCTTCGACCACGCCGTTGTCGGTTGATGTTGTGATTCACGACAGGGAATCGCCCAATCCATTCACGAGCAGACGGCGAGAAAAAGCTGAGAGCTAGAATGTGTCACAGAGTGGAGAAGATTAGCGGATATGTTGGTGGCGCTCGTAGGCCGATCCAATCACGTGCCGCTTCCCGGTTCGATGCGGAGTGTGGAGTGGATTTCATTTAGATCAAAGATATAAACTTCAAATATCGTCACCACAGAGCGGCCCCACGTTCGGGCCCAGCTTCGAACGCGAAAGGATACGCCATTGAAGCCGGAGCCTGGAAGACACCGGCCACCGATCTGTGCTATTGAAACCATTAATCGCCTCGATGTTATATTAAAGTTTTTATTTCTGCAAAATTGGATGCCATTCACGGTGACAGCGGGGCAATGGGGGAAGGGGAGTTGATGGCGATGATTCAGCAGGTGTGTCGTGTTTTCGGGGACGATGCTCTATGCTAGGGGGATTTTGCTAGGACCAGGCAATAGCCAACACCACAAGTGACGTATTTCACTCATGGGAAATCACCGTCTTATATTGAACTCATTTTTTATCGAAATGTTTGACACGAGCTCTGTTCAGCTTTCGGCTGCGATGTTCCGATTCAGCACTCGAAGCCCCAGGATGGAACGGAACTATTATGAAGGAGACCGTGTTCGCCGTAAATGATCCGTGTGGCGCACATGTTTTGATTCCGATCGCATCTGGGTATCGAGAGATAACATCGATGAGAAATGGTGGTGTTAGGAATGGGTGAAATGTCGCTGCTTATATATTATGTTAGTGCTTTTTTAGTGTGGACCCATCGATCGTCCGTGTCAATTGCGGGTGAAATGTGTTTAATGTGTGTTTATCTCATGATCTTTATTAAAAGCAAATACAATTGGTTATAAGAAATGAAAAACAGAAAGTGGGTTATATCTATGGTATAACCGCAATGGTGACGTAGGACTATCGTTGATTCAGTGATCCTTTGTTTGAAGTTGAATCTGAATCCATGCTGAATGAATGAATAAATGAATATTTGGGGGACTTCGAAAACGAGAGCGTTACGTTGGAGGTACAAGGTTTTATGCATCCAATATTGGATACGAAAATATCCTACTGATGGGGAAGAATAATCTTCAGAAGCTATCCTGCTAATTGCGATTGATTGAAAAATCACAAAACCTAATGTATTTGGTCACAGTGTTACATGGATAGAAAACATTCAAATAAACTCTTTCACATGAATGTATTTTTAAATTACCAGAGGAACTGGCAGATTATTTTCAGTAACGATTAGAAATTCCACATTTTCCTCGATACTGGAAGCCCACCAGTGGTTAATGCTAACTCGATAACCATCTGTTAATAGCACTTGATTGAAACATATTTGGTCACAGTGTTACATGGATAGAAAACATTCAAATAAACTCATTCACACGAATGTATTTTTAAACTCCCAGAGGAACTGGCAGATTATTTTCCGGATCTTTCTCGATGCCGAATGGCATCCAAACGGAAAGAATTCCGCGTGTGTATGTGTGTGTGTGTGTGTAGCGGCTGCTTCGAGATCTTCCCGGGGAACCGTTTGTGGCATCACTCTCCTCCTGATGGATTCCCTTCTGGCCTAAGGTGCACAAACAGGCTCTTGGTGACACCGTTCATCCGCGCTTTCATGATAAACGAAGAGCTTCACCACAACAGCGACAACATGCTCCAATCGCTGTTCAATTAGAACTGAGTGGATTTCCGAGCGGCGCTCGCTTATATACCGATTGGTGATTTCAATAGCCTGTTTTGAAAGCAATTTTAATACTATTGAAACAAGTTTTTGGATCAAAAAGTAACAAGTATAGAACGCGTAGACATTTTATCGTTCGAATGAAGTGTTTATCATTCCATTTCGTTCAGTTGTTTAGGAGCTATTAACGCTCAAAATCTCGGTCTCCGGCGTAACGCTTTCGTTTTCGAAACTTTGATTTTACACCCCAGTATAGAAATGAAAGACGTAGTCCTACGTCAAAACTTTTTAGAAGCTTGGTTAATCGAACGTTAACGTTTGAATAATAGTAGGCATAATGAAGCTTAGTTTATTCCTTTTCATGAACAACTATCCCTGCCATGATAAAAACTCGGAGGGAAACTACGCCATGGAGGTGTTCCTTCTTGCCGCGAATATCATACTGACACTTTGCGGACCGCTCACGAGATTTCTCGTTTTCGCGTTCCTTCTTTACGGACTTGTGTGAAATTAGCGGATAAAAGTTTTTGTTGCGTGCAAGCTTCTAAATTTCTCGAGAATTAATCAAGCAAACGAAATGAAATTTGCCGTGTAGAGGTTTTAGGGTGCAATAAATGATTCTACGGTGGTTAGATACCCCTCCTCCCTCTCTTAGAGGGGGCTACCATACAAATGAAGCACAAATTTCTGCATTACTCGAAAACTAATCAAGCAAATCAAACCAAATTAGGCATCTGGAAGTTTAAGGGTGCAGTAAATAATTCTATGGCGGTTAGACACTCCACCTCCCCTCCCTCTAAGAGGGGGCTGCCAAACAAATGAAACACAAATTTCTGCATTACTCGAGGATTAATCGAACAAATGAAATTAAATTTGGCATGTGGAGGTTTTAGGGTGTAATAAATGAATCTATGGTGGTTAGATATTCCTACCCCTTTTTTTTAAGGAGGAGGGAGGCTGGTTCTGCCGTACAAATGAAACACAAATTTCTCCATTACCTGAGAATTAATCAAGCAAATAAAACCAAATTTGGCATGTAACGTAACGGAGAAACATATTATTTGCAAATGGTTGAAAAATCTTGAACGAGAATTGTGTCTGAAAATAATCTGATATTATAATGTCGAGTTTTGGTAGAAGTACTGAGAATTTATAGTAAAAGGTAATTTTAAAGGGTAGATTAGAAGATCAATCAATGAATAATTCTGCGATTGGACCCATGAACGGCGCTTAGTAAGAAAACGTGGATGTGATAACGAAATATAAATTTTGGGCGGGACGAAGTTTGCC
Organism: Toxorhynchites rutilus septentrionalis; assembly: GCF_029784135.1. NCBI lineage: Eukaryota > Metazoa > Arthropoda > Insecta > Diptera > Culicidae > Toxorhynchites > Toxorhynchites rutilus. Next base: position 35,299,863 of record NC_073744.1, on the reverse strand, counting down.
GGGTCAGCTAGTGTAGGAATATATACAGAATTTTGAGAATCCAAGAAAAGTTGTTCGAATAGAATTATCGCAGTTGTTCGATAGAGAAATATTTTACCTATCTTCCAGCCACAATTTTATTAATCGAAAAAGGAAAAAAGAAAATTGCAAGAAAATGAAGTAAAAATTTGTATGGTATAGAATGTTTTTACTATCCATTATATCATTATTGGATTATCTATCCCTAAACAATAAAACAAAAATTGAACGGAAAAAAACGCATAGTTAGAATAATTACAAGCTGATGAAGTGTGGGGTTCAAAAAAAGTCGTGCCTTGGCGTACACGTACACAAAAAATCGAACAGATTCTGAATCAGTATCTTTACGCTATCGTATGAGTCTCGAACAAGTCAAGAACATGTTTTTTGACAAAGTGGCGGCCGCTTGAAGAAAAAAATGTTATTTAAAACGTTTTATTTACGTTTCCCGATTCTTTTAAGAGTAAAATTTTAAAATATGATTTTTTTTATTGGTTGCATAAAAATCGTAAACATTGCATTCAAATAAATTCGACATAAATCGGTTCAGTAGAAATTTTGATATCGTGTACGCAAGTTTGATAAAAAAGCTGGTTTCGAGAAAAACGGGTTTGAAGTTAATTGTAATGGCTTCACTAGATTAGACACCGTATCACTAAAATGATTATAACTCGGTAAATAATGGGTTATTAAAAAAGTCCTTTCTATAGTATATTCTTGAATTCCTAAAATTTCTAGACTAGAATACTGCCTTAAGAAATTTACCACTCTTGTATTCACTTCAATCATTTCAACGTTAAAGACTACTTTGCACCTCACTAGTTTATGCTGAAAGATTATGATAAAATTAAAATATTACCAGCAGTTTTAGTAGCAGATACATCGTCAACAAGGCCAATAAATGTTTGAAAGTTCTGGTAAAAAGCGACCATGCCATGGGTTTTCAAATAAATCGTATAGCACAACGGAACGTTTGTGGTTAGAAATAGGAGCGCAATACGAAATAGACAAATAGAAATACTACAAATCCTCTTCATAAAAGATACAAGAGAAATAAATTTTGTGTTATGCTGAGACAATTTAACACAATGGATGTTGTATGTTGTAGCACTTTCAGTAATTTTTGAATTTATCATTTCGAAGCTATTGAGAATGGCGTGCTAAAAATTGAAAGGTACGTTTTTCACTATAGAATTACATAGGGATTCGAAAAATAGTCAAAATTTCTATACAATAGAAACTTTTACTTCCTTTTTACTTTTTACTTCCTTTACTTCCCAGCCATACTCTTTCCCCCGTACAACTCGGGAACGTTTTGGCCAATAACTTTTCTCATATCCTTTTCGGACCAATGAAAATTTGGCTAAAGATAAATAAAAATATGCTTTATGGAATGAGTACTATCTCGAAAATGTGTGTTGGGTCCTTTCAAATAACTTTTTTCAATTTTCTTCAGATTGCGAATTGGGGTTCTTTTGATATTAACAAGTTCTTCCGCATAGTAACTCGATGCTGATCATTCCTTAATATTTTCCTTCGTTGGTCGTATTGTTTTCACATATTCACGTTGGAGAGCGTTAACCCTTCTCTTCGTTGGCCGAGACATTTTAATTGAATGTAATACTTTTCCTTTTATTGTTTTTGAAAGCATAGGCAGCTGTGGCAGTGTTCCGAGCTCTGCAATACAATGTTCTTACCCAATGTTAAAGTTGCTAAAACTTACATTATAGACCCATTAAACGTAAAAATAATGATTGTATTTATATATTAATTTTCATGACATGAAACGCTATGACTCAGGAATAACATTTTATTGAGTGGTTTTGATAGCTGTTTCGATGATGTTGTCTGGCATCAGTGTCGAAAAAATATCGATGCAAAACCATTGCCGAAGATTGAAGAATGAAAATTTAACTTGCTCGAGTTTTCCAACGTTTTTCACTATACAGTGCGACAGCAGATGAAAATTTAATATCTTGTGAGTAATCGATTAGAGTTTGGTTGATATTACTTCATGGGAAGTGTGCGAAAACGATCATTTTTTTCACACTGTTTCGTAAAATTATTGATTTTCGGGCGAGGGGTGAGGGAGCGAGATGAAAGATGTGAGCGCCATTGTGGCAGTCATTTGTGGCTAGCTTTCACCTTAAAGTGCAAACATTCTTTCCTTTTCCCTGCTGACTGTAAGGATGTGGCAGGCGTCGTTATTGTTTATACAAAGTTCGAATCACCAATACTTGCAAAATGAGAATGGTTTGCTATTCCCAAGCGTCATTTAGTGTGTTCTTTGTGTTATTTCGTTGGTTCAGTTTAACACCATGAGCAGGATAGGTAGAGCAGATGGCAGAATTTGTAGGCGTAGTGTGCGTGATAGCATGGCTGCCATATCTACTTTTTACATTGTGACGTCAATATTTGTGTTTACATTCGATTGTCTTCAACATCCTGGTGAAAACGCTTTTTTCTGCAAGTTTGTTATAATTTTGAAAATGATTTTTCGTGGAGTTCCCACTGAATATGCGTAGGGTAAATGATCTTGGTTTGTCCAATTTGGGGTGTTTTTACGCAACTAGTAAATGCAAATCGATTTTTCTTCATGAAAATCACACATAATCGATACGAGTTTGGGTTTGTTGAAAAGCCCCAAGCCTCTAGTTGCTAATACTACCATAAGGTGTTGAAATTATTTAAATTTTGATGTTTTTCAACGATTTTCCTTAAAGAAGAATTATGATCATGGTTTGACCACCTCTGATCATCTTCTTCTTCTTCAATGGCACTAACGTTCCTAGAGGAACTTCGCCGTCTCAACGTAGTATTACTTGCGTCATTTTTATTAGTACTTAGTTGAGATTTCTATGCCAAGTAACACGCCTTGAATGCATTCTGAGTGGCAAGCTCTAGAATACGCGTGATCACAGTGCAAGTCGGAGGAAATTTCTTTGACGAAAAATTCCCCCGACCAGAACGGGAATCGAACCCGAACACCCGGCATGTTAGTTGTGACGCTAACCACTCGGCCAAGGGAGCACCTCTGATCATGGTTTGCCCAAAAAAATGATCATGGTTTGTCCGGTTTTAGAAATCTCCATTTTTGAATGAAAACATTCGAATTCACAATTAGATGTTGCATTTATCATTGCTTGAGTTTACTGTCATTATATTGATTCATTCATAATTTAGGCTTTCTTCAGAATATTGCCTTTTCTTGGGCATTTTAGAAGTGTTCACCTCAACACAATAAACACAGAAAAACTATACTTCTGCTATGCGCGAAGCACACCATAAACAAACATAAACAAACTGCAGCGCGCCAAGCGGTTGCCATAGAAATCATGTGGACAAAACAACATTATTGAATTGGACAACTCATGATCAGAATTGAGTTCATCAAAATGCGTTAATTTAATGGTTTAGCTATGTAAATCCGATACAAATGGTGAGCAAGCATGATGTTTATGATGACGCTTCACCGAAATCGTCATTCGCGTCTCATTTGTGTCATTTGCTTTCATATACATTCCATATTGAATGCAAATAATGACGACACCATATATTTGCTCCATCTCATATGTACCTCATTGAGTTCAACCTACACAAGTTCAAGCTCAAACTCAGCCGCAATACTACATGGGCTCAAAAGTCCCGGGATTTTTCAACATATGGCGCCACTAAAAATGAACAAGATTTATTTCGAGAGGTTCATCTGTCACTAGCTTATGTGTGAAGTTTCATGACAATTCGTTTATTTGTTCACAAACTACACCAGTACATAGCTGTTTTTCTTTTAGTTGGAATTCAGTCGGACATCGACCTGTAGATGGGCCGAATCGAGCCCGAAACCGGTCGACTAGAAAGGTAAATTTAACATCCTTTTTACGTTTGTAAGAACAATAAGTGTTGTGTCCTGTCGCGCCCCGCGTATAGTGTTGTGCACAGTCTACCATTTTGGACATTGTGCGGCTGTTGCAAGACAAAGGGTTTCTCATCAGAAAACACGGATTCCTGACCTGCATGCCGCTCTGTTTGGCTCTGTCCAGCCTCTTCTTCGTTGTAGTCCTCGTTACCCCGTGAACCTTGCGTTTCTTGTACGGCTTGCATCCCTGGCCCTTCGTCATGATGGTGTAGACAGTCCCGACCGACACATCCAGGTCAACTGTGGTTTTCCGGATCGAGCGGTTCTATTTGCAACGAACTCGCTCCCTCACTACCTTGATGGCTGCTGACGATCTCACCGAACGCGGATCTCGCACGGTCCTTGGCCGAGACGGTCTTCCGGCACCGACAAATCGTGGTATAAATGAAATTTCGCCTCACCCCGTTGGATTTCAACCACCGGGATATGTCACTGGGTCGCTCACCTCTCGCAAACAACTTTACTACGACGCACAGTGGTCTCTGAGAAAATTTAGGCGGCCAAAACTCAGATTTTTGAGCTAAAAACCTATTTTTGGTAGACAGGGGTTTTTGGATACGCTGAGTTCATTTTTCAACTCTGTTTCACCGAAAAAACCAAAAGGGGGGGCAGGGGGGCGGTGAGGAGCAAGGGGGCAAAGTTCAAAATTTTCAGTTTTTATCGTGTTTGGTATCAAAATGTATGTTTTCGGATACGCAGAGCTCATTTTCAACTCGGTTATATATATCACATGCAAAAAGTGGCACCGGCGAGCGTCAGAAACTGGTATCTTATCGCGTTGCCAGAGCAATGATGTGCGCGCGGAATGGGATGAAACACGTGATCCTAGATGCCTTGACCATCCTAGAATAAGGGACTGTAGGATTTCTGTGTTTTTATGCAACTTAATTTTTTCGGTTTTGGCCGCCTAAATTTTCTCAGTGACTACTGTGCGAGGTCGCTCCTTCATCATGCGCGGTAAACAAACAACAAAATGCATTTGGTGCGCACCTACTCAAAAAAAAAAAAGCTAGTATTCGAACTTATCGAACACTGTGTATATGTTGAAAATAATCAAATAACATGAGCTGAAAATTTTCATCCAATTTTTCACAATTTAGAGCTGCCTTCGTGCCTGCTAATTCAATAGAGATTAATCTGCTTCCCTAAATGAATGTTGTCCCCAGGTGTCGAGAGTGTAGCCAAGTTAAGACGCGCTCCAGAACGTACCGACAACATATTCTTTCCGAGTATTCCTTCATGCATTTGTTTGAAACTTGCTGTGCATGACCGGAGAACTTACCCTAAGGTTTTTAAGTTTATTTCAATAAATGTGAACAAAGAATATTTTGCGCAACTGTGAGCTAAATTTTATGAGTATAGAAATGATAAGTGGCTTCATAAACCGTTGAATGATTGAATATAGCTCCAGTTCTTCCACAAAAACGAAACTGTGATACCTCAATTTGTTTATTTCAGCTTTGAAGTTTGGGTTGAGGATCAAACCATATCCATAAAGCCACCATCCAAATCGTATTTAACCGAAGCACCTTCGATTTGTGGTCGTTTGAATGATCTAGGTAAATCTATTGTACAGTATAGGTCCAAAATAATAAAAATACAATGTCACAATCATTCAAATTTTCGATTGCAAATGAACTAATGCCTTCTAGAGACAATATGTATTTCGACTGCTTGAAATTCTCCTGAATTTGAAGTAAAAGTCGCTTTTTGCTGAATTCATTCTATATGCTTGTGGATTTTCTGTTTGGAAAAGGTTTGAAAAAAGCAAGTGAATGACCCGGAACAAAAGCCTTCGTTGATTGCTAAGAACAAAAGTGAAAAGTGAACGAATGACACTGAGACAAAAGCCCTACTTCTTTTGACGATATTTTCGGCCAATTCATGGAAATAATATCTCTCAAAAACCCACGTTCGCTATCATACTGATATATCTTCACATATTTCATGATGTCATCAAAATGTCTCCACAATAAGTCAAATGTCTTCAAAATGAAGACATGTATTCAAACCTGGCATCTCTGGTACGCATACCCATTTGAAACACACGCAATAATGTTTGTATTGCATGAATCGTGTCGTACCGATTATGTTACCAGACGGATAGTATAGTATCACCTTAAATGTTTTCTTACAGTTTTTAGGATTTTGCTGATACATACCTTATCGGACAGTATTCAAAATTTAGTCACCTGGAAATTCTGTTTGGGAAATATTTTCCAAAGAAATCAGAAAGCAACTCGACGTTTCACATGGCGAATACGTGTTCGGAGGTAAAATACGGATGAAATACCGATACCGATGAAAACGGAACAATATATGTGATCCACATTTCCCTGCAATTACAAAGCCTTTCTCGGTTAAATATCCCCTGGCGCTCCCTGACTTTATGCGGAACCATTGTTTCGTACCACAAGCGCCAAATAAAGCAGAGTTTTGCGTTTCGTGTGGCTCCCCAGAAAAGTGCATATGATGGTGGCTTACATCGGAACCGGATTTACACGTTTTCCACAGAAAGCAACAGCATCCTGTTCACATCTAAAATCCCTTCTCAGATCCTATTCAAACTTTTCGCACATATGCACACAAACATATTTTTTCTCGTTGGTATGCTTTGTTTCGGTTGGCTAATAGAGTTGAGCACACGTCGATGTTTTCTTATTGGTTTTGCACTGACACCCGCTACCAGATACTTCAGTCACTTTTTCGTGTGCTTCCTGGTGTTTCCGAGAAAGTTTCAAAGCACATCTTTACTCGAGAGTAGATTTGCCATCCCGAAATTCGCAGCAGTGTTCTTGTCTCCAACGCAGACGATGACGGAGCGTATTAGGCGTTATCACACACACACACACATACACACATGCACAACATCACAGCAGGATCCCTTTCTGGACTACCTTTGCCCCAGCTGGTGGTCATATTGCAAGCTGCTCGACATAATACGGAGATGGAACCGGAACACAAAACAAAAGTCTTTCAAGTGGCTCTGCTTCTGACCTTCGCTGACTTACTTCCAAAGTGTGCATCCGAACAGGAGGAACTCAAATGGGGGAAAGTCCTGAAATACGTTTTGCATTTAACTATGTGACACCCAAGGCAATTTCGTGAAATTTTATCTTCGAAAAATGTTGGCGAAAAAGTTTCCTCTTCTGGAAGTGATCGACAGAGACAGTGTTTAATTTTTCCCTTTCATTTTCTACCCATTTCGGGCAGTTATCCGGGTGCAATTGCACACGCCCATAATGTCATCCTCTTCCGTGAATTTAGAATAATTCTGGCCGTTCTTTAGTCATACAAGTTGGAAGCTGTGCACAGAAGGCCTTTTCCAGTCTCTCCGGTGAGCCGGAATCCTGCCGACTTATTTTCTGTTCAATGTTCATGATCATAATTTTACACAAGCAACGAGTGATGGACCAAAAACGGTGCGCTGGGAACGGGAGCATCTTTTGGGACCCCTCCCCTCTCCACTATAGGATTAAGTTTGGCGATGAAAATTTATTCGAGCTCAAGTGAACAACCCAGTTTTCTTAAAGTTGGAAGCTGCAACGAGACGGGAGAAGGAGGGACGGCTCTGTTTCAAACGGAACCCGAAACTGGCAGAAGTTTCAAAGTGGACCTTCGTATCGTATGTTGGGTTTTTGCTGTGTCTCTCTCTCTCTCACTCTTTTCATGCGAACCATGTTTCGGGGAGTTGTGTGAGAGCTAGCACACAAAAGGGACAGCCGGGGTTCAGTTGGATCAATTTGAAATTATAATTTTCAGCAGAATGTATTGACATGTAATCTGTTTGTATGTGTGTGTGTATCTGTGCGTATGTATATACATTTTGTTGCCACTGTTGTTTATCCAAATTTTGTCCGATAAAAAGTGGGGCTTCATGTTAATGCTGAGCGAGTTTCAATTTTCATTAGTGCAAACGATGTCGGTCCCGGAATGGAACGGGACGCATTTTGAAACATGTGCTAATTCAAATATAATATTGTCGGAAGAATGGGGATGTGAGTGAATGCATTTGGAAATTGGGTTAAATCAACCACAGTTTGAAATAATATTGAGCTCAGCTATGTGAACAGTGTACATAGTTTGTATAAATCTTTGTTTTGATCGAAATTGTTAGTTCCGAGTCATATCCGGTGAAGTGTTAGGCGTAATTGTCCAGCCTTCCAGTTGACGACCAGAAAATTGCACTGATTACATCTTGTAGAACTTTTGTCTATATCAACAACTTATATTTTTAAATACTTTGTATGGAGGATTTGGAAAATGTGTCATGTAAAATATATTTTGACGTGGGACTCCGTCTAACCGGAATATATGGAGGGTAAAATGAAACCCTAACCACAGAACATGCAGGTAAAAAAGAAAGATTTCGAATGCTTATAACTCGAACATTTCTTAATAGATCGGAAAGATATTTCTACGCATTTATCACATTTAATACAATTTTGTTTTTCATGAGATAAGCAGTTGAATAACTGTAAAATGTCAAGCGCTATCTAAACGCCCTAACTGTTCCGTTGGCATTGCAGCAAATACAGTGTCGTTTCATAACTATAAAACCACTCAATTTTTCTGAGTTTTCAGAGATATGGAAGAAGTCGATTGAATTAAAGTGTATAGTGTAGGTTATAATAACTATCTTCATTTATAAGACTGGTCATTTGAACTTCATTGATGTGTTGTATTGTGTCCATTTTTTTAAATTTAAATCGTTTATTTTTACAGGCTCAGTTACATAGGTTTAAAGGAGCCGAACTCCTTACTGTATTGTTACTAGTATATATACATTTTTCCTTAATTCTAATGTTAATAATATAGGAAACCGATTACTCGCGGTCAACTCGAGTTTAGAAGGGTGACATATTTTCTTCAGGAAAAGGAGGGGATATGAGGATATGTTGACAATGATCACACTCACACTCTCAATCACACTCATCACACTCAATTCTTAAACCTATCTTATATCTAATATGTATTTACATTTCATCTTATTCTTAAGAAGGGATCCGATTGTATTGTGTCCAGTGTTACATAACAATAGAAACAGGTGGAAAATCTCTCACTCCTTTACAAGATTAACATCAATTCCACATGAATTCTGACTATTCATTCGTGTTGATGGTAAGCTATCTAAACCAGGTTTTTTAAGAAAATTCTCTCCAAACCATAAAAATCCCATCTCTAAAGCTGCGGGTCCAAAAATGGGTTTGACTATTTCAGGAGAACTTCTCGGGCCTTCTACGTTCCCACTACGCTTACATCTCACTTCACTTTGTTGTACCCATTCCCGTTTCGTGAAGTGTAAAAATGAACTTTGTGTAGAAAGTAGAGTGGATACCAAAATGACCCTGTGCTCATTTCCAATGTCGTTTCTAAGAGAAACGTCAGTTGTATTGTTTATGTGTATTGTATTGTATTGTTTATCCTCGAGTTGTGTCGATACACCCAGAAAATGGATTACTAAAAAAAGCTTCCAAATCTTTTGTAATGCAAACATTAGTAGAATGTACAATGTTGTAAAATTAAATAGTTCAATAAATGAATAAAGATGCATACAAAAAATCAATGAATTCATAACAATATATGCATAAAGGTTGGGTAAACATAACATGTTTAGGGTATATGTTGAACCAACGTCTGCTTATACCGGGTAATACTGGCCGATTTGACATTTATTTACCATTGTCATCGCGTAATATGTACGAATCTGGGTCATGCGAATAGAATCAAATTGGTTGTCAAAAAGAATCCAATGGAAATGTAAATAATCAGGAGGGGAAAAAGTTCTTTTTCTTAAAATAAACCACATAGAGAAAGTATTGTTATGAAGGGCAAAAATGATCTAATCAAAAATGATCGTTTGAAATTATGAGAGCATAACTGACATTTTGGTAGATTTTCAGAAATTAGTTTTGGTATTTTCAGAAATTTCAGTATTATTGACTTCAAAACTTCTCTAAACTTAATTGTAATTCAATTTTACTTCTCGCCAAATGTTAGGTTTTTATTATTCTGAACACTAGAATTTTATTATTTGAACTTATTCCTTTCTAAAAATTGCGAATTACCCAAATTACAACCTTAATTTCAATCCTATTTCGGTCAAAAAAGGTTAATAAATAAAGTCCAAGTGACGAAAACATTTGCTCTTTTTATATTAGAAACGTTTGACAGCATAGGAAAAACAGACAGCATGGAGAAAAAAGCTGCAAGAAGCATTTTTCAAGCAAAATGCAAAAGATTCAAAAATTACTAATCATTGGAAATATTTACCAAAAAACTCGTCATATATACTAACTTTTTGGGAGAGTGTATGATCGAATACACAATCAGAAGCAGGGCCCGAAATCTTCAAAGATGAAAAATGAATATTGACTCTCCTCTCAGTCGCTTCGCTTCGACTATCATCACTTTGGCATTCGCATTCAACATAATTTAAATTGACAAGAAAATGAATTGATGAGCGTCGAGACCGAGGATGACTGATGAACTATTCTAGTCAATCTTCTTCTTCTTTTTGGCTTTAAGAGGGTTTAAACTTTTCAGTTCAGTCGCCTCTAGAGCAATTCTAGTCAATGATTATTCTAATTGACGTGGCTAATGAATACAAATCTTCATTCAACTGAATACAATCCACATTTCTACTTCCCCCTGGTACGAATCCTTTACCCGCATACACAATCTTTTTTTACGTCCATTTAGAGTGAAACGAAAACATGATTTCTGATGCAAAAAAAGTAGTTACACCATTAATGGACGGTTTATTGTCTACCAAACCAACGAACTTAGAAAGTTATCAGGTATGCTATAAAGGTCCTCGCGTTAGTATTAGTAAATAGCGTGCAGTTTGGGAGGAATTCTAAACAAAATTCTAGTTCACTTCGTCTCCGAGTTCAATTTTGTGAAAAAAATGGGTTTATATTAACGAAATTCATAAATTTGTCAGTGCTCTCAACATAACACTGCACGCTATTTTATACGTGTGAGTAATGTTCGTGTACGATACAAAAAATCTAGCTCACATGTCAAACCACGTTGAACTCAAACATAGGGATACCATCTGGTCGGAGTTGAAAATCAGGACACCTGTCACAGCTGCGATTAGGACCAAATCATTATCATTGTTTTGAGATGTAAATAAATAAATAAAAACACGTTGTATGTGATTTGCATTTGTCACTATAATACAGGAAAACATAGATTTGAGTATTTTGGTCTTTGGATACTTAAATATATGTTTTTTAGTTATTATAGTGACATTCCAGACTTTTGGCTGGAATGTCACTATAATCACATACTTCCATTTTTGGAAGAATGATGGGAGTGAGCATTGAGCTCGTGATATTTAGCATGAGAGGTATGAATGTTACTACTACGCAAGATCGCCTCCACTCTTAAATCTATTTATTCAACGTATTTCTCGAACGATTCATGCGGTGAAGATAATCCGGAGGTAAGCTATCACGAGAACATGTACGAAAACAGGAGATTTTTGGGTGATTTCAGAGTCATCAAACATCATGCGCAATGGTGCCGGAGACAATCCATGGATTTGAAGCTTTTATGATGTATGAAACGCAAGAGTTCCTTCTGCAGCTCAAATCTTCTGAGCGATGTGATTTTCACACCACATGATTCAACATGGATTTAGAAGAGGATTTCAATTGAATATTTTGCAATGTTTCGGTGTTTGGCTATGCTTGTACAAATCAGATATATTTGTAATGGTCCATTGTGGATTCAAAACTTTTGTTTCAACAAAATTACAAAATGAACATACCGCTATCGACCATCAACACTTATAAATTAAATGTGCAGTACTTGGTCTCATAATCATTAGGGTCTTTTTGTGAGACAAAAGTACTTTCGGCACAATTTATCGGTAAAATGATACTCTCGTTTGAACATTTTAAAATATTAATCACAATAAAAATTTACAGAAGGTACGTGGCCGAGAAACGACAGCATATAACGTAATATTACGTTAAACTATTATTGCAAATTGATTCTGGATATGTTTGGAGAATTCCATTATTAAACTCTTTGATAATAATGTGATGGCCCTGAAAATGAGCGTTTAATTTGATTGTTGAGTATTCTTTGTTCACTCCACCAGTGGTACAATCGAGCGCTGACGGCAGAAGGATGATGATTAGTCGTTGGATAGTGCACGATAAAAGATGCCGAATGAAAACGTGAGATTTACTGCAGCAGAAAATCAAACCAAACGAAAATCAACTGGGAAAGCACAGATTGTTGATTGAATTGACCAATCAGAACGCGGGACTTTCGTGGAGATAATGCTTCACATTTTTCATTTGTTCGATGGTTAGATTCATAAGATATATGATTTTCTTCATTGTATTAAATTATTAGGGAAAGTCTAAATCGATTGATGCAAAAATCGAGAAGATTCATCAGCAAATGACTGAACAATGAGCGCTTGAAATTGGACAATTTTCGCGATACGGCAGATTTTTCGTTTTTCACTTTGTACCTCAATAAGTTCCCGATAGACGTAATCCTACGTAAAAAAATGCTCAAGAATAAAATACAAAAAAAAATTAAATTAATTATGATCACAGCTTGACAATTTCGAAACAAGAAGATGAAAATTATTTTTATACTTCATCTTTTCTCGTTAGCCAGAATCTTTTTCGATTGTGAGTATTCTCTATTCTAACTGAAACATCGATTTTTGAATCTGTAAAAGGATGATCGTTGCTCCCAATTGAATGTTCCATTCGATTTATTTCTCCTAACTGAATTTTCCCGGACTTTCTTTCCAAAAAAAAAAAAGAGGAATTAATGACTGAGAGCATATGAGAACATATTAGTCTTACAACCAGCGCCAGCAACTGATTATGCCTGCTGATATACTGTACATCCTTCCACATCGTCATTTTCATTACCTTCAGTGAATAAGGTTCGAACTCAAACGAAATTTCCGTTCGGATATAAGCCTCTTTCCTTTTCATTTGGCGATTTTAATTTCGCTTCAGTGTGAAGAATGAATCAAATGAACGTAAAACGAAACAAGACTGTTCAGAGGTGAAGTGATATTCTTTTTTATTGAACGCCAAGAGAGTAGTATTATGGTTAGCCCGCATAAGTTTCCAGTAAATTGAAAGGCGACAGGCTCATTAGTGAGTGAGGATGAGTCAATTGAAGCGAAGTTCTTAGGCCATGATTATGATTCATCAGCAAAATTGAATTTCTTATAAAAATCAGGACTAGAATATGAAAAAAAATCAGGACGCCCCAAAATCATCTCAAAATCCGAACATGTCCTGCTAAATCAGGACAGATGGTAATCCTACTCAAATATCGATACATGAATACGGGATACATGAGAGTGAGAAACGAATTTATTTTGAGTGGTGTCACTTTAAAATGCAATGAAGTCCATTTGACGGGGAAGATTTAAATGAGATAGTCGAGTCGTAAAGGGAGATAGCCCGACTGACTATTGAGTCATGTTGACGGAGAAACTGCCTGAGAAAGTAAAAACTCATTTCCAATTGTTTAATGAATAGGGGCTTCAGATTCTGGACTGGTCAGCTTATTTACCAGATCAAAACCCTATCAAGAACTTATGAGCAGTGTTGCCACACGTACAGATTTATCTGGAAAGGCACAGATTTTTTCGTAATTTTTGGTACAGATTCTGTACGGTACAGAGTACAGATTTTCGTTAAAAAGTACAAATTGGTTCATATTTTTTCCACGTGTGAAATTTCTTACATTCGAACAAAGCAACATTAAGGTACATGACAACTTTTACGCCGCAGTATCGCTTGGAGCGATTTTTTAAAATATTAATTCATGATAGTACGCAATCTAGATTCAACAAAACTATGTATAAGTATTATAAAACACGCGAAGGACTGGAAAATGTAAATGTGGTATTTGTAGTAAATAAATGAGTATTTTTTCATGCAAAATTTCCACAACGAATATTTTCGATGGTGGAGATTGTAGAGAACCAGCCAAAAAGTGTTGAAAGTCAATAGAGACAAAACAAAAGTTCTCACATGCAGCTTAACCCACAGCACTGTCAAGCGCAACCGAAAAGGCAACATGTCTCAGTGTAAACCAAAGGAAATCGAATCAGTCTTCAGAATGCAACTCGGTGCTGATGCGCAACAAGATTTTTGTACCCAGTTGAGCTTCCACTCCTTGTGCACACATGCGCTCTGGCGAATGAGCACGCTCCGAAACACAGATGAAATGTTTGGTTGTCAGCGCCGTTCTTACGCAGAGATTTGCGCCCAGTGTTAAGCTGAGTTTTACGCTGAAATTTGCGCCGTATTTCTATACTGCGTGTTTGAAACTGGATTGCTCTCTCTGTTGAGATATTTTTCTTAACACAAGCGTATACGGTTCAAATGGGGGTGCGCTGTTGTTATTATGCTTTGCTTAGAACGATCGAAGACAAAGCGGGCGCTAGAAGTTGATGTGTATGTGTGTGTGTGTATAGAATGAGACGCGCATCACACAAGTGAGAAGAAATGTTTAGTGTCTGAGTTCTGCGCCGGGTACATTTTGCGCTGTCGTGCTAATGAATTTTGTGCTCTTCGCACCAAGATAGAATACGAGTTTTCTTTGAGCTCGCGCTGATGAAAATTAAACTCAAGCACAGCGCTGCGTTTGTTTTCTGCGGACTGAACATAATCATCAGGATTCGAGTTATTTTCTACGTGTAATTTTTATGCAGTCCCTATACACCGTATAAAATAATGTTTTTTGTTGTTAAAATTTTAAGCGAAAACTACCTTTTATATATGTCTATATATGCCTTTTATGTATGTCTGTTTATATATTTCTTTCAAAAGAAAAGGGCTTGAACAAATCAAGTGCATGATGTGTTTTGGTATATTCTTTTTCCATGGAATTGCTATATAAGGACATTTTCCAATTATACGCGACAAAGGATGTACACAAGTACATCATGGTCATAAACTACGATGTGTGTCCATGAAAACGGATTTACTGGAGACCCATCACTACTTTCCCGGTGATTCCCCCAGAAACCGTCAATCGCATTCATCGCATCAATAATTTACAACGCTACCTGTACGCGTTGAAACCAGTTTTCAAAACGATATTACGCCGCTTCCCGAGATGTTTATCTTACCTTTGCCGAAGCCATTGGGCCCTGGGATCCAGTCCCAGGTCCGGATCCGTTTAGGGCGAGGAAATGTGTCTCGCAATTTCTGTGCAAAGCTCAGCCCAAACAACAGCGCCAGCGCCACTCAACACTCAACAACAGACTCGGGCACGGGAAAAGTGATAAGAAAAATGATGAAGAATTTGTTTTCATTTATTCGCTAGCTGGTTTCGATACGTGACTTGCTTAGACCGGCCGAGACGACGAGAATCCCACTTCATTCGGAGAACCGTCGTAGGGCCGTACGACGGAACAAACATTCCGTCCTTCGCACGGCGAAGAAAGCGCGGCAGGTGCCTGAGTTGCTTCCCCTCGTCACTCCGGCGGTTTGTGCGGGACTGATTTGTAAAAGCAATATGCAAAAAAAAAAGTTAAATTGAATTCATATAAGTTGAGCGTCTAAATTGGATTGAGGATGGGTTGTTATGAAATAGTTTATTTTGCAGTTCGATCCTCGAGAATTGCTCGGTGTTGTCGATACTGATTGTGTGGAAGATAGCGGAGGGGGGAGAGATGTTCCTCTGGAATTGGATTTTTTGCACTTCTTTCCAAGCATACCGGCGTGGAGTGGGGTTTCCCAATCTGTTCCGTCGGTATTTCACGGTGGTCCGGAACGTGCCTCTAATAAAGTGTAAAGTTTGCGTTCCGCTTGCATGGATTGTGTGAGCCTTTGTTGTGAAGTGGAAGGAAGCTGTTGAGAAGCTGGAATCATGGTTTGGAAACTAATCAGCGATTCTACGTGTAAATTTATGTCAAGCTGCGGTTTGAGATGGTAATATTTCAATACTGACGATACCACGGGTTTCTCATATGCATTAACTCAAAATTTCTGTGTTGTTGTGTTCTAAGGGAACGGGCCACATCTATAATATACGGATTGTGGTTTCTTTGACTCACAACTGTTTCGAAATTCGTGATGTTCACATTGGTTTCGAACAACATCCGCGCCCTAGCATTCAAAATATATTAACCACGATGGTTGCGGTTACATGCACATCTTCACACTCGACTTCTGTTAGTATGGAACACAGTTCCCGTGCTTTTGAATGATTCCTAAAGCTCTAAAACAACACAAAACGTCTAGTCGAGTTACGCTTAATGGTTCTGCTAATTCATGTTACGTTTGACTTGATGAAATCATTCGCGTACAATCAATCAATTTGATTCAGCCGCCGATATCTTCGAACTAAGCACGAGATGCAAAATTTCCCGCAAATGATGGCCGAAAGCTGTCTCGAATGCATCAGTTTTTTGGCACAAAATACTGCAAACGCCGATAAATGGCTTTAGTCGTGATGATGGTGGATTATTTATGAGTGCCTTATCACATGTTGTCTATAGGATAAAGGTTAGAGGATATTAATTTTTTTTTTGTCAAAAATCGACACTTTGGCCTTTTTTTTTTGGAATATGAGGCAAAACGTATGGTTTTCAGTGCCAATAACAATAGTTATCTCGATTTTTCATTCAGAACTTGTTGCGAAATGTTGATTAGAACGATAATATACCCAATGCAAAATATTAGCTCAATCGGACTTCATTTACTAATGTCGCAGGCGTTAAAATTTGAGATATTTGAAAACTGGAAATCAGGGTTTGAAGAAAAATCAGATGCCAAATGTCTTCGAATTGAACGAAACGTCAATATTTACTGTTACTCGACAAAAAATATGTCAAAAAAATTTTTTTTCACAGTTCCCGGCTTGGAGTGGAAAACTTAGTGCAGATCTATGGTATTTTACATGTGTTATTTCATTCAGTATTATATAGGGGAACCCCTGCGGACAGTGGGTGTATTATGTATTAATTTCAAATTTCTGTTGATGGGAACCCCTTCTACATGCTATTCTAGAATATTTAAACCATCTTATGACAATGAATACTGATCAAAAAAGAAAAAGGGAAACAAAAACCGAAAATCAAACATGATTCCGCGTGTGGATGTAATTTTTGCGGCTTCGATATTAAGCATTTTGAGTTGTTTAATTACAAAATTTAATTCGCTGATGGTTATATTTGGGTTTGTGAATTGACAGAGAAGCGATATTAGGTACGTACGGAAAAGTGAGTTCATTCGTAAGTGGTAAATTAAAATTTTTGAAATAATCGTTGAGCGCAAAAAAAAAAACAAATAACACCAAACCTACCGATGTTTCATGTACACCTATTCCTACCACAGCGGGTCAAGTGACCCTTTATAAATAGTTAGTGAACAATGACTCGATCTATATAGTTTTGTTGAGAAACGTGACATACCATATTTCTCCTATATATATTGACATTTTGGGATAACAATTATTAGCAAAATAATTAAATTACAATTTCTGACACGCAAAAAAGCACTGTAGCTTGGAATGGTTACTGTTAGCTCGCTTGGATAGTCAGCAATACAATTAATTCACTATTCATTCACAAATACAACAAAATATTAAAATAATAAAGCAATAGCAAAAATGTATAATGCAATGGTTTTGCATCACAACCATACAAAAAATCATTCTGGTATCATATGAATTTTTGCACGGGTCAAATGACCCGTTGCGGTATTTAGGGCAGATTACATATATTTATCAGTAAAAAAAAAATAACAAGAGAGGAGTAATCACTGAAAAATACATTCGATGTATGTTTTAAGAAAAGTAGTGTAGGCAAATGATGTTGTGAAAATGTAATTTGCGAGAAAGTTTTGACAAAAAGTTTAAAATGGGTCATTGGCCCCCTTGTGGTAGGTTTAGTGTTAAAGCAGTAAAGGGTGTGTCACATCAAATTGCATCACGGAAAAAACGCTGTAGAAATTCGCCCAGTAGACCGATCCTTTTGAAAATTTTAGACAGTAAAATAAAAACTATTAAACAACTTTTGGCATTTTCTTTTTATTCATACTTCGAGCCCAAGCCCGTATGCTCGCACCTTCCTCTTTACCCCGTCCATAAAGTTCTGTACAACGTCAGGTTGTAGTTTTTTTTGAACAGAAATCCATTTTCTCTTGAAGTCCGCCTCCGATTTGACAACTTTTGGGTTCTTCCGGAGGGCCTGCTTCATAATCGCCCAATATTTCTCTATTGGGCGAAGCTCCGGCGCGTTGGGCGGGTTCATTTCCCTTGGCACGAAGGTGACCCCGTTGGCTTCGTACCACTCCAACACGTCCTTTGAATAGTGGCACGAAGCGAGATCCAGCCAGAAGATGGTCGGGCCCTCGTGCTGCTTCAATAGTGGTAGTAAGCGCTTCTGTATGCACTCTTTAAGGTAAACCTGCCCGTTTACCGTGCCGGTCATCACGAAGGGGGCGCTCCGCTTTCCGCAAGAGCAGATCGCTTGCCACACCATGTACTTTTTGGCAAACTTGGATAGTTTCTGCTTGCGAATCTCCTCCGGAATGCTGAATTTGTCCTCTGCGGAGAAGAACAACAGGCCCGGCAGCTGACGAAAGTCCGCTTTGACGTAGGTTTCGTCGTCCATAACCAGGCAATGCGGCTTCGTCAGCATTTCGGTGTACAGCTTCCGGGCTCGCGTCTTCCCCACCATGTTTTGCCTTTCGTCGCGGTTAGGAGCCTTCTGAACCTTGTATGTACGCAGGCCCTCCCGCTGCTTGGTCCGCTGGACGAATGAACTTGACAAATTCAGCTTATTGGCGACATCCCAGACCGAACTTCTTGGATCACGTCTAAACTGCTTAACTACGCGCTTGTGATCTTTTTCACTGACGGAGCATCCATTTTTGCCGTTCTTCACCTTCCGGTCGATGGTTAGGTTCTCGAAGTATCGTTTTAGTACTCTGCTGACCGTGAATTGGACGATTCCCAGCATCTTACCGATGTCCCGATGTGACAACTCCGGATTCTCGAAATGAGTGCACAGGATTAATTCACGACGCTCTTTTTCGTTCGACGACATTTTTCCAAATTTACGAAAAATTGACAGTGAAGCATGGCCAACGTGATCTATACACTCTTATCTGATTATAAGCGAAAGCTGAAGATATAATTCCTAAAAATTAAATTTCTACAGCGTTTTTTCCGTGATGCAATTTGATGTGACACACCCTTTATTCTAAAGGGCGAACACGAAATTATTGCGACACATTCAACAGGGCATAGCTTTTTTACCATTTGGTAAAAATCAACCAAATTTTGCACACTTTCTCATTGATGTGTATTGTCTGCATGCTGTCAAACTCGAAGTCGTGTTTTTCGATTCAACGAAAATGGAGGTGAACCAACGCGAGTCGAGAGAACAAATTCTTTCCAAACACCTGGAATTTCCTGACCTGTCGCACCGGCAGTTGGGAAAAATGTTGAACATTCACCATTCAACCGTCTCCAGAGTGTTGAAGCGGTACCAGGAGCAAAGGAGCTGGAAGAAAACCGGGATCGGAGAACAAAAAGACGGAGGGAAAGGTGAAGCGGTTGATTAAAGCAAATCCCAACGTCTCAAGCCGTGATTTGGTTAAAAAGATCGGCTTGTCGCAGAGCTACGTCCAGAATGCAAAGAAGAGAGCTGGACTACATACATACAAGGTACAGAACTTCCCAAACTGGGATGAGCGGCAACAATTGACGGCTAAAACTCGGGCACGGAAGCTCTACGAGAAGATGCTGACAAAATATGGCTGCTGTGTGATGGACGACGAAACGTATATAAAAGCCGATTTTAAGCAAATTCCGGGGTTGGAGTTTTTCATCGGCAAGACCAAGTTCGATGTGGACGACAAATTTAAGAAGAAGAAAATGTCGAAGTTCGCCTCCAAATCTCGTTTGGCAGGCCATCTGCTCTTGCGGACTGAGGAGTGAGCCTTTCGTGACAAAGGACATAGTAAATGGCGAGATCTACAAATCTGAGTGCCTCGAGAAGCGCCTTTTGCCGTTCTTGCAGCAGCACGACGAAGCTCCGCTATTTTGGCAAGATTTGGCATCATGCCACTATTCTAAAAGTGTCCTGGAGTGGTATGAGGTCAATTCTGTCCATTTTGTTCCAAAGGATATGAACCCGCCAAACTGTCCGGAGCTGCGCCCGGTGGAGCAGTACTGGGCAATGATGAAGCGGGAACTTCGGAAGAGCAAGAAGACAGTCAAAGACGAGAAGAACATGTTAAGAAAATGGAAAAAAAAACTGAGAAACTGGTACCGGATGACTCTGTAAAGACTTTGATGGAGGGCATCAAGCGAAAAAAATTTTTTGAAACATTATAAGAAAATTGGCATGACATTTTCGGTGTCGCGATAATTTCGTGTTCGCCCTTTAGTCAGAAATTTGAAAAAAAAAAAATTTTTTTCCTTCATATTTCTGTAGCTTAGGTATTCATGAATATACCCTAAAGAGGACTTATCTAAAATCATATTATTTGCCGAGTTAGAGACATTTTAGTGCTGCGGTATATAACCTGGTACGGCCATAACCAGGGCTCAGCATAGTCATAGTCAACTGAGGATAGTCGGCTGACTAACCGACTGACTATATCCATAGTCAGTCGGTAAATGACTTTTGGCTCTTCACGCAGTTTCTCCGTCAAAACGACTGAACAATCAATTGTGCGTTTAGTCGCTATCTCCCTCTACCGACTCGACTATATAATTCCATTATCCCAGTCAAATTGTCCTCATTGCATTTTGAAGTGACTTCCCCCAAAACGAATTCGTTCCTCTCTCTCTCCTCTCTCTCTCTCTCTCTCTCTCTCTCTCTCCCATGAACGTTTGCATGCATTGATGTTTGAGTTCACCGTGGTTTGACAAACGCTACAGGTGAGCTAGATTTTTTGTAGCGTACACGAAAACTACTCATACGTAAAAAATAGCGTGCAGTGTGTGTGCGCCTTTTGCACGCCTATTACTAACTAATACTAATGCGAGGTCCTTTATAGCATACTTGATAAATGTCTAAGTTCGTTGGTTTGAGTTCACGATGAGTAGAAAAAAAACCGTCCATTGATTGGGTAGCTACTTTTTTGCATCAGGAATCAAGTTTTCGTTCCTCTTTATATGGACGTGCGTACGCGTGTACAAAATTAGTATCAGGGGGAAATGGAAATGTCAGTTGAATGAAGAGGCAGATTTATATTCATTGGTCGAGTCAGTTAAAATAACCATTGACTTGACTGGTTCACCAGTCATCCTCGCTAGTCAGCGCTAGTCAATTCTTTTTCTAGTCAAGTCATTTTTTGTTGGCGGCGACTGCCGAAGCAGTTCCAGTCGAAGCGAAGCTATGGGAGTAGATTCGGTCTTCATCTTTCACCTTCGAAGATTTAGGGCCCTGGCCATAACAGTGAGCTTCAAACACGTTTTTCTCGAAACTAGTTTTCTCAAACTGGCGTACACGATATCTCAAGTTCTACTGAACCGAATTTATATGGATACAATCTGCAGGCATCTCGCTATCGCATGAATACCTAAAATTAATATTTTTAAATTTTTTCTATTGTTAAAAAAATCGGGTAACGTAGCGGTTTAAACCGCATTTTGTTTTTCAAACGGCCGCCATTTTGTCAAAAGATATGGTTTTCACTTGTCCGTGGTTCATGCGATAGCGGCATCTTTACTGATTCAGAATCTGTTCGATTTTTTTGTTTCAGATAATCAGAAGAGCTGGAATCGTGTACGCCATGGATCATCTTTTTTTTGAACCTTCTCATTTCATCAGCTCATAAATATTCTAGTTATGTATATTTTTTCACCGTTCAATTTTTGTTTTATTGTTAAAAGATAGATGAACAAATAATGATATAATGGATAGTACGAATATTCTTTGTTTTATTTTGAAGGAGCTCGATAAAACGTCCGAAATTCGTGTCTCGACACTAGAATACCCCCTTAATTTCAAGTTTGAAAAACTTCTTTCACGAAATGCCACAAAACGCAAACGATTACTAACGGCTATGTAGCTATGTTATGCCTTCCATTCAGTTCGAATCAAGATCATTTGCACAATATCAGTGTCGGTCCTCGCTTCAAAAAATATGTACTTTATAAATAGGAAAAAGCCAGAAAGTCGACTAGTAGTAGTCATATAGTAGTCATATATTTTAAAACAGCCGAATTTTTTTGTTCATTTCCTTATTTTGTAACTGTCAGTCCCATCTACGTTTTTCTAACTGACTGAAAAGCTGACCGTCAGTCCCTAGGGACCGACACGGGGCTCAACGTGTTAAGCTCACTATAAGATTTAGAAGAGTTTCATAGAAGTCTCATTTCACGATGAACTGTAACACATCCAATACAGTTCAACAACGATATCGTCCAGGTTAATTTCAGAAACCGATGGGATTTTGGTATCACAACAATTGCTGGCTTTCCGAAGCTTCGTCATAGGAATTTTCCAGTTTGAGAGACGTATTCTCAGTTCACTGTCAGATGCTGACAATATATGTCGAGCTTGAATTGCTTCAAAAATTTCACCTACTTCTTTAGACGTTTTTGACCGCTCTTGAATTTCCCGATGACAGCGATCAATTCACTCCAACATTCCCACCCTCAATTGTTAGCCCGGGTCCGAAAGGTCTTTCGTCTAGCTTGCTTGTCATATTTCGAATTCTCTTCCAGAAGCATATTCGTCCTCGTGGATTTTTAAACAAGCCTTTTGAATGGCTTCGACTAGACTGCTCCTTTTAGCATCAATAAAAATTACCAGTGCATTAAGTCTGGTCTCAACTTTACTCAGATATTATATTTTAGTTTGAAATTGTTCTGAACTAGACTTATTTCTCGTAGTACATCATATAAAATACACGGAGTTTTAATCACAAACTGCTGATAGAAGGGACTGTGCACTTGATCTAGTATTCTAGTTCTTGACAAAATCGCCAAAAACTCTAATATCTGTGATCAGCCTATCCTGCTACCTTTGTTTAAATTTGAGATAAAAATTTACATTTTTTTTTTATTTCTGTATTATAGTGACTTTCAACACATTTGGCTGGTTCGTCACTTTTACCTTCCATTTCGGATGAATGTCGGGAGTGAGAATCTAACTCGTGACCCTTAGCGTGAGAGGTATGGATGTTACCGCTACGCCAGATCGCCTCCTCAAAAAAAAAAAAAAAAAAAAAAAAAATTACATTTATATTCTGATTTTCTTTGATTCGCAGCATTAAGATCGCAAAACAAACTAGCACAGAAAAATGGCGTTTTCCGGGGCATTCATCTTGTACCAGATTGAAATTAATCCATAACCGCATAAAATCCAATCGTGTCATACGTCTGGCATTTGGTCGAAATCATGGTAGCAGTCCCAGTTCTCGAAAAGAACGCTTAAAGTGCGATTCACATACAACATACACGTCACGTTCACGTCCCGTCACGTCACGATACGTCAATGATTCTACCATGCAATTCTCATGAAAACATTCACATACACCAGCAACGTAATGACCCGTCAGCATACGTTCAACGAAAACGACCGGCAGGGTTTGTAGAAAAGAATAATTGACGGAGACGGACGGCTCGTTTGGTTTTTGTCTGGGCTTTGTGTCTCGGCTTTTGTTTTGATTTGGTTGCACAGTAATTTACATCTACATCGACATTAAGCTAATTGAACAGATCTGTTATGCAACACGTTTAATTAGACATTTTTACCTCTAGTTGGACATTTTTGTAAACATTGAGTTCGGGGCCCAAATTATGGCCCCACATTGAAAGACGCCACCAGTCGCAAATGTCCAATTACTGGTCAAAACCGACTCCAATGCGACACTGAGTGGTGCCTCAGCATATCGCTTTATAAGTAACTTACTGTACTTTTTATGCCAACATATCTCTTTGGAGCTAAGTCATTCGGAGTGAAAATCATTCGCGACTAGTTAAAAGAATTATTCTATTCATTATTATTGTTGCATAAGGGTCGGACTACGGGGTTTAAGCATTTTAATAATTGAATTCAATGATTCTCATTGAATTTTTCAAAATTTAGAACTAGGCATGCTGATTTGAAAGAGGGCATTGCAATTTAAAATTTTTGTAGGTGGCGAAACCATGAATAAAATTAAATAAATCATTCGTTTGGGATTTGACGTGACGGTGCTGGGGGAAGCATTGACCGCATGTGTGAATTGGTGGAGACGTTGACGGAACGTAGACGTTCTTCTCCGTAACGTGCTATGTGAATCGCACATAAGTTGGACCTGATGTCACCATCCATTTTCTTCACAATGTTCACTGTCAGCCAAGTAAATGTGATAGTGTAAATATAACTTGTGACCACTTGTTTTGTAACGGTCAAACTTACAAAACTGCTTCTCCTAAATTTAGGACCACTAATTTAACAACGCTTCTAGGAATCCAAAGTTTATGAAAATTTTCAGGTGGTTTTCGGTGAGAATAATATCAATGCTCACTGAATCATTTTTTTGTGATCAAATAGATCGAAAAGATCGCAAAGAAAAGATCGATTTTCACGATTTTTTGGAGTACAAATTATCGATCCAAAAATCGGCAAAAAGGAGAGGAAAAATCGATCTTCAAAATATCGATCCAAGTTCGCCCTAGGATGGACTACAAACCTCATTAATACCACTGTTTTGTTTTGCTTTATCAACAAAACCTGAATATCTACATTTGATCCTGACATGTTTGGAATGTTGTTGAAAGATGTCGAAAAGCTCATAATGAAATTCAAACCGTTATTATCCGTTTATGAACGAATCCGTTACTCAAATCATTCAAAACAAAAAAAAAAACAAGAAATGTTCTTTTACATGAGCCTTCCCATAGTGAACAATACCGCAAATCACTGAAGGTAATTCAAAATATTGAAAGACTTATTTTTAAATGTCTCATAATGTACTTATTATAGCTTATCATAGCGATCGAATGTGCAAATAAAATATGCGGAGAGTAAACTATTTTGTAGATTGTAAAGACGGAACCCGTCGCAGCTTTCAACAGGACTTTCACATTGTTGATAGCTTCCAGGCCCTTCAAATTGACGCACAAAACAAACAAACAATGATGAAGCACTAAGGTGAGGCCCACCGGAAGATAGGACAGAGGGTGTTTATTTTTCTGCCCACCACACCCAGGACTATCAAATTATCATCTCGAGCCGGGAGATAATAAACAGGCGAAGGGTTCGTGTTCGCAATCGGTTAAACACCTGCGGGCGAACGAAATGAAACCGGAAGAGGGTGAAGTTTTTCTTGGAGCTTCGGGTATAATTACCATTCGGTAAACACACCCCTTCGATCAGGTGATTAATTTGCAAGACGGGACTCGATTTCCTTCGTCATTAGGGGGAAGCGTTTGGTGTAATTAGGGAGGATCTCGAGCAGCCTAATGTGTTGAAAATCTAATCACCGACACGTGGCGACACGATACCGCCGAAATATATTTAACTCTCATTATTGTTTTTTTTTCCATCAAAAAATTCATCAAGAGAGTACTTATGTTTCACGTACAAATATAGCTTGATTGAGAAATCATGCTTTTCCATGAGGGCTCCGTTGGGGTCCAGCGCATCCTCGAGGAAATATGTGAGAGCAATTGTTTTCCTCTTCTGTTCGTCAGTCGTCTCAGACGGGATGGGGGTGTGTGTGCTATGTATTCATGCTAGCTAACCCACAGAAAGATAAATTCGATTTATACTCAGTAAATTGATGAATATTTTTCCATAAAAAGGCACTCCTCACCTCACGGGATCATTGCGGAGCTCCGAAAGAGGAAAGTGTGTATGTAGCAGACAGGGCAAGGGGTCGTGGAATCCTAGCCACTGTCATAAATTACTCCGAAACGTTGTGTGCTAATCGATGGAACCATTCATATGAATCTATGGATGTCATTCGTTCGGAACAGATGATACTGGGGAAATTCAGCGACCCCTCGAGAGCCTAATGAATATACCGGAAAGTCCTTGCATCTCTCTCCCACACGCATAGCTGTTCTTCGTTATCTCCACTTCGACACGGAACCATATGATAACGATTTTACGCAAAGTAACACCGCCTTCACGTTCAAACGATACGTCTTCCATTTGGCCGCGCTCTGATGAATGGCAACAATGGTGTAATTGAATCGTAATTGGCACTTCAATAACTGGAGAAAAATAGGCACTTAAAAGCGTTCCCTTGGCGACCCTAAAGCTACTCTACCCTCGAATCCAATCAATGAAATTTCAAACGCTCCCGCTTCGTGAGCACTCCTTTAAAGGTATATTGAAAATGGCGCCGATATCCTCCGAAAAATGAAATAAAAATTATCTGCGGGCCGCACGTTGCTCACGATATTAATCATCCTCACCCGGGCTGGAATTCACTTTTTCATGCCGCCTTCGCCTCAAAATTGCGCTATAAATTACCGAAGTCGGGTCATACCACGGGAAAATGGGGGGAAGGGGGTGCTATGATTCATCATCGCGAGCCGTCCTGCCGCTGCCTATCACTCAACAGTTTCCGGAGGGTTTTCAGGGCGGCAGCTCGGAAAAGATGGGGTTAGCATTCGAAGGAATTCACATATTCTTCACATCAGCAAAAAGGGCTGATTGTTGGAAAATTATGACTTCATGAGGCGGAAGAATCACGCTCGGAAAATTGTATGTGCGTACGCCATAAACGAATTTCGTGTTGCCCCGTCGGAGGATGGGTTCAGGCGCAAGCTTTAATATATCATAACATACCACGTACATCGTCCGAAGGTCTTTCACCGAGAAGAGATTCGAGATTTTTAGGGTCGACCCCTTGGGGTAAAATCGATTGGTCTTCAGTTTGCCACTATAAAGTTTACCGACGAAATCGCATGGAATGAACATGAACCATTTGGAATTGAATATGCATTGCTTTCATTAATGTCCCGAAATGAACTTTCCAGTTTCCGAGATGAATGTACAATTGTAGCGGAATGGTGCGGAAATATCGAAACCAACACTGGACTCCGTAGAGTGTAGAGAGCCCATAAATTACCCAGAAGCCACCATTTTCCACTTGATTTAGTGGTGTTTAGCGCTTTCCGTTGACACATTTTGCAGCTTTATTGGAGCTTTTATCGTCGACCCCTTCTCCTTTACCTGGCCACACCAACGCACACACATTCGTTTGGGTGTGTGTGTGTGTGTGTATGTTACGTAATTTACGTGCTCACGAACGCTCCCTACCGATGGAATGGGAGAAAAAACGACAAACAAAAATACATTAAGTGATACGCTTAAATGATGTTTGCAATTACTGCAATTCATTGTGAGGAAAAAGGAGGTGGAGGACACCGGAATGGTGCGTTCTATTTGCAAACACGCTTCCAGGAGCGAAAGCGGAGCGGAAATTGATGGCAACTGCAGTGTCCCACCAGCCACGGTACCATGTTTGGTTGGACTGGCGCGTTTTTTCTTGAGTATCATTAATTCAGAATTGGGTCGTGAATAGGAAATTGCAACAAGATAAAATATGAACAACGTAATATTCATAAATTCGTTTGAGAGAAATCAAATCTATTGTTAAGGGATACGAGGTCTGTTCAGAAATTATCGCGAATTGCAAATTTACGCGGGTTACGTATATTCGATTTACGATTTTTTTCTCGGTCGTTATGTTAGTAGGGTGAGGTGGGGGTAAAACGGACATGTTAGAAAGAACTTCAATTATATCTTTGGAAACTCATGTTTCCCAAAATTTTGATGCAGTTTCTTGCAATTCAATATACTGTCTCTCTACCTAATTGGTCAAATATCTTACAAAAAAGTGTTTTTCAATGTTTTTTACTGAAATTCAAACAGACCGAAAAATGCAACATTTTTTTCGGTGCGGATAAAATGTACATATAGTGGGGGTAATATGGATAGGTATAACTACTCTCTATACTCTAACGCCGAAAAATGGCAACTGTGTAATGTGCTAATTATAGATATGAGCCATGGAACTGCCGGCCTAGAATAGCACTTCGGGTCGAGGTCCCCGTCCCTGTCGTAGAAGGCGACTAATCGGGTGACAACGCGAGTAAGGGCGCGGTAAAGCCTATGAAGAATGCACGGGGGAAATACCGTGTACAGGAGCAGCGAGAGGAGTGCCGCGCACATCAGGATCGATGCCAGTAAGATCCTGATCACGACACACTGGTATGACATGGAAATGGATATGACATGGAAACGGACAACATGCGACGCTAAAGGCTGACAGTCGTGCTATTCTGCTCCCTGAGTAAGGAAGGGTGACACCTTCTTGAAACGGCGGGTGGGGTAATAGTGCGGTTGCCCCCGTCCCGGTAACAACTTGGCTAGTCTTCGGGTACGTTCGATGCTCGTCTAGGCTCAGGCACTAGGTACTAGGCATCAGATGTCACATTCCTGACTTGCGCTGATCCGGCTCTGAACACGGTCCCCATGAAGGACCATGTCAACCCCTGCATGGCCTCACTGCTTGCATAGATAACCATGGGCCACAAAAAGGCGACTATGTACAACGAGCGGAGATAGCGGTCCGGAGTTGGGACCCAACCAAAATGGAGACAACTAACAAAACCAACGAAGAACGAAGAAACAGTATGATGGATACAGGAGACCAAGCCAACGCGTTCGCTAGTAGTAAAAAGCTGCTGCGATCGCCAATACTGAAACAAGTGGCAACACCAGGTCCTAGTGGCAGTAATGGAGGAATACCCGAGACCCAGCAAAGTCGGGGGATCAATCCCCTGTTCCTGCCAAAGTCCAGCGGGAGTTTAACCCAGGAAGGAGGGTTGACTGGAGAAAGCATTCTGAACACGATCATGATAAGGGTCAAAGAACTAGACACATTCGTGCAGGACAAACCCAACGTGCATAAAGAGATCAAGACCAGGGTGTCGGGTATAAGATCTCTCTTGGGACGAGCTATGAAGGAGCACGATGGACTCGTCGAAAGGACGAAAACTGCCGAGAAAACACTCGCAGAAGCGTTGCAAAAAGCTGCAGCTGGACAGGTGACGCCAAAGATTCCTCGAAACCGTTCGGAAAAAAGAAAAAAAGATTCACCAGCAGAAGAAGAAATGCTCAAAAAACGCAAAGACGACCACGACAACGACGATCAAGGCGAAAGTGCCGCCCAGGACGACAGCGAAGAGCTGGGTGACAGCGACGACCAGAGCGGCACCGATAGCAAAAGAAACGACTGGAGCACTGTCACGAGAAGAAACAAGAAAAAATTAGTGAACGAGCAAAAAGAGAGGGAGAGAAAAGAGAAAACGGTGAAAAAAAAGAAGAAAGAGGATGAAAAGAAACAGGGGCCAAAGGACAAGAAGCCTAATCCTCGGCGGGCGAGAGGCAAAGGTGATGCACTCATCGTCGAAGCCAAGGGCGACGTAGCATATGCTGACCTCTTCAAAAAAATGCGAGAGGACCCTGGCAAGAAATTGGAGGAGAGCGTGGTGAAGTCTAGGCGCACCCAGAATGGCGAAATGCTATTCGAGCTGAAGAGAGACCCAGAAATCAGGAGCTCTGCATTTAAGGATCTTGTCGAAAGGGCTCTCGGTGACGGAGCGAACGTAAGGGCCTTATCCTCCGAGTCATCGATTGAATGCAGGAACCTCAGTCTGTTCACTACCGAGATGAACCTGCGTCAGAAGTTGGAGGAGGAAAACATCGTGAGCAAAGTTCCGATGAAAATCCGACTAAGAAATGCGTATCGCGGGACGCAGACCGCAACGATTCGTCTCCCAACGGACGCAGCGAACAAGTTGCTGAAGCTAGAGAGTATAAACGTCTGCTGGGCTGTGGGTCGTTTTAGAATCGTTCCGCCTATTCCAAAGCAATTGGAGCGATGTTTCAAGTGTTTAAACTTCGACCACCTGGCGAAAGGCTGCTTGGGGCCAGATAGATCCAAACTGTGCAGGAAATGCGGAATAGAGGGACACTTTGCCAGCGACTGCAAGGGAAAGCCAAGGTGTATGCTCTGCGATACACCATTTAAATTTTCCACTCAAAAATTAATTCACTTTTCCGTACATACCTGATATCGCTTCTATTTTAACTCACAAACCGCGAAATGAATTTTGATATTAAACCACGCAAAATGCTTAATATCGAAGAAGCTAAAATTACATCCACACGCGGAATCATTCATGATTTTCGGTTTTTGATTCCCTTTTCCACTTTTGATCAGTATTCATTGTCATAGGGTGGCTTAAATCTTATAGAATAGCATGTAAAAGGTACTCTCATTAACAGAAATTTGAAATTCAGAAAGTAACTACACAAATCAACCACCTGTCCATATTACCCCCACTGTCCGTATTTCCCGCGGTTCTCCTACTTATGCCGATAAGTTTGGCCACTTTGAATGTTCAGAATTTTTGACAGCTACTGTGCTTGTTTGTGCTATGCGCGTGCTTGATTTTTTCCTAAGGTAAATAATGTTGGTTTATCCGATTTTGGGTGTTTTTACGCAACTAGCAAATTCAAATAGATTTTTCTTCATGAAAATCACATGTAATCAATAGAGTTTGGGTTTATTGAACAGTCCGAAGTCTCTTGCTGGAAATAACAATACCATAAGGCGTTCAAATTATCCAATTTTTTTGTTTTTTAACGATTTTCTTCAATGAGAGATTATGAACATGGTTTGTCCGGTTTCAGAAATAACTATTCTATTTTCGAATGAAGAAATTCAAATTATCAAGTAGATGTTGCATTTCTCATTGCTTGAATTTACTGTCATCATATTGATCCATTCATAATTTAGGCTTTTTTTTCACAATGACTTTGCCTTTTAAAGATGAACAGCACTCAACACAGAGAAACGTTATTCCTGCTACGCGTAAAGTACAACATACACAAACCGCAGCGCGCCAAGCGGCTGCTATAGTAATCATGTGGACAAACCAACATCAGCACATCGGACAAACCATGATCAGAGTTGAGGTCATCGAAATGCATTAATTACATGATTTAGATATATAGATCTGATACAAATAGTGTGCAACCATGATGTTTACAATATTTGTAAGTGTTATAATCCTGAAAAGGTCTGAATACGCAATCATCTGGTGATTGATTAAAAGTTCAAATGGGGAGCGTCTTGACATCAATACATAGAAGGTGGACTTTATAAACCTTTAAATCAAGTGAATCCGTAAAAATATCCTGTGAAACTAAATCAGAAAAAAGACAATTTTATTCATATTTTTGGAAACATTTGAATACCTCATTTGCCACAGGTGCGCTGAACTAGAGCATTCAGAAAAGCGGTTAAACCAAGATCAGATTCTCGATTGGACAAACCAACATCATTTGGGATGATTGAGCTTTAGTTTCTACGTAACAACCATGAAACCACAATTCGTCATCAGTTATGACACTCTTGAAAAAAATGGGTCTTCGCGGACAGAGTCCAACAGCTCCATAGCAATGTTAATGCGATGCTGTGTTCGGTTGAAATAGATAAATTTTGGTACGAATTTCGCAGCGACCCGTCTCATGTCAGAATCATTTGTAAAAATCTAATGACATAAGCTAATCAATATGGTCAATAAATATTTGACACTTTTTGACAGATAAAGTTTGGTTTGATATTTGTACAAACATTATTTTGTTTGCCACTCTTCAATTATCAGCAGTGACAAACAATGTCAAACATCGAACGTGGAAAAAGTTTAAGTTTTAGGTAACCTACCTATGTGCCGACAGGTTCGAAGGACAGACGAAAAAATATTTTAGATATCCAATAACTGAATATCTGCTTGTCGTGTTTGGAGCCGATATATTTGATTAGTACACATTGATCAAAATTTACCTGTTAAAATGAGTCAAATATTTGGCTTCGGTCAAACAGTGTATGAGCACCCTAACGGTGATTCGACGATTGGCTAATACACTGAGAGAAATCATTAGTAAATATTGATATATTTTACGAGGTAAACACACAGGTCAAGTCGAACCACAATTTTCAGTGCAATAATGGTTCAAAGCTCAACCAACAACAGAGATTTTGACGTAGAACTACGTCTTTCATTAAGGGTGCCAAATTCGAAAACAGGTCACGTTTTTCTGAAATAATGTTAACGTTAATAACTATTTTTGCCGCGAACGGATTTTGGCCATTCACATACCAAACGAATA
Source organism: Toxorhynchites rutilus septentrionalis (assembly GCF_029784135.1). Lineage (NCBI taxonomy): Eukaryota > Metazoa > Arthropoda > Insecta > Diptera > Culicidae > Toxorhynchites > Toxorhynchites rutilus. The sequence continues at coordinate 35,267,764 of NC_073744.1, read as the reverse complement.
GGAAATTCGCTAAGATTTGTTTGATATGCTATACATTACAATCCCACAGTCTGTATATGGTTTAAATTGATGAAAATTGGAAGCATTGCCATTTCCTCATACATTTGTTCTGTTCATTAGTGTGCTTTCCCGAACAGAGCTGTCAATAACGAGCAACTTATCGCTGAGGTATACATTCATTCTTCGTGAGGAAATTGACTGAACAACATGGTTGGTGGGCGAGCTGGGAATGGGGGCTGAATAGTAATACGATGGATAAAGTAAAGTTTTCCAAGGGTCTTTTTGAAGGTTAGAGACGAATGAACTGAAGAAGTTTAAAGTCTCAAGTAAGGAAGGAAGGCAAACTTTCAGTATCGTTCTTTATTCAAAGCAATGAATATCGCTTGTTTTGTGTCATCACATGTCTTCGTTTCGGATTGGGCTGTGGACGCGACCAAATTACTCACTCGCTGATGTCTCTAGCATTGCAATCATTGCATCAAACTGACGCCATTGCATTAAGGTTCTGAACTACACAATTGTGTGGGGAATCATCAAGCTAGGCTATCGCTAGCTCACCAAGAAAACAAATGTTCTGGAATTTTGTCAGTGATTTGGATTCGCATAACGGTAGGAAAACTCTCTCCACAAAGGATGATAGCTAAGCTGATCTAGACTGGCAATATTAACAGAAAGGGCTTCTGTTGAGAAGCGTGCAAAACGGTGATTAGTGTGTGTATATTTAGTTGTTTCAAGCCATCGATATATGGATATTTGTGTGCCTACGTGCGTGCTTCATAACTCGTACGTAAAAATAGTGCCACTAAGGATGACAGCTGCGCTTATCTCGAGCATGTGTTGTTCTGCGAACACATGAATGAATCATCAAACAATTATAGTCAAATGATTCTACAATAAAAAAAAAATATTTCAGGGCGATCAAACTGGTAGAATGATTATTTTGAAACTTTCGTAGCATTATAAAATAATATCTGCATTTATAAACAAGCGACTTGAATTAAGCCACAGCGTAGTTCTACGTCAACAATGCGGTCGTGTCTTGAACACATTGAACACTATATTTGTTTTGGTTTAGTATTGGCTGTTTTGTTTATCCGCTATCGGTACTGTATTAGTGTTAATCTAATGACACGATCCAAAAATTGCGCTCATTTTAAATTCATATAACTGTAGGCAAACCTGCAAATCGCGTGGACGAACAGAACTATAAGCGATGTGATGTGCCCACTAAACTGACGTATGGAGGCAAAGATGAACGAAATAGATCCATTCCATGATTCCAAATCTAGTTCAGTGTAAAATTGAAAACTTTATTTGAATAAGCATTAGTTAGAACATAAATTCTATGAAACGAATCAGATTTTTATGCACAAACCTTTAAGAGGGGCATGCTTAAAAAAAACTTCATAATTACATTTAAAATATTCCAAGTTTTCACTATTTTTATGTTTCTTGAGATAGCTCTGCACTTGCTTAACCAAACTTCAATGTCTATATATCATTGAATGGATGACTAAATACCTGTTTGAAGAGCCGTGGGTAGACTCAGGATTCATTTTGTATTTTACATTTTACATTTAAACATTTTATAAACAGGTATTTGTCACGTAACAAAAATAGAGCATTTTTTAGATTCTCGGATGACTTTAAATTCAAATGTTTTTACGCTTGGGGTTCTCTTAACAAACAATGAGGGCCAACAAACCATAAAATTTGGTTAAGATCGGTTCACAGAGCTTTTTTCAAAATCGAAAAAGGAAACCGGGGTTTTCGAAAATAATTTTTTTTGATGCCAAATGTCTTAAAATTGCGTGAAACGTCGAGATCTACTGTCATCTCAAAAATAAAAAATTCAAAAATAGATATTTCGGGCCTTTTTTTCTCGGAATACTAGGTATGGTTTTGGATGCCAATAAAAATAATAGGAGTACCGGTATGTTTCTTGATTTTTTTTCAAAGATTAATGCTTTATTCTGCAGAAATGGTTACAAATTCAATATTCAAAGTATTGCCCATCGCTAGTCACAACTTTTTCCAATCTTTCTGGCAATTCAAGGATCCCTTTGCGGAAATAATCGGCCGGTTTGTCGACTAACCACGAATCAATCCAATTTTTAACTTCATTAAAAATGGAGAAGTGCTGGTCAACCAGACCATGTTGCAATGGTTTTATTCGGTTTAAGCAGCTCATAGTACACCACACCCAGCTGGTCCCACCAAATAGACAGCATAGCCTTTTGGCCGTGAATATTCCGTGCGGCCGTCGATGTTGATGCATGGCCGAGGTATCCATACGTTGCTCGACGTTTGGGATTGTCATAATGGACCCACTTTTCATCGCCAGTAACGATTCGATGCAAAAAAAAACCTTTCTTTTATGCCGTTGCAGCAGTTGTTCGCACGTGAAAAAAGGGATTGCATAATAATAATGAAGATGGTTGGAGATATAACCGAGCCTTGGGGAATTCCATTTTCTTGGACTTTTAATGAAGATTTCGTGTTGTTTACTATGGTTCTGAAAGTTCTGTTTACAAGAAAATTTTAACATAAAAACCTAGTCTACCTCGAATCCCCCAGTCCAAGAGACTCTTCAATACTGGGTACCTCCATGCTCGATCAAATGCCTTGCTTAGATCAAGGGAAACAACATCTGCGTGGTGATCTTTCTCAATTACGTCATGTACAGTAGTCTCTAATTCTTCGAGGTGATCTTCTGTGCATTTTCCTGCACGACTCTAAAAAGGTCATTGTGCGTCGATTTACTATCCTTTCTAGAACTTTTCCAACACATAGGTCGGAAATTATCCAGAAGACGTTGGTTTTCGTCTGGTTTTGGAAGTGAAACTATTAAACCTTCTTTCCGGCAATTGGGAATATTCCCGCTGGACCATACCTCATTATAAAGTTCAATAGGACTTTTTACCAAGGTAGGTCAGGTTTCTCAACATAGGATAGCTTATCTCATTTGGTCCTGCAGAGCCTTGGTTAGTTCTGCTAAGTTCCCAGTCAAGATCGATGATGGAAAAGGCCCTGTTGTAATCAAACTCAGAATCGTAGTTGAAGTCAACGAGTTCATTTTCACATTCGGCTTTTCTGGTTTGGAAAAGACTTTTATAGTTATGATTGGACAAGGCTTTGGCAAAATGTTCCCCAAAAACTTCTGCTGTTGTTTTATGGTCAATAGTATCTTGGCCGTCAATAAAGCGATTATATTGGTTCTTTCTCTTTTTGACATTTAGCCTTCCAATTTTACTCCATAACTCTTTTGATGACGTTTGAGGGTTGATGTCTCAATAAATTTGGCCCAATTGTCTTTTTTTTTTATCCAAAATATATATTTTTATTAAGGCTCATATGGCGCCAGCCTGACGGGGCCGGGAGTTCAATATCTCGACAATGTTTGCCTTATAACTATGTTAGTAATATGTAACCGATTACTCGCGGTTGGCTCGAGAATAGTATTACAAGTGTTTTCGTAATTGTGATGTTGCTATCTCCAATGCTCTGTACGTGTGCCCGACACGGGATACTTCCTATTGGGATGCAGCTGACCATTAATCAGCAACGCCCCCCTAGTCTGTACCCCATATCACTGGTTCTTGGAATGTGTTTTCGTGCAATTTCGAGGATGGTCTGAGAAAAGGTTTCTGCAGACCAATCCTGTCTGGCTAGGAGGCGGTTTTCAGTATCCAACTGGTAACTAGTTCAATCTGCTATTCAAATTTCCACCTTGGCCCAGTGGGGACTTCCTTAGAACACTGACCAAGGGAAATAATAATGGGTAAATGGTCTCTTTTACAGTTGTCTTCATAGATATTCCATAATATCTACGAAACAAGTTGACTAGAAGCGACAGTCAGATCGATCAATGGCGGTTATGAGACCTTTAGAAGAGTGTAATCTGGTATGTTGAACTTTATTCAAAATTTGAAGGGAGTGATCAGAAGTGGAATCTTCAATTATCTCTCCTCTTCGATCAAGGTGTGTGCTACCCCAAGTATGAGAGTGAGCGTTGAGATCACCCGTAATTATAAATGGGGAGCGATGCTGGCTCACTAGGTGATCCAGTTGACCACCTAGTGCAGCCAAGTAAGCATGATGTGGGATGTACAGTATCACCACTGTAACTGCAATTGGGAATTTAACTAAAATTCCTATTGCTTGCATCGATGTGTTAAGTTTAAGCAGTTATGGGGGGTGCCAGTTTTTCTTGCAATTGCAACTCCATTTGAAAAGAAGGTGGGACCTTCTTTGAAGTAAGTTACATATTTTTTTATGTAATCAGAGCAAAAATTACCTGGAGTCATTGTTTCCTGAATGCATAAAACAATGGGATTCATTTCTGAAATTTAAAGTTGCAAGTCAGGAAGCCTACTTCTGAGATCTCTTACGTTCCATTGGACGGATAGATTAGTAAAACTATTGAAATTAATTCTTGTAATATTATTGGCCATTTTTAAAATTTAGTTTTGGAAGGGGCAAATGTACTGCTACTTGAAGCGGATGACTGCAGCCTCATTCTATTAAAAGAATGGTCAATTCCCATATTCGTTTCCATTTGTGTGTTGTTGGGTTCGATTATTAGTGATTCTTTGTTAATTTGTTTTGTTTTTGGCGGAGTTTTTAAGTTATCTCTTGTCGGAGTATTTTTAGCTGGTTGTTGTCCGTTGTCAATTGTTATGTGTCGTTTGTGTTTCTTTGTCCGTTTTTTGTTTATGTATATGGTGTGTTCTTTCGTTTGTTCAGTGTTATTTTCAATGTTAATGTTTTCGCGTTCACTTTCCGTGTCCATTTCTGTCAAAGATTCGTTTACGCAAAGCAAATCGATTTTTTTTGTTCAGATTTGCATTTTGGTTTTTGATATCTTCGATCTCACGATTCTTAATATCGATTATTTTATAACATTCTCCCTCAGTTTTGTTTCTGGTAGCCTCTATTGCGCTACTCCAGCATAGGTAGCGTTACCGCCTTTTGCTATTTTGCGCGCTTCTTCGAAAGAGAGACCCTTTACGAAATGAATCCGTAGGACTTTTTTTTTCCACTTTCTTTTAAAAGAACCGTGATCAGCTGTTTTGCACATTAGACAAAACAAAGGTTTGATGCATTTGGTTTCACCGTCAAATTTATGCTCTTCGCCACGAGTGCCGCAAAGCGGTTCCTTCCTTGAGCATCGAGCCTTGGTGTGACCAATATTCCAGCACTTGTAACACATCATAGGTTCTGGGACATATGGACGGGTTGGAATTTTTAGAGGACCAAAATTTATATACTGAGGAGGAACAGTACCCAATATGTTTAGAATCAATGTTGGAAGAGGAGTCACAATGCCATCATTTCCTTTTTTTTGTTATGCGATATATTTTTGTCACATTTTGATCGCTCTCCATGAGATCGTCTTCAGACATCCCAATGGCTTCCCAGCATGTAACGACGCATTTTGATTTTTTTTGTTTTTTTTGTTGGATGATAATGGATATTAATTTTAATCCATCAACTGTGTATTCGTGTATTCCTGGAAATATTATTTTAAATATAGGGGGGGGTCTACGTAGCCACATTGGTTGCGCGTTCGCTTAGTAAGCGATCGATCGTGAGTTCAAAACTCAGGGCCCTCATTGACCATCTTTGTGTTGTTACAGAATAACTACGTCCACGCAACAATCATCAGCGATGGAGATCGATCCACGGTCGAAATAAGATCGATTCATCCATACAACTGATCTGCTCTGCAAGACACATCGGGCTGCTGTTCTATAAATAACTCAACAATGATCAATCAACTGTCTCCGCTATCCGGTCTAACTGGATAATGGAACAACAGAACGAAAACTCTTACGCCTATATGGCAACTGTGTAAATGTGTACCATATGCAATGGTATAGAAGGGAATACTCTAACGCAGAAAACATGGCAACTGTGTAATGTGCTAATTATAGATATGATAAACATGTGACATGTACACGATTGAAATTCGGCTCTGTTACAGCTAAAATGCTAATGAGCCTAAAATAAACAAAAGGGATAAAAAAAAATTTAAATATAAATTAGCCTTGATACAGGCTTTTACAACACTCTTTTCCACACTCTCACTATACAACACCACGAAGCGCAGTTTTGGTGGGAAAATTGTAACTTGGAAATAGAAAGGTAAGAAGAAAACGTTAGTAGGTAGAACTTGAATCAAGCAATACCCGTGAATTTACAATGCTAATTTTCCCAGATTCTACTGTTTTGATGGCTGTGTTAGGGAACATACTGCGGATGGAACAAAAACTCCCCCAACTTGCATGTATCTGCAAAGCGGATTCCCCCAGGTACATAGATTTTGATAGCTGTGTTGAGGAATTCGTAAATCGGACCAATCAAAACGTAGTCAGGTAAGGCGTTTAAATGACGCTTAACATTTCACATTAGTTCAATTGTTTATTTCATGAACATAACATTTTATTCGTTGTGATAGATGCGTAGAAATATGTTCTGTCTATTCATGTAAACATCTTTCCGATCTATTGAGAAATGTTTGAGTTATAAGCATTCGAAATCTTTAATTTTTTCCTGCATTTTCTGTCTTTAGGTTTTCACTTAAAACAGCCCCCCCCGGCCCATTCCCGCCATATAGTCTGGTTAGACGTAGTCCCACGTCAAAACATTAATTTATATCGGCTACTTTTTGTGTCGTTCTTTACATGATTAATTGAGACAAATTGATTGAGCGCTCGTTTAACATTGATGTCACCAATCTCACGTCCGTCAGCAATTATCTGATCCGAAATTGTTTGCATACCTACGCTACGCTACAAATCATTCCACCTTGGTCCAAGTGATTACATAAATCATCCGGAAAGCAACAGAATATGTATATCTGCAAACGGAACGGTCTGTCGTATTTCATCACATGAGGGATAATATCATTTTTATTGCGTCCCGCTTCGCGAGGACTAAAGGACGACAACTGTCGTGCACGGAATAAAAAATCTCACTCTCCCGCTCTCCCACTCTGTTGGAGCGAAAACGTAGCGGCGAAATTTTGCAGCGTTTTTTTTATTGCCGTAATTTTCTCTTTCTCCACAGCATCCCTTTTTTTCGTTGTTGTGCCACTTTCTGTTTTTGCTGCTGCTTTGGAAATGGTGAAAAAATGTAAGCATCGCCCTGTACAGCTTTTTATTTGTTGTCGCGCTTTTCCGTGAATAAAGGGAAAATTGTCACTGCCTCGATCGCCTTTTTCGGCGGACGAAAGTTTTGCTCCTTTCGTGGAAAGCGTGGCGATTTTTGACGTTTTGTTCGGTCCGGATTTTTTTTCTGTTATGATGATTTTTATTTCGAGGAAGGTTTTTTTTCTCTCGTTTTAAAGCAAAAGCAATGAAAAGCAATTTGTATTGTTACTAAAATGGTTTAACTTTCGGATAATTTCATCGTTTCAACATGTTGCATTTCATTCATCCGCACATTGAATCGGATGTATTGAATCGGTATGATTTGCTGCTAAGTGCAAGTAATGCAAGATGGGTCATAAACTAATTGCAGAAACTCGATGGACCAATTAGGTGGAAGGACGAGCGTGTCTCTCTCTGTGTGTGTAAGTGTTTTGTCGAAACTTTCCGTAGGGAAGTAAGGCAATGGTTCATCTTTAGCCGGAGGATGCAAGAGCACAAGCAAGATAAAGAGATAGCAATTATGTCCGATAAAGGTGTTTTATGGTTATCGCTCCCCGGATGGTTTCACCCGCTTGCTATCGCAAGGATTCTCGGGAAGTAGATGTTCTGCCGAGGGCAAACATTGTATGTGTGATTCGGTAGCACTCGATACCCCTATGGAGTAAATTTTTGGAAAAACGATGCATCATTGGGAATGAGGGATGGAATTCGCACACTGACTTCAGGGAGAAGTGGTGATCAAATATCACCCGATGCTGTTGTCCGTAAGTATATGAATTAACCTTCAGCTATCGCAGAAACAAATTATTCTGGCAGAAAGTCCTCTCGTATTACATGATTTCACAAAGAGGATAGGTACTTACGTATCAACGCCACCGGAACGCGATTTTTATTATGAATATTTTTTTCCGAGGTCAATATAATGTGAGCGAAATCCCCATCTAACGAGGATAAGGAACGCCAACCTGCCGTCTGAAGCGTCGGCCTCTCGCAAACAACCCTGTTTTCATCGATTGTCCGGTTTAGTTTTTCTTCAATCAAAAAAACGCAATGAAAACAGCAAAAGCCATACGTCAAGCTTATGTTGTTTTGCAGTCCAGGTCACGAGTAAAATTCGATAATTGTATAGATTTTCCGGCCCAATTAACGAACGATCAATGTATGGGTGACACTTTCCTCGTTGCTTCGATGAAATCTTGCATGAAATTTGAGTGATGCATGAAATCTTGCATCTGATTACTTCAACATGTACACATTTGAAAAAAAAAACGAGCGGTTGTATCCGAGACACGACCGCTTAGGACATAGGACTACGCAATCTTTTTTTTTAATTTGTTGGGTTATCATTTTGGATATTAATTGCGAATACGTCGAAATTTCATAAATAATTCTTTTGTGAAAAGTTCAGGGGATCCTGAAAAAGCTTAATGGCTTGCGTGTTTTTGTAGAATTATTTCGAGAAGCAACTATTCGTTCTTGCCTTTGCGCTGCTTTGCCATGGCTCGGATGGTTGTATTAATTGCAATTCCAGATGCACTTCAAGTGAAATATTCGCTAGCGTTCACAGCTCGAAGGGAAACATAAAACACAAAACGAGCAGAATAAGCGACCTTTGTTGTTTCGGGCACAGAAAGATTCTGAGAATTTTCCTCGGAGGAGATGCAACACTTATACGCTAGCGTCAAGTTACTTACTATGCAAGGGTGGAGTTTACTTCGTGAATATTCTCTTTTCGTTCTCCCCCTTCGTTGTTTCTATTCTAGCGGCTGCATAAGTTGCCTGCTATTGACAGGTCTGTTCGGGAAAGCACACAAATGGTCAGAACAAATGTATGGGGAAATGGGAATGCTTCCAATTTTCTTCAATTTAAACCATACTATGGGATTTTCATGTATAGCATATAAACAAATCTTAGAAAATTTCCGATTCGATTGGTATGCAAATCGTTAAAATCCGTTCGCAGCAAAAATAGTTATTAACGTTAACTTTATTTCATAAAAACGTGACCTGTTTTCTGATTTGGCACCTTTAATGTAAGACATAGTCCTACCTCAAAAGTCTTGCTAATTTGTTTGATACAACGAATTATTGCACATAATTTTGTGTTACATACAACACTCATGGAAACGATGTTGAAAGAAAGAATGCATAATACATGATTTACCATCGCATCCACCCCCAAAACATACCTCTTTTATTTGTTAAATTGCTCACTTGTTTTATTATTTCCACTGCCGAAAAAAAATGCTGAATAAATTTGCTGTCTAACGGTATATAACATATAGCGTAAGAACGATTCTGCGTAATATGCATTGGAAAACTCTTAGTTAACGATACATTTTTCGAAGCGTGACCCCCCTATATATAAATCAAAGACGTAGTCCCACGAAAAATAAAAATGTTCGTAGGAAGCTTCTTTCTATTCAGGAAGTGTTTTGTTTTCACGGAAAAAAGCTATGGAGTATTTAGTCATACTTACAAAATGTGCAAGCAATTTGCCTCTGAGTGCATGCTATTTTCGCAATACGAAATAAAAATTTTTTAGTGCGTTTCTGTTCAAAAGTAATCTGCAAAAAAATGTTTTAGGTGGAATAATTTTTGTCCGTGCATGAAACGAAACGAAGAGCAATGAAATACTGCGACAACGGGTGGTATGCTTTGTACATGATGTGTTTGAATTGTGAACACCATGTTTGTCTATGATGTGAGAAACGCGTGTGATTTAAACATGTTTGTGCATCATTTGGGCGTGTTTGGAGCAAACATTGAACACTAGGGAAAAAGTATGTTCGTGTTTAAACACAAAAATGGAATTTGAACATCTCGCGGACATGTGTAAATGTTTTCGGAAAACTGGGTTTAAGGCATGGTGTAATAGGACATTTTCATGTTATATAAAATAAAATCCCAATCCGTTGAAAACAATGTATTAAAAATAATAAATAGAATTATTTTTCTTTACAATCTTAAAATACGGTACAAATTGATAAAAAATGGGACAAACATGGGGTGACAATTGATGGGACTTTGAGGAAATATGTAGAACGCCATTTTGTAGCGGCCGCCATAATGGATTTTCGAGATAATGGAATACGCTGTTTTATAATGACAGCCGAGTTAAAGGTGTGTTCCAAATTGCAGATAAATTGGTCAACAGGAAGGGGGTCAAATTTATATGAATGTGAGACAGCGCTTCAGACATACAAACAGAGAAAACCAAATAAAATCGTTTAAGAATGGTTATATCTCGAGAGCGGATAGTTCTAGGATCAAACATCATAATAGTAGTACCGGTAAGATTCTCCTAAGAAGAAGTAAGGTTTTTTTTCAAAAATCAATGCTTTATTCTGCAAAAAATTATTACAAATGTAATATTCAAAGTATTGTCCATCGCTTGTCACAAAATATAATGCGGAAATAAGCGGCTGGTTTGTCGACTTACCACGAATCGATCCAATTTTTGACATCATCAAAATTTAAGAAGTGCTGGTCAACCAATTCTTTCAATCTAAAAAGGTAGTAATCGGACGGAGCAATGTCTGGAGAATACGGCGGGTGGGATAGGACCTCCCATTTTAGCGTTTCCAAGTATGTTTTGACCGGTATCACGACATGCGGCTGAGCATTGTCGTGCTGCAAAATAACTTGATCGTGTCTTTGCTCGTATTGTGGCCGTTTTTCCTTCAGTGCAAGGCTCAAAAGCATCAATTGTTGTCGGTGAAGGTCCCCCGTAATGGTTTCATACGATTTTAGCAGCTCATAGTACACCACACTTAGCTGGTCCCACAAAATAGTCAGCATAACCTCTGGCCGTGAATATTCCGTGCGGCCGTCGATGTTGATGCATGACTGAGATATTCATACGTTGCCCGACGTTTAGGATTGTCGTAATGGACCCACTAACGATTAGATGCAAAAAACCCTTTCTTTTATGTCGTTGGAGCAGTTGTTCGCTCGTGAAAAAACGACGTTCGCCGTCTCGTGGCTTTAATTCATACGATACCCAATGTCCTATCTTTTGGATCATTCCCATTGCTATTAAACGATCGGATATGGTTTGCTGAGCCACTCACAGGTTAATCTGCAAGTTCTTGTTGCGTTTGTGACGGATCTTGATCGATTGAAACCTCCAATTATTCATCTTCAAACATTTTTGGCGGTCCGGAACGATCTTTGTCTTCCAAGTCAAAATTACCACTTTCAAACCGTGCAAACCAAGTCTGACACGTTCGCTCAGTTGGAGCATGGTCACCATAAACTTCCACCAAAATGAGATGACTTTCCACAGTTTTTTTCTCTCCATATTGAAGTGATGAAGTAACACTCCCCGCAAAAACATGCTCGTTGGTACGAAATTTGACATATTCTAAAAACTACGTTGTTTGCGCTTCGACTTTTTAACATATACTGAAAAAGACGCGCAATGACAGTAGCTTTCCAACGAATGTCTGGAAATTTGATTCACTGGAATAATAATCAAGTTACGTCATCTGTTGTAAAACCGAAGAAACTTACCAGTACACCTAATATATGATTTTTCATGTAGATCTCATTTTTCTATTACTTTTCTTAAATGGTCACAATTTCGCAAAGTATAGAAATTTGGAATTTCGAAAAATAATTCTCCATTCTGATGAACTTACCACGACACCATTGTATGTCAAACTTTGTTGAATCGGAAGGTTTTTACAATAGAAACATATAAAAAAATATCGAACGGGGATGTTTCGGAATTTAAAAGTTTTTAATATTAATTTCTATTTTTGAGTAAGATTTTCTAACAGTGCATTTAAAATGTTATTTTTCCTAAATAGTTCATTAGTTTTATAAAAACTCTGTCAAACATCGTATTTTAATCAGACATCTGGATTTTGCTTTAGGATTTAAAAAAAATAAACGTTTCCGAATACGTCCTTTTAAAAATCAGTTGTAATTCAAATTGGTCATTTGATAATGAAGATTGTGATTTTAGGTAACTTCCATCAGGAGTATCAAGTTTCAAACAAAAATCGGAGAGGGTCGTGTCTAAATTTGCTGTTTTGGCGTGGAATTGTTCTATATCCTTAATTTTTCCTTGGCTTTTTATGCGATTCTGTGTGATTCCAGCCCACTTCTTCCAGTGTGGATGTGCAATATTTGTGGGTATTTTACGCATTTGTTGAGCCCGAGTATCTTCCCGTTCTCTGCACCTAATCTCTTATCGTTTGCATCTAACATCATATTATATCAGAATCAAAACAGCTCGGCGTTGCAGAACCATATATTGATACACATTCCGCCAAGCATTTGGAATCATATAAAATTATTTAGATTTATAGCAACTCCTACATCGCTACCACGCGACCTGGAACCAGCTTGCGCCGAAGTGCATCCATTGGCGCTGCGAATAATGAGAGCTCACCGGATTCCCTGGTAGATGCATGGTTCGGTTCACTGCCTCAGCTTCCCGTCCCGTGGGGCTTCTAAATATATATATTTCCAGCCTTCAGCAGATTATTGCCAACGATTTCGTCGCATTCCTCCGATTATGCCGTTGATGATGACGACGGCGTCGAGACGTTTTGTTGCCGATGACGATCCGGTTGCGATGATGGCTGTCGAGAAGGGCACTCATTGGCGCTGGTACTGGTGGGTCGACGCAAATGAAAATAAATGAGCGTTATTAATCACTCCCTAAATGCCCCTGACATCATGATTATTCATGGCACATTCCCTCTCGCCCACGACGATCGAGTGCCGGAAGGAGGTAGGGTTGTAGGCGACAAAGCATACGCTTGGACTCCTCGCAACAATCATATCTGCTGTTCCGACAACGGTCACAAATCGGTAAACATCGCAAATGGCCGTCCCGGGCGTGGATATTTGTGCCGTGTGCCGTGAGACAATGCGGGACGATATAAATTTCATTAGAATTAAACGATTTGTGCTATGCAACACGATGGTCCAGGTTTCGCTGCCGTCGCAGCAGGTCTGGGGATGCTGATGGCGCTTCCCAACAGATTAATTCGTCAAATTGACTCTGCCATCGAGAGTTGATATTGGCCCGATTAGTGTCGAAAGATATTGTGTACAATTGTACAGAGTATAAACTTGCGTGTTTACAATTCGTGACCCTTGACATAGGGTCATCGTCGATTGTGACGCTGATAATCGCAATAAACCCCGGGACATTTCCCACTGCTGGTGGGTATCAGCTGGTGGTGAATTGGATTACATCTGGGCGAAGAAACATATGAGAAACATGTGAGCACATATGAAGTGTTAATTATTTCCCATTCCCATGGGTCACAGGTCGGTACGAGTGCCCGGGTATAAAATATGTGTTTCCAGGGATTACCGGGCGATCTCATGAGGGGCGGAAAAGTTTGCTATCCCGCTGGTCCCCCGGTGTACCCATCGAAGCGTCCGAACCAGCAGACCGTTAATTAAATCGTTAGAAGCGGAATGGCGTGTATGAATACATATTCTGCATACCAGATAGGAGCAGTCGGTGATGTGGTCGAAAACTGACAAACAGTTTTCTATCATCCTGACGTGATAGAGGCAGAAAGAGAGAGAGACAGAGAGTGAGTGAGTGAAACAAAGACCCTCATTTATGCGGGTTCAAGCACGACGATGGAAGGTCCCATAGCGACGGCGGGCTTCAGTTAATTAAATAATGTTCCACGTCAGCTTTCGGTATTATGGCATGTTCGACCACCCTGATTCCAGCGAATAAACTTTGTTTTTCGGTAGGTAAAATTGAAAATTTTCGGTAGATTAGTTGGTTTCACAACCAGAATATCGGTGGGGTGGGTCATCTCATGTGGTAGGCAGTGAGTGATCCAGGTCACGAACACGTTAATAAAGTTCCGCTTATCTGATGGGAATCATTTTGAGTAACGCAAGGCGACAACAGATGTGTGCAATTCGGCAACAGTAGCGGTGCATAATCGCTACCTACATATATGCTAAGTGTGCGATTTGTAGCTGCCGAAAGCACGTTATTATTATCGCATCAAGCTCTGATTCACTGGAGAGAAATGGCACGCAGTTAAACACTGGTATGAGCTGCTGCTAAGCACATCGGTTGATTGGAAGCACGCGAAGGGTAAATCATATCTATTTACCAACTAGCTAGCCCGGCAAACTTCGTCCCGCCAAAAATTTGTTTTTTGTTATCAATACCTTCAAACATTCACGTTTTCTCACTAAGCGCAAGTTCATGGGTCCAATCGCAGAACTGTCAATTCATTGAACTTCTATTCGTCTCCGTTGAATTTACTTTTTACTATAAAATTCTTAGTACAGGGAAACTTCGATATAACGTACCCTCGTTATAACGTACCCTCGATATAACGTCACTCGACGTACATTTTACTTCGATATAACGTACACATTTCCAAAGTGTAAAGGAAATATAACGTACACATTTCCAAAGTGTAAAGGAAAAAAAAAATTTTTTTTTCCTGATAGAACAATGAATTATATGTATTGTGATGCTAAAACAAGTTTTGTACCTTCAATCAATCCCGAAATACAGCTGATTTTGTGATTCCGGATTTAAAATGAATCAAGCTTTAATCAACACTAAAAAGGGAAACATCATGAGAAAGGCTGGCTTCGCCTTCTGATTGAAGTTATTCGTTAACTTTACTAAAACAGCAACACAATAATGTATTATAGACTATGTTCGTGAGTACTTTATTATGCTTCGATATAACGTACAATTCGATACAACGTACAAGTTTGAAAGTGAAATGTACGTTATATCGAAGTTTACCTGTATTTCTAACAAAACTCATCATTATAATATCAGATTATTTTCAGACACAATTCTCGTTCAAGATTTTTCAATCACTTGTAAATAACATGTTTCTCCGTTACATGGAATAAATGTTTTATACAGAAAATATGATAGAATAAAGATAGCCCTAAATCGGACAATTCCTTCCTCGAGTTCTGCTCTTATCAGCACATCTGGTGATGCTTTTTTTTTGGTTTAGATAGAAGAAGATATAGGAGTGCGCTTCATCACATTAAAATCCATTTCCAGTTTCGAACAAAGATCAATTTCTCTAGCGTCACTATGTAATTGTAGAACATATGGGAATTTGATTTTCCGTATTTTTCCTTTTTCCTTCAGAGTTTTCCGAAAATTTTCAATTGTCATGCTTGGCTGGAATATTTTTGGTTGAAATATGTGTAATATTTTTATGGGACCCCCTCTCCATTCCAGAGGAGGGAGGGGTGTCATACCATCATAGAAACGTTCCCATACCCAAAAACCCTCACATCCCAAATTGTGCTTGATTAGCTTTCGAGTTATGCAGAAATTTGTGTTTCATTTGTATGACAGCCCACCCTTAGAGAGCGGGAGCAGTGTCTAACCACCATAGAAATATTTATTGCATCCTAAAACCTCCACATTTGGTTTCGTTTGCTTGATTAATTCTCGAGTAATTCTGAAATTTGTGTTTCATTTGTATGGCCGCCCCCCTTAGAGAGGGAGATGGGGAGTGTAACCATCATAGAATTATTTATTGCACCCTGAAACCTCAATATGCCTAATTTGGTTTCATTTACTTGATTAATTCCCGAGTAATGTAGAAATTTGTGTTTCATTTGTATGGCAGCCCCCCTCTAGAGAGGGGAGACGGGTTTCAAACTATCGCGAAAACCTTCTCCGGACGTACCAGTTTTCGTGTTGATCGGTTCAGTAGTTTCCGAGTCCATAAGAATCAGACAGACAGACAGACAGAAATCAATTTTTATATATATAGATTGCGTGAAGCGAAAACATTGGATTCGGTTTTGTAACATTTGCCCGAAACACGTTAACCCGAATGTAACAAATATCCGGATGCAACATTCACCCGAATGCAACGTTTACCCGAATGAAAAAATGAAAAAAAAATCTGACAAATCAGGTTATAAGTTTTGGTGAATTCTCTGTTAATAAATAAGATTTATTCAATACAACAACAGAAATACGCAGTAAAATGAAAAATTGTAATGCGAAAATTAGAAAATGATGCGGGAGATTTCGGTGATACATTTTTGAAAATTAACAGCTTATATGCCTTCCGTTTACGTATTGCTCTTTAAGAGCAATACGTAAACGGAATGAACACGGCCTTTGGAATATTTATATATATAATATATATAAGAGCATTTTCAGGAATGAACACGGCCTTTGGAATATTTTTTTCCGGCGAGGTGACGTAATTCGAGTCGCCCGCCGTCGGAAGCGGTGGATTCTCGCAAGCATAGCCCGGTAAGCCCGGATACATAGGAGACGATCGACCCGCAAACAACCAGTCACCAAAGAAGCGCTGCCATTACGAGAGATAGAAACATCAATCAAAGGCATAAAATCCAACAAAGCTTCGGGGGTCGATCACACATCAGCCGAGATGCTCAAAGCTAACCCCGCACTGTCCGCAAGGATCTTGCATCATTTATTTGTAAATATCTGGGAAACCGCAACATTTCCGGCTGACTGGATGCAGGACAGAATTATTAAGGTCCAAATGAAAGGGGGCCTGACTGAATGCGACGACTGACGAGGCATCATGCTGCTTGGGTAGTTCTTAAAGTTCTATGACAGACAATCTTCAATCGGGTCAAAGAGAAGATAGAAGGCAGGATTTAGAGCTGGTAGGGCCTATAATGACCACATTGCTACCCTGCATAATATTATTGAACAGATAAATAAATTCCAGGAGTCCCTTTACCTGGTGTTCATCGATTACAACATATCAAACACATATCAAATTAAAGTCAATTACCTAGTTTTCATTGAAAAAAAAAAATGGATTTCGTTTTCGTATTTATTGATTTTATTAGTTTTTTAGCTTTCATTTACATAACATACCTAAAGAACAGAGATGTGATCTTTACAAAATAGTTCAATTAAACCGAGTTCGTTATTCCGCTGTAGGAATTACTCTTCCTTCTGGATCCGAGCAGCGAACAGCACCGCAAACGGTGCACAAATTAAGACAATAAACACACGAATTAGATCCAAATAGAAACAGGTTTCAATTCAACCGTCACTCCCTGCAAGCGCCTAGCCGGAAACAATCACTAAATAATGGCCCCGGAAGGCCGTTTCGAAAGCACTCCGCCATATCTGTACCGCAATCCCGGAATTCCCGAAGGCTCATTGATCAGCCTCGCTCTCGTATACCTGCCGCCGGCAGCACCAGCATTATTATCTCGTTTGGAACACAGCAACACCTGGCCCTATCGATGCCATCCCTTACGGTAAAAAATGGGAAGAAAAACACACTCACAAACACTGCTCCTGGAAAACAAACAAGCCCACAAATTTCATGCGGCGGAGGCATCGTTCGTCATTCTCGAAATTTTGTTGATTCGAGAGGCTGGAAAAAAGAAAACCACAAACGCACATGGCTCACTTATTCGGAATTCGAGACCTGTTCCTGGGTTCCGTAGGGCCGTGTGGTCGTTCAGTATTATTTCACCCGCAAAACCCAATTCGTTTGCGATTTCGTGCAATGTGGCCATATACCTTTCGGGATGACGACAACACGATGGATTGAACACAGCACAGATGGGAAGGCTCATCGGAAGCAAAAAAAAGAGAACGAGGTCTCACCATAAATTTTTGGGCCCCCTCTGGGTTCCGTTTGTGTCTTGCTGGGTATTGCCTTTTTCCCTGGATTTGTTTTCAACTCTCCTGCTCTCCTTCTGCATTTCGATTCACACACGCACACATGGTGTGTTGTTTTGAATGTTGTTTTATGTGATGCGGGTACATTTATCAAAACAAACAATTCCTTGTTGTACACGCCGGCGGGTTGCCGTTGTCAGGAAGCGAAGCCGATGATGAGGGTAATGGAAAATGAGCTGTCCGTAAATGAAGTGAACGCGTCAATAAAATAACATGATCGTAAAACGGTAAATATTTCTAGAAAGACAGAAAAGGAAAATGGGGAAAATTGAAACGCCAACCAGGCTCCAGAACAGTATCGCAATGTTTGCCGCTCCCGGGAAGGAATCACTAGTGTGAATTGGGTTATGGAGGGACAGGAAGTTTTATTGTTTACTTCCATAGACTATTTTTTTCTCTGGCAAAGGAGAGGAAAATTGATACTTATTACTGACGGTATGAGCTGTTTGATTCGATCATCTGGTGAGATCTTAAATAGGGACGGATGTATCTTTTGAGGTATTGAATATCTCTAAAGAATAGTCTGCAATGAAAAAAAGACGGGTGGGTAATGTCGGGGACATAACCGGAGTGACGTAGGACTATACAAAGGGGACAGTTTTTGTTAAATATATATTTTAAATATATTGTTTTATTTTCTTCTCCTACGTGAATACCTACCTATCTACCTGAAAAATGGATTAGTTTACTGTTTACTCTTTATGAACATGTTGGGGGTTCTGAAAAGAACCTTTGGTGTTGTGTTTTTGTTATCACTCGATATTCCCATCTTGTTCGGTTAAACCTTCCTGTTTAGCTATTGCGTTTGCCACTAGCCACAGCTTTCACAGTTGGAAAATTTCTTCCCATCCAGCTTGTGACATGTTGTTCAGTAAATTACATTTAATGCGACGTGCCGGAGAAACACTTTGCCACTCACTGAAACTAATTGTTGCCTTGATGAGCGCCGAACCGAAACTGCTCTGTTCTTAATGCGGGTTTTCTGATTGTCGTGAGCTGCTTTGCAAGCCAACTCGAGCACTCCGACGGCCGAAACTCTATAATCGCTGTTAGGTATACTGGTGCTCCGGCACCAATCCGTTCGGCCTAGTTACCCTTGCGGAGCAATCAGTGAATGCGACCAACAGGGAACTGCACACCTGCACGGTTCGAGTGGGACTTTGCCTTTCCCTTAACTTGTCCTCCTTTGTTACGTCCACGATGCCGATGCCGTACAACCACACGGGTTTACGGTTTGAAAGAAAATAAGATATTTTTTTGGGGTCCGCGTGTTTTATACTCTAGCGGTACACACTCACAGGATAGAGACAAATCGGCAGACTCAGCCAGAGGGGCGAATCCAACGAGACGAACGAATGAGCGTTAAAAGGGAGCGATGGCAAAAAAATACATTCATTACGATTTCTTCGCTCGTTGGATTCACAAGCAGGCTAAAAAGGGTCCTTTCCAGGATCACAAAATTATCTTCAATCTAAAGAGTTTATTGTTTTGTTATCACTCGATATCCCCATCTTGTTCGGCTAAACCTTCCTGTTTAGCGATTTGTTGCCACTCGCCACAGCTTTCACAGTTGGAAAATTTCTTCCCATCCAGCTTTGTGACATGTTGTACAGTAAATTACCTTCAATGCGACGTGCCGAAGCACCACTCAGTGTCGCATTGGAGGCGATTTTAACCTGTAATTGAACATTTGCGATGACAGTGGTACAGTATCGACTTTCAATGTGGGGTCATAATTTGGATCTCTATGTTTACAAAAATGTCCAACTAAATAAGTCGCATTACATGTTCGTCCAATTAGCTAAATGTCGAACTAATTGTAAATTACTGTACTTTCAATCTGGAAACAATTTAAGAATTGATGAAAATTGAATAATCAGGAAAGTCCCCAACTATCAATAAGCTCAGAACAACTGCCAAATTCACATACTCATCAGATCCTGGCAAACAAATTATGAAAAAATCAATTTGTGTTTTATTATTATTTTGGATAATGTTTTAGAAAGCATTGAACTGTATTTCCTAAACTCTTTTTTGGAAGGTTTAATGACCATGAAAAGCGCCTTGTTTTATGGAATGGTTCCAATTTATAAAACTTAGTACTCGTGGTTTTGAAAAAAAAACCATTTCGAACGTCCTCGATGCCGCCTTGTTCTGGATTTGCCTTCTGCTACCTGATGCCGTTTTGCGATTGCGTTTGCCACTCGCCATTCGCTGCAACTGCCTGTTGTCTTGATGTCCACCGAACTGAATGTGTTCTGTTCTGAATGCAGGTTTTCTTATCGTCGTGAGCAGCTTTGCCAGCTAACTCGATCACTTCGGCGGCCGAAACTATATAACGCCGGCTAGGTGGACTGGTGCACTGGTACTAACGCGCTCGGCCTAGCTACCCTTGCGGGGAACTCCAGATCAACACGGTTCGAGCGGGATTTTGCCTTTCCCTTCACTTTTTCTCCTTTACCATGTCCAGACATGGCTGCTTGGGTTGGTTTGTTGTTGTGTTGTGATGCGAACCGATGTGGTGTACGGTTTGAATGAGAATGATCGTTACGGCAGCGGAGCGAGGATTTTTAAGCTGACTGGCTGGCTCGAGAATTACGCATGTGTGAGACTGCGACCAATGTTTCGTTCATTTTTTTCTTTTTCCTTTCCAATCGTGCTTCATTCTATTTCGCTGCTGCTCTGGTTGCCCGTTTTGGTCGGTACGATTTGAGGAGCACAAAATGGACCAATCAAAAATGGGCACATAGTGCATTTTGACAATGCTTGATATTTCACAATTATTCAATTATTTATCTCAAGAAAAATGAAATGTTATTCGTTATGATAGTTGCGTAGATATATTTCCTATCAATTGATGCAAAAACCTTTGCGATCGATTGAGAAATGCTCGAGTTATAAGCGTTCCAAATCTTGCATTTTTTCCTACTTGTTCAGTGCCTAGATTTCCATTTCACCCCCTATATCTTCCGGTTAGACGTAGTCCTACGTCAAAAAATCCCATTCCATAGTATTGACGATATGAAATTGATGGTTCATTGCAGCAATGAGGTGCACTTCCTAAAGGAAAACTGGCATCAGTTTGTGATTGTTTGGAGTGTTTAAATATGAGGTGTTTGATTTGTATTTTGTCGTCTATGTCTGAGAGCTTGAGCTAGAGTAAACTGTACGCTTCGTAGTTGCTCTCCGTGATTGATCTGAACTAGCGAATTTGCACAAAGAACACACTGAATGGTGCTTGGGTGTAGCAAACCACCCTCATTGTGCAAGTTTCGGTGATTCTAGCTTTGGATAGCCGATAATGACGCCGGCCACGTCCTTTCAGTCACCGGGGGGAAGGGAAGGAATGTTAGTATGATATTTGCGGACAAAAAGGTCGCCTCCATAGCATGCTTCCCTTGCGATTATCATGGAAGCAATAGTTGTTAGTGGGGGAAGGGTAAGAATCAGGATTCACTAAGGTTAGTGATTAGATTAAGTAAACGTAAACTATCGGCTACTAGATGAGTCAAAAATCTAAAAATATCATGAGTCACAACGGTTGCGGCAGAGATTATACTTAGGAAACCTGAGAAGAAAAATCTGTAAAACTAAGTGGACCGGCTATATATTCTATTATTTATCGCACGTATTTTGATGTAGAACTACGTCTTTCAGGAAGGGTGCCAAATCAGAAAACAGGTCACGTTTTTATGAAATAAAGTTAACGTTAATAACTATTTTCACTGTGAACGAATTCTCATGATTTGCATACCAATCGAATCATCAATTGATAGGAATTATTTCTGTGCGTCTATCAAAATTAATAAAATGTTATTTTTCATGAGATGAACAATTGAATAACTGTAAAATGTCAAGCGTTATCGCCCTAACTGCCAAGTTTTAATTTCCCGATTTACGGTTTCCCCAACACAAACTTCAAAATCGATGTACCTGTGGAAATCCGCTTTGCAAATATACATGCAAGACGAGGGTATTTTTGTTCCCACTGAGCTGTGTTTCCCTAACACGGAAAATCAATGTGCCTGGGGGAATCCGCTTCATCAAAACATGCAAGTCAGGGGTAATTTTTGGTGTGGTGTACTTTTGTACTCGCTTTGTACTGAGAAGCCTGGGAAAATCCTTCGCGGTTCGAGAACTACGTAAACTTGAGATGTGCAATAATTGAAATATTTGGTAGTCCTAGGCATCCTATCGAACGTAAAAGGATAAAAAAATAATATTCAAAGTGGTAAACAAGTGGATTCCATAATATAATTTCGTAGTTCTACGTCGAAAATATGCGGTCGTGTCCTAGGTATAACCCCTTACAATTTTTTTATCGAAATCCAATCGCGACGGTAGAGAGTTGACTGTAAAACCAATCGCCCCGGCGATATATTCCGTTATTCATCGCGGGTACTCTATATCGAACTTTGATCGCGGGACGAAGAGTTGTTTTTTTAAAACCTGAGAAGGTAGACGAGTAGAGTGTGTGGGATTGCGTATTTGATACATTTAATACTGATCAAAAGTTTACATCCTCCTGCAGCAGATTCCATCTCCTTAGACTAGAGATGGGCGAGCGCTCACGAGCCGCTTATTTGAGCCGGTACGTCAGAAAGAGCGTACGATCCACGGTTCTTTAAAAATAAGCCGCGGCTCTCAAATGAACGGCTCTTATATGTACGGCTCTTGAATGAACCACGGTTCAAAAAAGACCCACGGTTCTTTTATGAGCCGTGGCTCTTTTTGAACCGCGGTTCATTGAAGAGCCGTTCATTTGAGAACCATGGTTCAAAAAAGGACAGCGGTTCGTAAAAGAACCGTGTTTCTTTTAAAAGCCGGCTTATTGATAAAGAACCGCGAATCGTACGCTCGTTCTGACGAACCGTGGCTTGCGGTAGTGCGGAAGAAATATATGTTTCCAATGCTGCTTTCTAAGCGGTTTCATTTAACACGTTCGTCGCCCAAAGCGGCTTTTCTAAGTTTTTTGAGGAGCCCAACTTGCGGATAAATTATTAAATGAAGATCAAACTTAGTTTGTAGACAACTTTTACATGATCTAGCAATATTTTATTTAATTTGAAGATGAATTGACGACAATAACACGTGCCAAAGTCATATTATATGGGTTTTGCAAAAATCTGCCATACAAACCATCCGCACTATAAATGAATAAAAAGTGCAGTATAAACATTATAATAATATGGTTATAATTTTATTATTTTTCTACATATCCTATAGTTACACTTAGGAGCCTATTCTATCAAATTCCTTTCTAAAATCCTATTAAATTTGAACGAGGAAATTGTCACCAATATCTGGGTGACGGGGCGTTGAAAGTGTTAACTGTTTGTATGTATGTAAATTTTGGCGGATTACATATTTTCTCGAAACCCCATAAACATGGGTATCTAATGGAAGGACTTGACTAGCAGGACACAGTTATTTATGAAAAATGGAAATCCAAGATGGCGGACGTTACAAAATGGCAGACAACTAACTTCGTCAAAACCCCATCAATATGGGTATCAAATGAAAGGGCTCGACTACTAGATCATAGTTATTTATGAAACATGTACATCCAAAATGACCGCCACCCCAAAATGGCGAAATATGTATTTTTTTTTCAAAACCCCCACAATATGGGTATCTAATGAAAGTACTTGACTAGTAGGACACAGTTATTTATGTAAAATGGAAATCCAATATGGCGGCCGTTAGAAAATGACAGACTACATATTTTGCCTAAACCTCATCAATATGGGTATCAAATGAAAGGACTTGACTAGTAGAACACAGTTATCTTGAAAAATGTAAATCTAAAATGGCGACCGTTACGAAATGGCAAACTACATTTCTTCTGAAAATCTAATCATATGGGTATCAGATGAACGGGTTTGACTAGTAAATCACATTTATTTATGATAAATCCAACCCGCATATGGGTATCGAATGAAATGATTTGACTAATATAATATAGTTTATCATGAAAACATTCCATTCCGGAATATTTTAAAAACGTTTGGGATATAAAACGGGGAGAAAACTGTGTCGTTATCGAAAACTACTATATTCTCCCGACTAATAATTCGACATGATCAACATTATATGAAATCAGTTCTAGTGATTATAAAAAAGCTCTGTATGAATTGATTTCGGAGCTTGGAAAGCGATCTGCAAATCTTGAGTCAGACGAATTAGTAGCCTTACAAATACTGCTAGATCCTCGCTTCAATCAGCAAGGTTCTGGGGATAACAGAAAGTACAACTATGCACACCAGTCCTTGATAAGGATGCTAAACATGAGATACATAGAATACACATCTACGAAACTACCACAAATCGTTGGTGATGGAAGCGCTATCATGTATATGGGAGGAGTTTGATGCATTGGTTGGCAATCTTCGATC
The DNA here is from genome assembly GCF_029784135.1 of Toxorhynchites rutilus septentrionalis. Lineage (NCBI taxonomy): Eukaryota > Metazoa > Arthropoda > Insecta > Diptera > Culicidae > Toxorhynchites > Toxorhynchites rutilus. The sequence continues at coordinate 35,243,537 of NC_073744.1, read as the reverse complement.
CTCACATGATCCAAAAGTTGCTGCAACACCTATTGTAGATAAACATTTAGCGAAACCACATTTGCTGAGACTAAGCGACCCTTCGTTTTGGTGGAATGAAAGGAAATCTATCCCTCCGCGGCTCCATCTTTTTGACGTGGGACTACGTCTAACCGGAGTATATGGGAGTAAAATGAAAACCGAAACACAGAACATGCAGGAAAAAATTAAAGATTCCAAATGCTTATAACTTGAAAATTTCTTATTGGATAGGAAAGATGTTTGCATCAATTGATACGGAATATTTCTACGCTTCCATCGCAATTAATAGAATGTTATTTTGCATTAGATAAACAATTGAATAACTGTGAAATGTCAAGCGTTATTTAAACGCCTTAACTGCCTAGTTTTGATTGGCCCGATTAGCGGTTTCCCGAACACAGACTTCAAAATCAATGTACCTATGGGAATCCGCATAGCAAATATACATGCAAGTAGGGGGTATTTTCGTTCCAACCGAGCTGTGTTTCCCTAACACGAACTTCAAATCAATGTGCCTGGGTGAATCTGCTTTGCAAATACATGCAAGTCGGGGGTATTTTTGTTCCGACTGAAATGTGTTTCCCTAACACATACTTCAAATCCATGAAGCGTAGGGAAATTGGCATTGCAAATACATGTAAGTCAAGAGAATTTTTGTTCAGACTGAAACGTGTTTCCCTAACACAGACTTCAAATACATGGAACGTGGGGAAATTGGCATTGCAAATACATTTTTGTTCCGGCTGAAATGTGTTTACCTATTACAGAATTCTAAACGAAGGTGTCCGGAGAAGTCGGATTTGCAAATACATGCAAATCGGGGGCATTTTTGTTCCGACAGGAATGTGTTTATCTAACACAGACTTCAAAACCACGATGTCATCATACCAAACGTAAAAGAACTGTCATAAAATTTACTTGTAACGAAGTACATAATCTATCAGAATGCATGCATTGATCTCACATGACATTATACAATCTTTTTACTCACAAAGCAAATATATTGAATTCAATTGAATTCGGAAATCGTGCCATTAAATAAAAAATTTAATCAATACAAACAAATGATTGTTAAGCGAAGGTAGTCCCACGTCAACCTTGCGGTTATATCATAGATATAGCCCACCCTTTTTTTTTTGAAAATATTGTGAGTTTTTCCGAAAGCAACACAAGTTTGCAGTGAAAGATGTCGTAGACTATAACATTGAAAAGATAATGTTTATAAATAAAAAAATAAAGATGATCATTGTGATGGAAATATATCAGAGAAAACCTTCAGTAAAGTAATATTTTTACTTTTCTCTGCACTGATTATTGTTTTAAACCTTATTTTTTACGTCTTCCATTCTTTACATATCCGAATAAACCTGTTCTTGAAAAGAGCCGGCTCATTTGAGCGGCTCGACGGCTCTTTTCAAGAACAGGTTTATTAAGCGCACGGCTCTGAGCTGCTCACTGAAATGAACCGTTTTGCCCATCTCTACCTTAGACCAAGCAACCATAAAACCATCTGAGAGAAATCGAAAGGAGGATAAAAGAGGATGGAGAGCCTTTTCGTCGATTGTATCCATTGTGGAGAATAGGAGAACCAAAAAAGGGGATATCGGACAGTAGCCATATTTAAAATCGATAAATGTCGTTACAATATATTTTATGTATTATATATCGTTTGGAATCAGTGTCATTGTCAAATTAAATTAAAGTCCATTGTCAAATTATTATACGTTATATCGAGTGTTGGGAGTTCCGCTATTCCGCTATTCGTAGGATTTCCAAGGGATATTCCCCAACAAATACATTTTGTATGAATTTTTTCCTCTGAATCTTTGCGACCGTTTGTCTGCTCTCAGCCACCACAGCTAGGAATCATATTAAATACCCTATTCAACGATGTGAAATTAAGTGGACAGGAAATGATCGTTTTCGCACACACACACACACACACACACACCCAAAGTTAATTTTTCATTTTTCAATTTTCCGCATCATCGAAACAGCAATAAAAACCACTCAATAAAATGTTATTCCTGAGTCATAGCGTTTCATGTCATGACAATCAATAAAATAAAATTGTGTTGATATCAATACAATTATTATTTTTACGTTTAATGGGTCTATAATGTAAGTTTTTGCAACTTTAATATTGGTTAAGAAAATTGTATTACAGAGCTCGGAGCACTGCCGCGGCTGCCTCTGCTGTCAAAAATAGTAAACGGAAAAGTATTACATTCAATCAAAATGTCTCGGCCAACGAAGAGAAGGGTTGAAGTTCTCCAACGTGAATATGTGAATAAAATACGACCAACGAAGGAAAATATTAAGGAATTATCAACATCGAGTTACTGGGCGGACGAACTTGTTAATACCAAAAGAGCCCCTATTCGCATGTGTTATATAAATTTGCTCATGTTACGCTCGCGTATGACCTGAATTTTACTTCATATGCAAATACATCTTCTATATATATATTCATATTTGCAATTGTTCATCGAAACATATCGTTCATACATTTTACTTCAGTATTGAATTGTTATTTTTTTTTTCAAATGTATTCTAAGACTCGTGTCAGTGAAGCGCCACACAGTCTGATAAGTGAATTAATCTTTTTTCGTACTAAAATCAAAATAAACGGTATGCTTTGCTCTTCTCTCACAAACACTAATACCCCATTAAAACACGTGGTTTCACCTGTACTACTACAATGGGCTCGTTCAACCTTCCCCTTAATGAATCGTTACATTTTTCGTAGAGTGACCCCCCGGTACAGAAATCAAAGACATAGCCCTTTAAGTAGCGTGTATGTATGATTTTATTATCCCTTGTACTCTTTTCCTTGTCAGCATTCAAGTGCAGATGCATCTACCATCCCCCTCACCAATAACTTGCGTTAATATGGTCTTTTGCGTTCGCTTAGATCGTTTCATACTAGAAACAAAAAATGTAATTGTATTAGTGCACAGGAAACAACACGATTTCAACTATCTACCTATATTTTACTGCCGCGATCGAGGCTTCAAAGATTGCTATTTGAGTGAAAAATGAATTATTTTACGGAGACACTCGCTGGCTTAAGCAAATGTTTTCAATTTGATTCTATCACCATCTAACGTCATTCCGAGGGGCAAATGAGAAAATGCAAAATTCTCTGAGAATAGATGTGCGGAATCGAGACAGTATTTTTCCGTTGGATTCGAGAATGAACTTTGCGAAGATGATAGGTGAATGTTTTTTGACGTAGGACTACGTCTTTCATTTCTATACTGGGGTGTAAGTTCAAACTTTCGAAAACGATAGCGTTACGCCGGAGAACGAGATTTTGAGCGTTAATAGCTCCTAAACAGCTGAACGAAATTGTATGATAAACACTTCATTCGAAAGATAAAATGTCTACGCGTTATATGCTTGTTGCTTTTCGATCCAAAAATTTGTTTCAATAGACCTAAAATTGCCTTCAAAACAGGCTATTGAAATCACACCAATTGGTATATAAGCGAGTGCCGCTCGAGTCCACTCAGTTATAATTGCGCAACAATTGAGATACGATCGCTGGAATGGATGGATGTCAGACTTCAAAACCATGGAGCCAGGGGAAATCGGCATTGAAGAACAGATGTAAGCAGTGGATACTTTTGTACTCGCTTGCGTATCTGGAAATTCGAATATTTCCCTAACACAGACTTCAAAACCATGGAGCCAGGGGAAGTTGGCATAGCAAATTAGATGCAAGCAGCGGATACTTTTGTACTCGTTTGCGTTTCGGCAAATTGGAATGTTTCCCTTACACAGACTTCAAAATCATGAAGGGTATTGCGGGTACTTTTGTACTCGCATGCGTTTCTGCAAATCGGAATGTTTCCCTAACACAGATTTCAAAACCATGAAGCCAGGGGAAATTAGCATAGAAAATTAGATGCAAGCAGCGAGTATTATTGTACTCGGATTGACTATGGATTTGATATGGTATGATACGGTGTAGTGGATCTGATCAAAGTGGTTTTATATTACATATCGAAGAAATCACATTTATAAAAGCTGCGTTAAAAAATTATTTGTTTACGAATGCTGCAATCGATCGTCGTTATTGGGAAGTTGGAATTGTTGTGAAGGGGGTCTTATTTTCGCTGTGTAATTCCGAGGAGGAATCCATTCCTTCTCAATCGTTAATAATCTCGCTCCGGAACAACGATGATTCCAATTGTCGGGGTTTGGGGAGTGGGTATTATTTGCGCTGCGTATTCTCAATGTTAATATTTCTTTGAATGTTAATAATTCTTTTCCAGCTAAACGAAGTGGTATGATAATCACTTTATTCGAAAGATGAAACGTCTAAGATTTATATGCTTGTTACTTATTGATTGCTAAGTCAACTTTAGTCCTACGTCCACCTTGCGGTTATATCAAAGATATAACCCACTTCTAGTTTTGTCTCAAATAAAGTGAGGCATAAACGGAGAATAGAAGGGTGAGTTTTACCTGTGAATGAGTGTTGTTGAACGAATTTCGATGCGTTTTGCCCTAACCTGGTTACAGGTTCAAATAAGTACTACCAAAGGCTAACTGAAAACGTCACATGTGATGGCAGCCTTTACTAAGCATCATTAAGGGCCGACCCGGTCTGGAAAATCGAAAAAAAAAATTGATTTTTTCATTTTTGGGAAGCTTATGCCCTCAGAAATGTTGCCCTAAAAGGATTTTTCGATGTTTGATTTCGTTGGAAAGTTACAGCCCAAAGTATGAAGTCACCTCAAGGGATATAATGTTGCTGTACGAATTTTTAAACGCGTTTTTCTAGAAACCATTTTATTTCAACTGGTGCTATTGATATCTCAGAATCTACTCGACCGATTTGGCTGAAATTTTTTATCAGCAAATGAATTATCTATGGCGTTCCATAGCCGTTTTTTGATATATAATTTTTTCGATTGATTTTTTGGATGAAAAATAAACCACCGTTTTGGCAATTTTTCGAATTTTCAAAAACCATTGTGTAACGCTTCAGTTATTGTTCTAAAGTTTCAAAATATTCATTGGAATTTGTTCGACGACACCCCGTTGCTTCAGAACCGATACCACCAGCAAGGTATCGAATTTCAGATAGCATCTATGCATTCAGCTGTCAACAGCGTCATAATCATTATTCGTGCACTCAAAAAATGGAAAATACATCTTCAAATATATCTTGAACAATAACCAAAATACACGAACATTTCACTTTATTCGTAACATTCGAAAGTTAATTATTTTTCGGCCTTCCAAACAGGGGTCCCCCCTTAATGCCTATATAAGGTTCTATAGAAACCTCACGTTGTTTTTCTTCCATTTTTTTTGCTAGGAAAAAGTCATCGCCAGAAAACCAAAAAATATTCACACAGATTTACTGCAACCCTTTCATGGATTTTGTTGTGCTTTTAATAGATTTTTTCATCAGTCAGATTTACGGCGCACTGTTTGGAATGGGAAGTGATTGTTTTATGAAAATTACCTTATGAAATTCGAAACCAAGGTACTTTTGCAACATGTGCCTTCGCTATCTGTACCACTGTTGATGCATATAAATGAATTGAAAATAGTCCTTTTCAGCCATTCCATGCCAAACCGATGTAGTGGTTCTCAGATTTTCGTCAAAAGTGGTAATTTTGTTGTTTATCACAAAACATTAGACCCGTATTTTTTTATTTTTTTCGTTAGGGTGACTATTTCCATTTTAGGGTAGTTCGATAAATTTATAACTTTTGAACCACTGAACCGATTTAGATGATCGAATGACAAAAAAAAATGGATTTTGTTTTCGTAATTATTGATTGTAGTCGTTTTTTGTTGTTTTTATGGCTTTGGACTAGAGGGCGCTATATTTTTTAATACTTTTTCTTGAAAGCCAAATTTGTTTTGCATAACATATCTCGATATCAGAGATGCTATTTTTTCGTTTTTAAGATTTGATTTTCCAAAGTTAACCGATGGTTCGAAAAGGCAATTTTTTCACCTTTTTCCATTACAAAAAATCCATAACTTCTGAAACACTGGACCGATTCACATGATCGACATATCAAACTGAAGATTATGAGTTAGTTTTCTTTGAAAAAATATTACTTTTGGGATAAATTTTGATTTTTGTTTTAATAATTATTGATTGAGTCAGTTTTTCATAGTTTTTTCGGTTAAAGATAAAGAGCGCTACATTGTTATATGTTTTTTTGGAAAGCTGAGGATTTTCTACATAACATAACTCGATATCAGAGATGCTATTTTGTTCGTTTTTGAGATATGATTTTTCAAATCTAATATGTCTTAATTCTTCGTTCAACATTCCTATGTGACTAGACTAGAGCTATGCGACTAGAATCCAGTCTTTCCACACGTCTGATATTTTTTCAAAGATTTCAATCCCATAGGTAGATCATCAAAGTCGGTTCAGTAGTTCAAATGTAATGAATTTTTGCAAAAAGTAATTTCTGGGAAAAAGTTGAAAAAAATGATTTTTCGAACCACCCTGAAATCGAAACGATCACCTTAACGAAAAAATAGAAAAAATACGGGTCTAATATTTAGCAATAAAGAACAAAACTATCACTTCTCATGGAAATTTGAGAACCACTATACTGCCCATGTTTGCATAGGAGACGTAATCACCAACACCATTAGTGTTGGGAAAACTCAATTTTGTTTTTTTTTATCCCATCCGTTTATTAGGCTCATTTAGCAATTCAGCTGTCACAGAGCCGAATTTATTCGTATACATTTTTATGTTAAGATAACTATTGTTGTATATTATTTAGGCTTAAGATTCCTATCCATCGATAAACATTTGTTTTTTTAATGTATATAACACAGTAGCTGTTTAGGCCTAAGAATATTCCAATTCTATCGATACACAACACATGCCGAGTATTCCATTTCTATCGATACACAACACATGCCGCCTTTTTCGGCGTTAGAATATTCCTATTGTTCGAATGTTCACAGTTGGACTGTTCACAACGGGACTGCTGATATGAGGCTTCCATTGCTGTGTTAGAATTCGCACCAATTACCGATGCAGCAGATCGTAAAGTGAGCGGTAAGGGACTGGGATTACCGACACATGATGATTGTTGCGTGGACGTAGTAGCTAGAATAACACACAAAGATGGTCAGTTGAGGGGCCCTGAGTTATTAGCTCATGATCGTTCGCTTAGTAGCGGACACGCAACCAATTAGGCTACGAAGACCCCCCACTCAATTTTGTTGTTTTTTGCTTTTAGCGTAACCATGCAAATTTCCAATGATTGTTTCATTATCTACTTGAAGATTCAAATGCAGAAATTTAGGTAATTATGACATTAAAAACACAATTGCTTCTCTTTGTTCATCGCAATGCAGTGTACAGGAAATAGGAATTATATGAGCAGCGTTTCAATCGTTTCTTATATTCATCTATTAGGAAACACTAAGTAATAAGACACTATCGTGACAGACATGTTTGGACTCTACAAAGAATGTGATTCAAATGTAGATTTAGCTTATAGCACTAATACTGACAATTGTTTGATTTTCGAACGATGTATGAAGGGTGTATGGAACCACGTCAGTTATGTGGACAAACAGTGCTTTTTCGGAAACGTTTTTTCAAAATTCCTCAAATGTTTTCGAACAAAAAATGTGTGTTTGCATGTTGAGCAAACGTATTATATTGCGTAGAATATATAACGGCGAAAAAGTCGATTTTGTTCATTTTGTCGCTTACGTCTCCTATACAAACAGGGGCAGTATATCGGTTTGGCACGAAATGGCTGTATTTCAATAAAGTTCCGATACCTGCACAAAAAGATCATGTATGAGTAGGTCTCGAAATAAACATAACAATCCTATGGCAATTCAATGATAATTCAAAGGGTTATGTTATGTTATGTTATGTTCATTTCGAGACAAGCACTTGCAGCCCGATGCATAATACCAAATGTATAAATGTTTTATCCTGATGCTTGGAAACATTGTATGGTAGCACTAAATGCGCATATAGGGCTTTCATCAATGCTTATTCTCATTAATGTTTATACGCATTGATAATATTGATATAAGGCCTATAGGCATAAAAAATTCAGATATATTGCCATTTGGCATTTGATATGCTTATAAAATAGAGCTATAAGTTATGGTTGCTTGGGTTGACTGTGTTCGTAGTAGTTTCGCCAGATTCAAATGGAAGTCCTGAGGTCTGTTCGAAATTGTTTTGCGATCAAATTGATCAACGTTTGCCTCGCGTTTATGAACAACTCTTTTCAGGTGATGGCGAGACTCAGTTAACTCGCTGAGCTGATGCTTTAAATTATCGGTTTCGATTTTCAAAGTTATTGAATTACAATACAATTTCATTGAATTCGGTAGTAACTAAGTTCTGGGATTTTTCAATTGCTACGATTACTGAAAGCACCTCGAATTTCACGTTAGCCATTTGGTCTGCCAAAGCTACCGTATATTTGGCGATGCAAACATTAAACTCAATATCTAACTTCAAAATCTATCTGTCTGTCAAAAACGTTTCATTTTGGATTGTGGCACTTCTCCCGCGTTACTAGAATATGTCAATAACATCAATTTTCTCATGTACGGTTAGTGATATTGCATCGGATCTCTGTGTGAAATAAAAAAAACTCATTCAGTTGACTTTAGATGGAAACAGATCAAACAGTGGATATCACAACAGGTTCCTATCCGGATTGCTGTAAGCTCCCGAGTATATGTGGTTTCCGACATTTGTAGCTGCAGTTACTAGCCTCTGTGGTTTTTTCAAACACAGACTAACCGACCGTTTACTATCCAACCGTATTTGCGGTGTTTCGACGATTCGAAAGAATCCCATCCAATGTGATTTTACCAACACGCGCGCCTCACTGTCATCTGTCACGTGGCAACGAGATGACATTCAATAACTGATGGATTTCTATTTTTCTGGTGCTTTCAGAACACACGCGCACACATTGTGTGGATGCAGTTATGAAGTGACCGCACAGCGTGATCTAGAATTTGCTGTTGCCGAGACGACGACTTGTTTTCAAATATTTCAATATTCCATTTTTTTTTTCATCCGCGGTCCCCTGGACACGAAACCCCGACTAGCGGAGCACTCATATGTGTTTCTCCAGAAGCTTTGCTCTGGGTGGAAAGGAATCTCCGTTGTCTGCCGAATGCAACGTCAAATGAAACGCATGAATGGCATGTATACGCGTATATATTTTATTAACTCGTTTGCTTTTTGTTCCGTTATTTTTTTTTATTCTGGTGCCTCATAGAGCTGGTAGAGGGTGGCCGAAACAGTGATCTGATTTATCTCGCTGCCGCGAAAAGCGGAAATGCCGTCTCTCACCCACATGGAAACGTGGACTCACAGGAATGCCGCAGCATTAAGTGCATCATGCGCTCAAGTGGTTCAGGACTTGACCTAACACTGTGCGATAAATGTGACGGAATTTGTGTACGCGACGGACCCGGGGTAATGCGATCCGCGCGAGAAAACGTGCGGAACAATTCCATATGCAAATGTTCATAGGAATGCCCGCTGATAGAATTTAATTATCCCCTCCACGAGGCCGGCGCCGGTATCGTTTGATGTTCCTGTTCACAGCAGTGCAGTGCGAGACATTAATTAAACAGTAAAACAGTGACCGAATTCCAGCAAAATATTTGAGAGCTTTGTACCACCCCGAGAAGTCGTACCCAGGATTGATCGATGACATTATCATAAGTGCCTCTAGTATTTGTTTTTTTCTCATTCTTGGAAGTTCCAAGCAAAACCTCTGATCATTGTGCTCCATCATGTTGGTCCGGGTTTGTGTTCTGCCCTTCGGGTGAGTTGATAAGATTAACAATATCGATTCATACTCGAGCAGGGTCCGGGTCCCCTTTCAGCATCCTTTCAACGGATGAGGGTGTAGGTGCGGGTATGTGTGTGTGCATATTTGATGATTCTTCTTTCGTCCGGCTCCAAGATTGATAGTGCTGTATCAGCGGGAACGAGCGAATGACAAATGGACAACATCGGATTCGGATTTCAGGCATTCGTTCCTTGGCCCAGTTAATCGGAAAGATCCTGCGATAGTCGATAGTTGCATTCGGTGGTCAGAGCAATCGTCCATTTGGCTCTTTTTTCCGGGAAAAGCAAATACCCGTACCCCCCGCAGGCGTTGCTACAAGAAGGAGAACACGTGACCGTGTGTACAGAGGCAGCAGCAGCCAGTAGTCGGTAAATTAGAAACGGTTGACTTTTATGCCCCCTGAATCGTCGTTAACCTCGGGCCTAATCGTTGATAGCATCGTGATTAGGACACACAATATCAATCTATTCGTTCGGACTCGGAGTTGTCGATCAAGCGTGAGCCCGCACCGCACCGCATCGAGGAAAACCGAGACGTAATTTTATGGCCAACCGGTGCAGAGGCTCCACGGCTCCGGGGTACTTCTCCCTGGGATTTATTGCGTGCGGACTCCCGTTACAATCACTTGCTCGCCGTCGGGATGGATCGGTAAATGCGTTTCTAATTAGTTCCAGGAGTGGGGAAAAATGTTCGAACAACACGTGCCGCTTTTTGTGGGGAGAGTGGAGCAAGCATCGAACTACTTAAGATTAATGAGATAAGAGGATTATGGCTATAATTTAAGGAAATTAATAACACAGTAACACAAAATATCGTCCTTTGAGGTGATCGATTATTTTGCGGGAAGATTAATGTAGCTCTAGCGTCGGCAGTACGGGCAAAGTCGTTATTAATCACTGCGAGATGGGTTGAGAATTATTCAAACGCAACATGTGGTGTTAATGCTAATACTGGATTGTTTGATTAGTTTTATTTAATATATTATATATTTATAATTCGATATAGATTAATGTTATGAAAAAGATCGAGATCTGTTTGTTTTAAAATCTAATACGATTACTTATTTCGAAATATTGTTTGAGTTTTCCAACTGATTTCTTGAAACTCTCGAATGCTTTATCGAAAATATGATTTAAAACCAGTCCAATAACAATTTCTATATGCATTTTGACTAACGTCATAACTAACATGCCGGGTGTTCGGGTTCGATTCCCGTTCTGGTCGGGGGAATTTTTCGTCAAAGAAATTTCCTCCGACTTGCACTGTGATCACGCGTATTCTAGAGCTTGGCACTCAGAATGCATTCAAGGCGTGTTATTTGGCATAGAAATCTCAACTAAGTACTAATAAAAATGACGCAAGTAATACTACGTTGAGACGGCGAAGTTCCTCTAGGAACGTTAGTGCCATTGAAGAAGAAGAAGAAGATCTCCAAAGTTTATCGTGTGGGCCTTGCTACTAATAATTTGTGTAATTGTTATCCAGGATGTCATAATATCGAGCATGTTGTTTGGTTATGTAAAAAATTCAATTGACGATTCAATTGGCTGCAAATTTAGAAGTTCAAAAGAGTATAATCCGGCATATCAGATTATGATAACTTGAGTAGTCGCGATCCTAAGGGGATGGTACACTATGGAAACTTGAAAAAATTAAAAAATTATAGGAGGTTGTGTCCATGATACGTCCGCATTGTTGACGTAGAACTACACTGTTATTTTATATAAGTCGCCATACATTGGTGGCTTGAAACTACTTCTCATCATTTTGCGCTATTCTCAAAAGAAACGCATATGTTAACATTACTGGCCTCGAAAAAAAGTTGCATTACTTTCTCATGCTTGAGGGTCATCCGTAGTGGAGGAGGTTTTGCTACTGACAAGCGAAACCTAATCACATACAAAATTCCAGAACGACATTTACTTTCTTGGTGACTAAACAAGCGAAATAAACTCTTTTTGTTAATAAAAACCTCGAAAACAGTAGCATTGCTTCATTACGATCAAGATTAGCGCAAATGCAATCCTAATTGAAGGCAGATTTGCGACTGGCACGCGATTCAAATAAATTATAACATTCCAGTAAGGCATCCAAGATGCTTGGTATTCCCCAAATATTTTTTTGCACACAACCTTAACGCCTGCTTCGCCATAACGTCAGTTTAATGCATTGATGCCTTCTAAAAGGGGCCAACGAAGCCCTTATGATGACGGAAAACAAACAATGTTAACTGCTTGGAAAAAGACTTAATTGTGCCACACAGTTTGTACTCTGCCGTAACACCTATCGATGCGAATTCGCTGATGAGTTTGTCAAGAGCGACCGCCTTCACCACCAGCGGGGGGAGCTTGATTTTGATTACTGTCTGGGTAACGGCACTAACATTTTCGACGCGACGCGCCGAAGACGCCTACTTCGCTGTTGTTCGATGCTGTGTCACGCTCGCGAAGGCTCGGTTCAGTGCGAGCGCTTTTCTCTGCACCAACATCGCGTGCATCATTAGATGACGTTTGCCTCGAAATTTTATTGCCCCTGGCAATGCGTTCATTTTTTGCAGGGCTCGAGCCTGCCTTCTTCTTCTTCTTGCTCGTCACACAGCGTCCAATTTATGACGCGGAAAGAAAAACACAAAATACGAATAACGCGAAAAACGAACAGAAAAACCAAACGACGATATCCAAGTTGGATTACCACTGGTGGTGTCCAATCTTAGATTGAAGCGCAGCGAAAGCAAAGTGAACTGGATTGCTCAACAGTCCGATACCGAATGAAAGTTTGCCTCAGCGAGATTCACTGTTTATACTCTAGGCAAGTATTCCCCTTGACGGCGCCAGTGGTTGTATGGTTAGCGTAACAGCCTCACAATCCGATCGGCCTGGGTTCAATCCCAGCTGGCGTCGTTGGGATTTTCTGAGGCGAAAAATCTCTGGTTACGTCTTCCTTCGGAGCGGAAGTAAAAGAAGTTGGCCCGGCTCATGAGTTGTTGAGTCTGATAGGTAGGAACAGGTGGAGTCGCCTCCCTGATGTCGGTGATTGGCACTAAAGTGGCGGAAATAGGCCGACGAAAAATAAGCGAAGATAAAAAAAAAAAAAAAAAAAGTATTCCCCTTCATTCTTCTACATTTTCTTTGTTCACGGAGACTTTAAATCCTACGATTTCCCCTTCGTTGGTCGTCGATAAATTGCTCGTTATTGATTTTAACCATTTACAAACCAGGGGATTCTAATGTATAGCATATTAAACAAATCTTAGGGAATTTCCAATTCGTTTAGTGTGTAAATCGCCAAAATCCGTTCACGGCAAAAATAGTTATTACTGTTAACTTTATTTCATAAAAACGTGACCTGTTTTCTGATTTGGCACCCTTAATGAAAGATGTAGTTCTACGTCAAAAAAATGTCCCAGGTTTGTCCGATGCTCCGTTCCAAAGTTACCGTGTTTGGATTTTGATCAATATCGAATGATACACAATGTGTCATGCAAGAAACCTCTCACGAATATATAACCAAATATGATTGGATCATTCAGATACTTGTATGAATGACAGTAATCACTTGTGTTATACAAATGATTAAATAAAGAGAGGAACGAATACTGTTGATTGTATATCCGAACTGCACCAAACATCGCACACAATTTTCGAAGCCTGCATACAAATATGAACCGCATATATCGTTCCGTTCTACTATAGCGACAACCGTTGCACAGACAAGTGCAAAGCAAAAATGATACAAGAAAAATTACGTCATCATTCGGTCAACATTTGCGGAGAGCAGCGAATTCCACGCAATTCCACGAACCAAACGCTGCGAAGGTAGCTTGCCGATCAGCAATTCGGTCGACTTCTGATAGCGACGAATTTCACGCAAAGAGATGGTATCGATGTGGCTTCTTCACACTTCCTGCGGCTGGTGCGCTTTTCCAAGCTGCTTTCGTGGTGCCTTACCACCGATAGATTTACGATCTGTCTGCTTGATCCCGATGAAACGAGTCCTCACGGTGCGAGAGTAGAGGTAGAAATGAACGAAAGCAAAGGAAGCGTCATATTATAAACCATAACAGTATGAAATGTAAATCCCACCCCTTTTATTATGTTCGTAGCTTAAGACGCGTCCACATCACCCCAATCGGCCTTGGCCACCCGGTAAAGCCGACTAAATGTGGACGTACCGCCCGGGCTTGCCGACGTGCCGAAAACCGACTCGAATCAAACCGAACCCAAACCGAAACAAGTGGGTCCGGTTCGAGAAAGTTGAACCAAAACAAAACGAAGTATATTATCGTTGACGACATAGTGCTTCGTGTGTTCGTGATGGCTTCGTGCATGCGATGGGACTTCGGCTTCGTGCACCCGATGGGGCGTCCACATTACATAACGAACCGAATATGCCGCCTGGTACAGGCCGATCGGCCTCATTCGGCATAATGTGGACGCGCCTTTAGCCTGCCAGAGAAATGAATAACATCGAAGTAAGTATACAGTAATGTATTTGAATCCGGACGCTTTTTGATCCGAACACTTTGCATTATATTCAATATTATACCGCAGCCATAACATTTTGTGCATGTTGAATTAATGCGATTGATTAGTAACTATCATGCGATTTATGCGATTAATTAGTAACTATCATGCGATTTATGCGATTGATTAGTAACTATCAATCGTATCAATTCAACATACACAACATGTTATGGCTGCGGTATGATATTGAATGTAATGTAATGAGTCCGGATCAAAAAGCGTCCGGATTGAAATACGTTACTGTATACTTACTGCGATGTTATTCATTTCTTTCTCAGGCTAAGATACGAACTTAATAAAATGGGTGGGATGTACATTTCATACTGTTATGGTTTATAGTGTATGACGCGTTCTTTGCTTTCATTCATTTCTACCTCTCGCACCGTGAGGACTTGTTTCATCGGGGCTAAGCCGACAGCTCGTAAATCTACCGGTGGTAAAGCACCACGAAAGCAACTCGGAAAAGCGCATCAGCCGCAGGAAGTGTTAAGAAGCCACATCGCCACCGACCGGGAACCATCTCTTTACGTGAAATTCGCCGCTATTAGAAGTCGACCGAATTGCTGATCCGCAAGCTACCATCGCAGCGTTTGGTTCGTGGAATTGTCCAGGACTTCAAAACCGACTTACGCTTCCAAAGTTTTCCGCCGTTATGGCACTGAAAAATCCAAAAGCTTCACCTCAACAGCGACAACATGCTCCAATCGCTGTTCAATTATAACTGAATGGGTTTCCGAGCGGCGCTCGCTTATATACCGATTGGTGATTTCAATAGCCTGTTTTGAAAGCAAGTTTAAGGCTATTGAAACAAGTTTTTGGATCAAAAAGTAACAAGTATATAACGCGTAGTTTTATCTTTCGAATGAAGTGTTTATCATACCATTTCGTTCAGTTGTTTAGGAGCTATTAACGCTCAAAATCCCGGTCTCTGGCGTAACGCTTTCGTTTTCGAAACTTTGATTTTACACCCCGGTATAGAAATGAAAGACGTAGTCCTACGTCAAAAAAAAGAAACATTAGAAAAAACGTAGCTTACAGATGTCAATGTTGGAAGACTATTTAATATTAGGTACGAGTACGACACGTACCTCTCTACAGTACCGATGCTAAACACTCCTATACTCGCGCATTGGTCTGTCAGACCGAGAAATCAATAATTCGTTCATATCTCAGAAAATATCAACACTACGACTTTGCGATTCTCTCTAGCTTCGTTATTCATCGTTCGTCATCGTTTAGTGTATCTTTCGGTCTGACACACCGACGCGAGTATAGGAGTAACTTTTTTGTACAAGTGTCTTTTTTCATATTCTAATATATTGTTGAATGAAATGTATAAATTAATGTTAGTGGTATGGAATATTTATTGAATATAATGCATAAGATTATTACCGGACTATTCTTATTTGATTCCAGTCCCTTTTGTAACTATATTGAACGGATCCATATATGAACTATTCGTCGATATATTTGTCGTTAGATTCATACGTTCAAAAGCAAAATATAAATGTTTGACCTTCGTATAGTTATTCGCTAAATATTATAATGGTCATACATATACACACTTGTGAAAGAATTTCACTTGTGGAAGAATTGTAAACAGTAAATCATAAACTAATCGGTAGCTTATGGTAATTTTTAACAGTTACATTTTCGGGGATATTTTTTGAATAATGGACTATATCGACTAGAAAACAATAAAAAAAAGAAAAGGAAGTTCCTAGAAATCCTTTCATATCATCTTTTTATGCACCATCTATGCAGCATTAATTCTTGGTTTTCCAAGAAAACAGAGACAAAGAATATGTATTAGAAATATGCAAACGTTATATTCCAGAACCTTTATCATCTGGTAATTATCTAGAAGGTCGTTCTACATTCTTCTCTTCGATAAGAGACCCGCAACAACTGCATGAAATGTGAAAAATATGTTTGTTTCGAGCATGCAGTTATGCTATGTTCTGATTCTTACCCCAATGAAACCACAACTGATTAATACGTTTTTATGTTATTTTATAGCTATTTATACTTCTATGAATTATATTCAGTTGCTTACTTTTAATTAATATCGGTGAAAAATTCGAATTTCGTTATTTGTGTTGGAGTATCAAAAATTACTCTATTTTAAGGAGGTCAGATGACTATTAAGACATAATAAAGACGATGCAAACACATTTTTTGGAGTTTTTTCATTCAATCGTACCCTCTTCTTCAAATAAACGCCAATAAAGCCTGAAAAATACACAATGTCAACTTTACAGAGAAGTTCAATTTTCGGTCTGTGACACCGTGCGCGAGTATACGTGTTATGATTTTGCACGCGAGTACAGGAGGGTTAATCATAACAAACGTTGATTGATTGATTTTGAAGTGCACCAGAGAACACAACCAGAAATTATCAAAGCATCATCCCTTTGGTTCGAAAGCAACATTTACCCCAGGAGGAAGGATCATATCTCGAAAGCCAAGTTCTCGTCCTCCTTCCTTGCTCCATCGTCCAAGTCCGATGCAGACGCATCGATTAGACATATAGATAGTCAATTATATCACGCTCGATAAATAGGTGGGTTTAGAAAGTGGGAAACTTTTCCGTTTACTCTGCGCCGAGGTACCGGAATGGGACACCAAGATAGAGAGCCGTTCGGTGGGTTGAAACTTAATTAAAATGTTGCTTCAGTCGGGCGGTGAGTGAATGAATGAGTGAGTGAACGTGTGTAGTGCAGAATCTCGATGGGAATCGAGCAGGGAGACTCGGACCAAAGTTTTACTTAACGATCCTTCACGCTGATTAGTTTTATGACATGCTTTCCATAGTCACTGGAGAAAGATGTGGGTTTCGTCCCTTCATGTGTTCTCTTGCTTCACCTGCACCGACAGTCGGTCATTCTTGTCTCAACCTCAAACCTACTACCAGTATCCAGCCAGACTTTACAGTGGGATGCTGCGGGAACGTTTGGTCATTCAATTTTGGTACGTGTGAAAAGAGCATATCGAGTGGTTATCATCAAGTCATTATGACATCATAAACTCCACCATTGTTAAATGATGCGTTTCTTCCGAAGGGGCCATGGAACCATATGTGGTTTATTTTCTGTTGCTTCGATGTCCATAGGGGCTTTATCGGTAACTCTGATCTTGGAATATTGAATTTTTGCTTCGCAGCCGTTAATATTTCCCTTTTCAAAAACCTGCGTCCAGCATATTTCCCGTATCCATCGGCTATCAAGTAAATCCAACCCAAGGAAACACGTCGTAGCATTACCCCACGATTCAGTCCAGCTTCCTCACCGATGCAACATACCGGGTTTATTGCTACTTGAAGTCTGCATCTCGACTAGCAGCACGAAGAAGCTCGGAAAAATCTTCCCTCAAGTAGGCAATTGGGAATTTCCAGACGGATGGCACCAAACTGGAGCATCGCATAGAAGCCGTTGCTGCTGTTTCGCCTGAAGAGGCCGAAAAGTTTTTCCCTCCCATTCCCAAATTCCGTTTCCAAAAGAGCCCCGGAAACGAAGTAAAAATCAACTCGAGCTGAAATTGCACTCCTGCAGGACATCTTCTTCCCGGTTATGGTGCCTGCATCCGGGTCATTTTTCCTGATGACCCTCATTCTGTTGGCGGCAGCGTCGCTGCCCCCGCTTCCGCTTCTTGATGGAGCGGGAATTCTTTGGAAATTATATTTCCCAGTCGACCATAACGGAAGAGCAGGAAGCCTTCTGAGGGTATGTTTTCTTCTCCTCGGAGGGCACGTGGAATGTCAGACTGGTAGTCCAATAAACTACTGTAAATTAATTGAAATATTTCTATATTTGAGCAGGGTTATTTGATACCGGGTTAAGGTTCCACCAACACGAGAATTTGTTCGTAGTTTACGACTGGGCCCCTTAACTCAACCGAACTGCATTTATGGTAGGAACTATCCGTTTGTGCTCCTCTCCGAGAGAAATCAATTTGGTATCTTTCTAATAGACTTTTAATTTCGTTCGCAAACAAGTGCCCTACAAACTGAGAAACTCGGCCGAGTTTGCTATCGGAAGCCAGGGAAAGATTCTCAATTTGTTGGGTTATTCCATAATTTGATTTCGTTCTTTTGAAGTGATCCAAAGTTTTGGGAAATGGTTGTGTGAAATTAATTGAAATTTGTTTGGCTTTCGAGTGCAGCTTTCGGCTTTTCTACTTCCATCCGTCTTACGAAGACTACCTTGATACATTTGCTTCGGAAGTGAAGATCAAAAATTAGTTTGATCAAAATAATAGTTTGCAGTACACGATTGAGCCTGGGTTTTGACTGAACTAATAAACTTGAAGATTTTTTCCCTCAATAAATTTATCGGTATCTTCTATTTAACAACACTCAAGAAGCTATGTACTATTTTATTTAACATTTAACATAGTTGGCATTCCGTACTCTGTTCAAGACAACGTGACAACGATTGGTTGGACGTTTGAAAATTGAGATTGAGAATAATTTACAGCAACATATTTTCATATTTGAATGCTGCTTACGTTCATCTACGTACCAATCTAGAAGAAAACTCTAAGTCATCTTTAGGACAAGTTCAAGTCAAATGTAAAGGTACTCCAGTGACGGAACACAGCTATCGTGGAAACGTGGTACAAGGCGTACTGAATTGGAGTGTAAGTGTTCTTCAACGATCGATCGCCATTTCGAAATGAGAAAACAATATTGTTGTTTGTCAACTTCATTGTCAACCTCATTGACACTTCTGTTTTTGCCCCAGAAACTGTCACACAAGGGAATGAAACATGCTGCTCTTATAATTTTTAATCGCAAATCTGCAGTTTGGATCTGTTTGAAAAAAACAGCTCTATCACGAAATAATTTTAGAGCTGTTCCACGATTTTTACAAATAAAATATTTTCGTATTTTTCTATTTGGCTCAAATTTTGTAGACGCATTCTTTATGACCAAAGAGGACAATTTGTATCATTTGTTTTGCCATTTTGACTCTAGCCTTACTTTTGAGAAGGGCCTAAGCTAAGATTGCTTGAATATATAAAAAGTCACAGGAGGGTTGTGTCCGAGACACGACCGCATAGTTGACGTAGGATTACGTTAGACTATCTGTTGATTTTGGATATGTTTGAAGAATTACATTGTTAAACTCTTTGATAATGATTTGGTGGCTCTGAAAAGGGACGTTTTGTTTGGTTGTTGGGTGTTGTTTGTTCACTCCACCAGTGTTTATCGAGTGATGATGACAGAATGATGGTAAACAGTTGTTGGATGGTGCGTATCAGATAAAAGATACCGAAGTGGAACGAGATATGATGAAAACTGCACTCTGTGATCCTAGACGAGATGCCTCCTGTGTTATGTATGGATGAACTGAAGAAAAAAAAACTCACCAATGTAATATAAAATAATCAATTTTTCTCATCAGTAAAAATATGTTACCTCAATATAAAGAAAACATATTTGAAATAGAAAAGGTAATTTTCTTTTATAATTATTACTTTCTGAGTGTTTATTCAACCCAATGCGAATTTTAATTGGACTAACAACAACTAATACTATACGTAGAACATATGGGAAATAACTTTTTCTAATATTTCTTCACTTTTCCAATTTTTCTCGCCATATAAACTTTCCTTGGGTGAAAATGAACACAACAAAACAGACAGTTTAAACCAAACGACCCATTCTCGAGCCGGAACACACCTTGGTTTTTATTTATGAAAATTGAAATAAATCGTTTCATATATCAAGTTATTTTTAACACAACTGCTACCATATATAATATCACACTTACACTTGTGCAAAATTTTTCACATTACACGATCGGTCATTGATATGAAATTTCACGAAGCAACCAACATTAAAGTTCCAAATTTAAATCTTGTTTGCTGGAATTAATCGTGTCACTCACTTTACTTACAATATAAAAATGTCCCCGACACAAAAATATTTGCTATGCCGATTCCCCCCGGGCACCTCAGTTCTGATATCTCTGTTAGGGAACACATTTCGGGAGGAGCAAAATTTTCGCCTACTTTCATGTACTTGCAATGTCGATTTCCCCCAGGCAGCTTGGTTTGGAACAAAAGTTCCCCCTACTTTTATATATTTGCAATGCCGATTTCCTCTAGGCAGCTTGGTTTTGATGTCTCTGTTAGGGACTCGCCGCATGTGTCGTCAATTTCGACCAATCAGAAGTGGGTTTTTCCGTTAGGATAGTGGTTGAGATTTTTCAATTATTCAATAGTTAGTTTCATGACATATATTATTTTCTTCAATATAAAAAATTGTTCTGGAGTACCGAAAACGATTGACGCAAAATTTTCACCAATCCATCATGAAATGGCTGAGCAATGAACGTTTAAAATTGGACAAATTTCACGATGTGCTAGATTTTCTATTTTCAATTTGTACCCCAATATGTTCCCGAAAGACGTAATCCTACGCCAAAAAAATATCGCAGGAACGGTTGGTGCAATTGATTTGTCATCCGCAATATTTTAGTTTATAATTGTTAAATGGAAAAAGTATTTTTTATTTTAATTTTATTTCGAAAATAACACTTGACCCTCCTGTACTCGCGCAAAAAATCGTAACTCGTATACTCACAGACTGTGCTTGTCTCTGTAATATTGCTTTTGTGTATTTTAGGCGATATTGGTATCTCTTTAAAGAAAAAGATATAATTGAATGAAAAAACTTGATAACATATTTTTTCATGTACTTTATTTAGTTTTGATAGTCATTTAATTCAGCCCCCCCCCCCCCCCCCCTATTAATTCTCGGTCTGTATGCGCGAGTATAGGAAGGTTAAAATTCAATTTTCTCAAATACAGTGTTTTTGTTTTTTTTACATAAGGTTTTTTTTGCGCGGATCTTCCAATTAACGCGGTTTTTTTACGCGGATTTTCCAATTAACGCCGTTTTATACGCTCATTTTCCAATTAACGCGTAAAAAAAGGCCAGTGCAATATCACATCTCTCCCTCAGCTCACACTTTTCTCTTATGTTCCCTCAGAGCATATTACGGTAATTAGTGTTTGTAACGGAGCTTATGAAGGAAATCAGTGCCGCACCTAATCACGATTCTTACGTGGATTTTAGGTGTTGGGTAACAGGTAGCTCACCGGGCGGAACAACGGGACGGGGTTTTCACTGGCAGCGATTCGTGAATGTCTTTCCATGTCTCTTCAGCTCTGGACGGTCCAACAGTGGTGTTTCGATTTTCTAAATTTCGCCTTGGAAGATTTTCGAGGATCAAAAAATCAAAACTTTGAGCGCTCTGAGGCACCCCTAAATCATGTTCGATTGAGCTGAAACTTTGCACAGGTCATTTTTTTTGGGCCAATAAACAAAATGTACATGGTCGGATTTCGAAATTTGACATTCGCTGCCACCCCAGTGTGTATGAAATCAACATTAGGCATGAGTAATGTCTGCTCGTAACTGTGGTTTCATGTCATTCCATTCCGTATTTGGGTTTAAACTTCTTCAGTTCATTGGCCTCTAGCCCTGAGAAGCACATTTACCCCAATGCAACATATATCCGAATGGACATATACCCGAATGCGACAAATACCCGAATGAACAATTGCCCGAATGTAACAAATACCTGAATGCAACATTTACCCGAATGCGACATTTACCTGAATGAAAAAACAAAAATTTCGACAAATCAGAATCAGTTTTGTCGAATCTTCTGTTACGAAGTTACGAAGTAAGATTTGAGATTTGAGATTTGTAATGGGGAAATTCGAAACAGATGAATGAATGAAATTTATTCTGAGATCAAATTAATGCGGCGAAGCCCCCATTCAACGAGGTTAAGGCCGCCGACTTGTATTGCGTTACCTCAGCGGCTTGAGGGCGCCTCGGTTCCTTATCCTCGCTAGATTACATTACAGTGATCTCAGAATGAATTTCATTGCGTAAAAATAAATTCATAATTTAAATTGCACTTCAGTGCCATAATAATTATGTACAAAAATTGTCAGCTTTCTTCTAAGTTAACGGGCAGCGTGATCCATATGGATGGATAAACTTCATAATACACCCATTCCTCGCTTTACGGCCTAGATAGGTTCCACGAAGCTTGACCGCAAAGCGAAAAGCCGTATAAGGAATCAATTATTATAATAGAAATTCATACAATTTCAATCGGATCGGTTCCAAATTTGTTGAATATGTAACATGGTTCATCATTCAAATTGCATTTGGAAAAAAATATTTTCGTTTAAATCAAATATACCTACATAACAAGTACATATATTTGTACATAAAATAACAATAGACTCAAAAAACCACCAATAATATATAAACAAAAATGAAACAACTTCATGTCACATGAAATATGTGTATTTATACTAGATTGCCAATAAAAATGGCCATCTCGAATTCTCTAACGGGACTTTTCTTGAAAATTTTGATTCCTACGAAAAACTACCCTACGCAAAATTTAAGCTCAATGTTTCGATTTAGTTTACTTCCCAGCGTGACTGATTACCAACAACTCTTTTTATCAGTCTCCGAAATCGATAATCGATTCGGCGGCATTTTGTCTGAAAAAAAATTATAAAATATTTTTTTTACAAAAATACAATTACAAATTTTATATTTATGCATACACACATTTGTACTTACATACCAAAAATGTCTCTATTTTCGTTGGACTACGTCTAACCGGAGTATATGGGGGTGAAATGGAAACCTAAGCACAGAACATGCAGGAAAAAAATGAAAGATTTCGAATGCTTATAACTCGAACATTCCTCAATAGATCGGAAAGATTGTAGATTGTATCAATTGATAGGAAATATTTCTACGCGTTTATCACAATTAATAAAATTTTATTTTTCATGAGATAAACAATTGAATAATTGTAAAATGTCAAGCGTTATCTAAACGCCCTAACTGCCAAGTTTTGATTGACCCGATTTACAGTTTCTCCAACACAGACTTCAAAATCGATGTACCTGTGGGAATCCTCTTTGCGAATATACTTTCAAGCTGGGGAGATTTTTGTTCCTACCGAGCTGTGTTTCCCTAACACGGACTTCTAAATCAATGTGCCTGGGGAAATCCGCTTTGCAAATACATGCAAGTCGGGAGTATTTTTGTACTCGCTTGGCTTTTTGCAAACCGGAATATGTTTCCCTAAAACGATCTTCCAAACTGAGAAGCCTGGGAAAATCATCATTTCAGATACTAGAGGTGAATGAACTTCCGCGGTTCGAGAATTACGTAAACATGAGATGTGCAATAATTTCAAAGGGAAAGGTAAAATACAATGATCGATTGATAATTCTTACGTTCACATATTTTGGTAGTCATAGGCATCATATCAAACGTAAAAGGACGGTCATCAAATTTACTTGAAACGTAGAACACAATCTATTACAATGCATGAATTGATTTTACATGGCAACTGTTCAAACTTTTTACTTACAAAGCAAATATGTTGAATTCAACTGAATTCGAAAATTGTTTCGTCCAATCGATAATTTATTCAATACAATACAAATGCTTACTAAGACAACGGTAGTCCCACGTCAACCTTGCGGTTATATCATCGATAAAACCCACCCTTTTGTGTTTCCTATTTTTCCAAGTAAAACACTCACAGACAAGTTTAAACCACACACTAAATAAAGCTCGTAAACAAGAGGAAATATAAAAGAGTTTGCATGTAGACATATCGACATTGAAAAAAAAATTATTGCCGATATAGCGAAACATTTTAGGCCGTAAATCGAAAACGTGCCTTAATTGAAGAGGGCCGTTATAGCGAAATTCCGTATAAAGGGCGGTCGTATAGCGAGGTAAGGGTGTATAGAAAATTCTATACATACTCCAACCCCTTTTCGATTTCACTCGAACTACTTTTCTTGAGCCATTTTATCTAAATCAGCTTGAATGTGAGAGTCAGTGATTCTGTTCCTTGACTTCGATTCAATTTCTTTCATAACTGAAACAATTGCTAACAAATATTTGTGGATTCAAACAAAGAAGTAATAAAATGAACATGTTTTATTAGTTTTGGAACAAATCTGGAAATCCAAGACATCATGGTTTTCAAATTTGTCACGCAACTCTAAATCACACTGCGTTTCGATGAGTTCCATCTGCCTGTCATCTGCCGGTATGTAGGGGAAAAGGGGGGGATTTGGACCACCTGAGCAAATCGCCTAATATTTCCAAACCAATACGGTCAAAATCAAAAATGTCACATTGTATACTGAGCTACACTTGTTTTTTCTCAATCAATAATGTTTAATCATTATATAAAGCTTCAAACAACCAAATATATCATAAAATAAAAGAGATGATTTTTGGACATTAAAATTTGATGCGGGGTGATTTGGACCGTCTGTGGGGTGATTTGGTCCTGTGTGTGTTTCATCGAAAAAAACATACTTATGTTTATGTAAAGTATTTTGGAATACTGTTACAGTCAGTAACAGTGTTCTGGGATCGATACCAGGTGTCTTGGCCAGATTCCAGACCAGAAAAATTTGGTTTGAGACCATCTCGAATTCTGCATGAATCTTTTCACTGTTGTTCGAGCATTTTCAAACACTTTCGTTGTTGGTTAAAGAAAATCCGTTCTTGATGGCCTGCGTTGCTCTTTTGAGCTCCTCCTTCTTCCAACGTTGTCTGCCCATCCTATTTTTGTAATTCCGTGACATCTTGAATCAAATAGATCAAAGAAAAGCCTCAAACCTGTAGACCAATTCTCCCCACAGAAACTTGTCCATGTCACCCCACACAACATGCAAAAATTAAAATGCAATTAATTTAATTTATTGTTATCAAACTTACAGTTTCGCTGCATCAAATTGTTCCTCTTCTGTAGGCGAACAGAACTTTACTGCACAATACACGAAAAGTTTGTTTAATCAGCGGGAAAAACCTTAAACCCACGATGGGAAAACTCACATTTTTTGACAATCAAAGTGCTTGTTGTGTTCAAGCTAACGTCTCCTCCCACCTGTCGAATTTTACCAAAGTTTTTTTACGTTAGTTACATACGGTTCAATAATAAAAGAAAATGACATTATAAAAAATCCAAGTTGACTTTTTGAGATAAAGGTGTGGTCCAGCTCACCCCGTGTTACCCTACATCATCGAAACTCAATGGGGCAGAGACAATTGGAGAATTCTTTCATGTGCTTTGAAGTATCAAAATCTGCGATAAAAATCAGCATTAATCGACTGGAGTGCATCATCATTTTTCCTAATTGTCGACACTTGAGAAATTCTCAATGTCAAAAAATGGGTAAAATGAAAAATCTCCCATTTGTTTTTTGAACTTGAGTTTGTTTTTGAGTGAAAGAAAAAAGGGATGAAGAAAAGAAGAAAAGAAGCTTGGAACTTATTTCTAATGGTATGGGTACGTTCGTAATTCTTCGGATCGTTTGACATTTACTCCCAACCGAGTAACTGACAACGTATAAACCCGGTTTTACTGCCGTTACTTGCACGAAATTATGAGAGTGTGAGCAGAACAGAACCAAAAACGTGAAAAAGTCCTGTGAGTACTAACACACTAACACACTCCACTCTAACAATTGTCAGAAGTTTAAATTAGCATGGAAAAAAACGGAAAGGAAAACTTCGATCAATCGATGTGAATCGTGTAAAATATAGGTCAACGGTGAACCAACACAGATCATCATGACTCATGTGCTTCTGCTAAAATTGTTCAATATGGCTGGTGATGGTCTTCATATTGAGCGATGACTATCGCCATCGGTCAGCGGTATCAAATTCCCCGCAAGTGAAAGAAGCCATCAGTTGTTCGATATAAGTCAGTCACCGCCCAACAGATGATGCCCAGCTGGTTATGGTTTGGTCTATTCACTCAATCGTCGTTTGATTTCGGCACCCCACAGAACAAAAACAACGGAATAAAAGTCCATCGGAAGGTGGGCAACTACCAGCAGAACATCATGTTCCATAAATGAACTTTTGTCTGGTACAATCTCGTTAATAATTTGCCAACTTCATACCGTATAAATGTTGCGAGACAGAGATTTCTCTACGTGATCATATTTTTATTTCCCAAACCAACGGGAGAAACAACGAGGAAAAAACCCGTCCACAATGTATACAGAAGCGTGGAAGAAAAAAAAAATTCACACGTGGTTGGCAAAATGGGAAAAGTTAGGTGTGAAAACGGATTTGGCTTTGGACGCCTCTAAAATTTGGTCCAGCGGTGGAGCTAAAGGCGTGGGCAGAAAAGACCAGAGAAAAAAAAACACCGGATGATGAAACTGGCGAAATGTTAATGGAAACGACAGCTGCCCGAAGGCACAACTAGCAAGATCCGGTGCGGGTTGGCACAGCTAGTGTCCTGTCGGTTGAGAATGGTTTTTCATAATGGTAATTATTGGGGTTCACCACTGCAAGAGGTGGTTGGTTATTCAAGCTAAATTGGTGGGTTAGTGGAGTGATATCAAAATCTTACTGGCGAGAAAAAATTCATAGACCGAAGCTTACCGAATTTTTTCAAAATGCAATTAACTCAAAAATCGTGTGCTAAAAAACGGAACTCAATTTGATCGGTGATGGAATAAAACTCCAATTTGCCATTGAACCATCCCGTTTTCCCGGGCACACTTGATGGTGAAGTGCACACCCGAATGGAGCAAAACGATCAAAATGATTCCGGTAATCGAATTTCAATTCGAAATAATTCCCTAATACGCACCGCTAGCTCGTGACGACTGCGGCCATCAAGTGCTGTGGACTCAGGCTTAGCAAGCGAGGCTTCATAGTGCAGCGAGATGGCGATTTATGCCGTATGCATATTTCAATTCAACACATTATCCTCTCGTCCGCCATTGCCGTGTCCTCGATGATGGCCACGATGCTCTCGTTGCTGCTGCTGCTGCTCTTCCGGTGCACACGGACAGAACCGGCTGAATGTGGACGTGTCGGGTGGTACACGGACAACATTCGCGTTCATTCATTTCAATAACAACTATCGATATGCGAATTGTGTTTTATTGCATCGCAAACCTAATCTAATATACGGACAACATTCGTTTGAATTTA
Source organism: Toxorhynchites rutilus septentrionalis (assembly GCF_029784135.1). Lineage (NCBI taxonomy): Eukaryota > Metazoa > Arthropoda > Insecta > Diptera > Culicidae > Toxorhynchites > Toxorhynchites rutilus. The sequence continues at coordinate 35,216,106 of NC_073744.1, read as the reverse complement.
TATGAATAACTATCGATGAGAAGATTGTATTTCATTCATCGTTAACTTAATAAAAATCGATGGGAACGAGCTTCGAAGATCCCTCAGAAAGCACACTGTGAGATTCGAATGCTATATTCAAGATGATAATATACTGGCTGAGTAATTCCCCCTTTACGTAAAATATGTCAAAAAAGCTTAGTTTATGTAAATAAACTCTGCATTCTCTTCCACATTGCTTTCAGCTATGGATTTCCTGCAAAGTGGTGTTCACGCCATAAGCAACTACCGAAGAATCTCGATACTATGCTGCATCGCCAAAGTTTTTGAAGAACTTGTCCACGGGAATCTCTTCAATGTCCACTCATAACTGATGCTTAATTTTCAAAATATTTTTTCAATTTTTTTTTGGAAAGAAATATTTCTAAATATTTATGAAATATTAATTTCTTTCCAAAAAAAAAATTGAAAATCGGAAGATGGACTTTTTACCGAGAAAGAGTTTTTCCAACAACAACTTTGTCATGTTTTCTTTGAAAAAATACTCCCCTTTATTCTACGCCGCGAATGACGTAAGATGTTTATAGTCAGGTCGTAGTCACCTACTCTTTTCTTGAAGGCGGGTGAGAGGTTCATTTATAGGTGAGCCAAAATATGAATTACTACCGACTCGGTGTTCATTCAAATATCTGTCAATTAATTTTCTTTGTTTTTGTTTACATGATTTCGTTCGAGCATTCGTTTAGTGTGCAAACTTCGTCCCGCAGGAATGAATATGAATACTTTCGAACATTCACGATTTCTTACTGAGCGTTTGTGGATTCATTCGCAGAACTAATAGACTAATAGACCATTTTATTTTATTATAAATTTCTTAGTAGTTCTACTAAAACTCGTCGCAATTCTCGCTCAAGATTCATCAATTACTTGCAAATAACACGTTTCTCCGTTACATGGAATACATGTTTGATACAGAAAATATAACAAAATGAAGAAACCTCAAATCGAACTATTCCTTTATCGAGTTTTGCGTTTACCAACAAATTTGGCGATTCATTTTTTTTATATAGTTTATACAGTGCGAGAAATTCCTATAAGCGCACATGTATATTTTGGCTGTGAGATTAACTAGATATATATTTCCAAAATATTTTCATGGGATTTAAATGACCCTCGAACATCAAGTTTATCTTGCCAAGAGAAGTCCCAATCCTATTCTCAACAGTTATTCAGAATGAGAAAAACGTGTTTTCAAGGTAGAAATTCTTATAAGCGCACATCAGACTTTATTCTCAAAGAACGATTTTTACATGAAAATGACAGCATTCAATATTTGATTGGTTTACCATTTTTCAGAATAGTTTTATAGACACGGTTTGGCATTGACTCAATCAGATTATCCAACATTTCATGTGGAATTTTACTCCACTCGTCCCTTACACATCTCTCCAACTCGCGAACTGTTGCAAATTGACGTTCACCACTGTAGACTCGCCTTGCCAGGATTCCTCAGAGATTCTCGATGAGATTGAGATCCGGGCTACGAGCTGGCCAGTCCATAACCTGAATGTTTCTTTCGGAAAACCATGATTTCTTGCTTACGTGAATGGCAGCATTATCCTGCTGGAAGATGAAGTTGTCGTCCATAATGTCTTCTGTAAATGGCACCAAAACACTGTCCAGTAGCTCTACATAGTTGTCGGAGTTCATCCTTGTCGAAATAGTGGCGAGAGGAGTCTTCCCTTTTCTTGAAAACGCAGCCCACACCATGAGACTTCCACCACCAAAATTCCTGCTCAACTTCACTTCGGGATTTTTTCGTAGATCATGCCAATAATACGCGCAGCAGTCGGGACCATCAAGATTGAACTTTTTCTCGTCGGAAAAGATCACTTCATCCCACTCTGCCTTCCAATCCATGTGCTGTTTAGCGAAATCCAATCTTTCTTTAATGTGCCTTGGGGTGAGGTTTGGTTTCTTTGCCTTCTTCGTGTAAACCAGACGTCCAGATCCTCGCAAAATTTGGGAAACACGTCGTTTGGATATGGGAAGGTCCAGTTCTTGCTTTATTTCCGAAGCATTAAATTTTCCAGTCTCCCCAAGCTGAATGATGCGGTTCCGGTCGTGGTTTGAAATTTTGCAGTTACTTTTATTCTTCCTTCTGATGCCATATTTTGGGCCCTTCTTGAACAAAATCCGGACCACTGTTTCTCCTCTATCGATCTTCTTTGCTATCTTTCGGTTGCTGAAACCAATATCCTTCAATTCGGTTATTAATCTCCGCTCAGTTTCGTCCAAGAACTTTCCTTTCGGCATCGTGTTCAAATTCAATTGCGCTACTTCACTGCTTAGCTGATTGTGGTTAACTCGTTCTCACGTTACAACCTTACCAGGATGTGTTGAAAAAATGGTCAAGATGTTTACATATTGGTGGGAAAATATTTAAAATGCCAGTTGCGCTTATGAGAATTTCGCACCTAAATTTTAAAAATTTTTTAGTAAAAAAATATGTTTGCACCAATGATGACTTAAACAACAAATTTAGTACACATTTAGTCATTAGGAAATCACTACGTAAAAAAGGAATGGTTTTATCTACTATATATCTAGAATTTTCAGAAAAGAAAACCCAAGTGCGCTTATAGGATTTTCCCCCACTGTATAGTTTATATAGCAGTGCGTTTTTGACCTGAAAATCCCATCTCACTTTCGAACAAGTTTCGTTAGTGCAAACATCGAATGGGCTTAAAACGCTTATCATGAAACAATTATAGAACATTTGGAAATTCAATTCTCTGAATTTCCCTATATTTCTTCAAATTTCCATCGAAATTTTCAATTTGCTCATTCAGTTGTTAATATGGTTGGTTAAAATATGTGTCATATTTTTATGGGACCCTCCTTCTCCTTCCAGATGAGGAAGAGGTGTCAAACCATCATGGAAATCTTTCGTGCCGATGAAACATCCACTTGCCAAATTTGACTCAAATTGCTTGATTAGTTCTCGAGTTATACAGAAATTTGTATTTTATTTGTGTGATAGACCCCATTCTGCGACACTAGTAATTGAAGTCCAATTGATCTAATATTTTGCCTAGGGTATATTATCGTGCAAATCATCATTGCGCAACAAGTTCCGTAGGAATATCGAGATAATTATTTTCATTGGCACCCTAAACCATACGTTTTGCCTCGTATTCCGAAAAAAAAGACGAAGCCCCAAAGTGTCGATTTTTGTTAAAAAAAATTTTTTGAGATGACAGTACATCTCGACGTTTCATGTAATTTGAAGACATTTGACATAAAAAAAATGCAGCTACTGATGCCACATTTTGGTGCTGCTGCTATGCTGATTTCGACGGTACAATTTTTCCTTTTTTTTCAAACATTCTCAACCAATTAATTATTTGAATTTTTTTTTTCAGTTTACTCTTTTTAGGTATTTGGTACTTAGGTACTTTCGAGTAAATGTTTTATTCGAAATTATTTGGGTGAGTAACATTCGGCTATTTGTCCCTTTTTTGTTTTCTTTTTTCTCGGGTACCTTTCTGAATCATATTTCGGACGCTTAAGGCATATGATGCAGAAAACAGAGTTGTGTCCCATTCACCCGAAACACGTTTACCCGAAACACATTCACCCGAATGTAACAAATACACGAATGTAACATATACCCGAATGGACATTTACCCGAATGCGGCAAATATCCAAATGAACATTTATCCGAATGCAACAAATACCCGAATGTGACAATTACCCGAATGCAACATTTACCCGAACGGAATGTTTACTTGAATGAGAAGGAAAGATTCCGACAAATAAGATTATGAGTTTCATCGAATCTCCTGTTGATAAATAAGATTAAATCAAAACAATATGAAAACAGTTACAAAAAATACGAAGTGAAATGAAAAAGTCACAGAAGGGTTGTGTCCGATATACGACCGCATAGTTAACGTAGGATTCCGTTAGGCTATCTGTTGATTTTGGATATGTTTGAAGAATTATATCGTTAAACTCTTTGATAATTATTTGGTGGCCTCCTGAAAAGGACTGTTTTGTTTGGTTGTTGGGTATTGTTTGTTCACTCACCAGTGTTTATCGAGTGATGATGACAGAAGTATGGTAAACAATCGTTGAAAGGTGCGTATCAGATAAAAGATACCGAAGCGGAACGAGATATGATGAAAACTACCCTCTGTGATCCTAGACGAGATACCTCCTGTGCTATGTATGGCTGAAATAAACAAAAATAACTCACCAATATAATACAAGATAATTAACAATACCGAACACAATTATCAATTTTTCTCGTCAGTAAAAACATGTTACTTAATATAGAGAAAACATATTTGAAATAGAAAAGGTAATTTTCTTTTATAATTTTTACTTTCTGAGTGTTTATTCAACCCAATGCGAATTTTAATTGGACTAAGAACACCTAACACTATATGTAGAGTAAATGAGAAATCATTTTTTCTATTATTTCTTAACGTTTCCAATTTTTCTCGCCGTACAAACTTTCCTTGGGTGAAAATGAACACAACTAAACAGACAGCCCGACCCGTTCTAGAGCGGGAACACACCTTAGTGTGCTTATTTATGAAAATTGAAATAAATCGTTTATATAGTCATTTTTAACACAACTGCTACCATATACAATTTTACACTTACACTTGTGCTAAATTTTTCACAATACACGATCGGTCAGTGATATGAAATTTCACGAAGCAACCAACATTAAAGTTCCAAATTTAAATTTTATTTGCAAGAATTAATCGTATCACTCACCTTACTTGCAATATAAAAACGCCTCCGAATTTCATATATTTTCAATGTCGATTTCCCCCAGGCAGCTTGGTTTTGATGTCTCTGGTAGAGAATACATTTCGGTAGGAACAAAAGTTCCCCCAACTTTCATGTATTTGCTATGCCAATTTCCCCCAGGAAGCTTGGTTTTGATTTCTCTGTTAGGGATCACATTCCGGCGGGAGGAAAAGCTCCTTCTACTTTTATGTATTTGTAATGCCTAATTCCCCCAGGCAGCTTGGACATCAATCTTTCAGGGACCCGCCGCATGTGTCGTCAATTTCGACCAATCATAAGTGGGTTTTTCCGTTAGGATAGGGGTTGAGATTTTTCAATTGTTCAATAGCTAGTTTCATGACATATATCATTTTCTGCAATATAAAAAATTGTTATGGAGTGCCAAAATCGATTGAAGCAAAAATTTTATCAATCCGTCATGAAATGACTGAGCAATAAGGGTTTGAAATTGGGCAATTTTCACGATGTGCTTAATTTTCGATTTTAATTTGTACCCCAATATGTTCCCGAAATACGTAATCCTACGTCAAAATTGTAATGAGTATATTTAAAAATGGTTTTGAAGACTTCGCGGTGTCATTTTTTAAAATTAGTGTAGGCACAATTGACATGCCGTCTTCATTCCTTTACGTATTGATCTTTAAGGCCCTGAGATCATTTAAAAATGAGCATGGTTTATGGAATATTTCGAAAATTAAGCAGATAATTTTAACCTTTCCACTACGAAAGGCGTATATATACGCTCCGGCCAGTCTTTCACTGCTTCACAATAGTATGTAGCAAACATAACATTCGTCGCAAAAGTAGATACGGATGCAAAGAATGTGATATAGGTTTATTCGTTGACCCATTTTTTAGGATATATAATACAGAAAGTAATTATTAAATTGTTTCCTTAATTGATATAATTGACAAAATCCCTAAGTTGATCTTAATGCTATGCTTAAAATGTTATTTAAAATAAAAAGTCAAAAAAAAGAATCGCCGGGTGTGTTGATAAGAGCAGAACTTGAGGAAGAAATTGTCCGATTCAGGGCTGTCTTTGTTCTATCATATTTTCTGTATAAAATATTTATTCCATTTAACGGAGAAACATGTTATTTGCAAGTGGTTGAAAAATCTTGAACGAGAATTGTGTCTGAAAATAATCTGATATTATAATGATGAGTTTTGTTAGAAATACTAGGAATTTTATAGTAAAAAGTAAATTGAACGGGGTATATTGAAAGATCAATCAATGAACAGTTCTGCTATTAGACCCATGAACTTGCTCATAGTAAGAAAACGTGAATGTTTGAAGGTATTGATAACAAAAAACAAATTTTGGGCAGGACGAAGTTTGTCGGGTCAACTAGTGAATAGATAAATTTCATAATACGTAATAAAAAACTGCATTCTCTCACTTTTCATTATTTTGAAAAGGATTCTATCAAACACCGCTTTTTCTCAAATTGCACTACCCGCGAAAAATACGAAGTTTTTGGATGGAAATGAACGTACAAGACAAATATGATCACTCATTAAGAAACATAATTGAAAATACAATTACTTCCTAATAGTGAAATTTGCGTATAATTCGAATATATCCTTTTTTCGGGCAAGTCTCGCATTCGGGTAGATATTACATTCGGGTAACTGTCGCATTCGGGTAAATGTTACATTCGAGTAGCTATCGGGTGAGTTAAATTCAAGTGAATGTCTTTCGGGTAACTTTTCTTTTAACTTTTTAGTTCAAAATGCTTTTAAACTTTCTACTTTGGTACCTATTTGATTGAAAACATAAAAAATCATCGAATAGAATGCTTTTCAAATCAAGCGAATAAGAATCAAACTTCGAACACTATTTATAAAAAATTCAATTTCGAACAGATTGAATTCAAATGTCGGACACATTCGTTTTTGTAATTTTTTGAACGAAAATTACATTACCCTTGATTATATTTTATAGTCGACTGTAAAACATTTACCAAGCAATCACAGTAACCTGATAACGATGATGAGAACTGATGGAAAACGAGAGAAATTTTAATATTGATGAAGGGGTAAATTCTACGTGCTCACGCTAAACAAACGTCAAATACAATCGATAATCAGTAGTGCTGTTGGATTTTTTCCTACTATGTAATAATTCAAATGTGATTCTCAAATGAAGTGAGAGATTACTCTGAAAAAGTAATTGTGATATTCATTTTATAGTTATATCATCAGTGCATTAAGCATTTCAAGATATTAGAACAAAGTGTCCGAAATATGATGTTGTCCGAAATATGATTCAGAACGGTAAATGGGTAAACATTATGAAACCATTGTTCCGCTGTATTGTTATTTATCATGGAAACAGGTTTTTCTCACTGCTTCTAGGCCTTTAACGGAAAGATCCAGTTGATGGCAGAAAACTTCACAACGTGGAACCAATAACCGTTTCATCCTTGTAATCATTTACAACTGCTGGTGACGATTATTTACGTCACCAGTGACCGTTGACGATTGCAGCAGCAAACGCACAAGAACCTCTGTTTGTCCTGACAAACACTGGCTTGTGCCCGTTAATCGTCCCTCAAGTCAAAGGAAGAACTGATTCCGCCCTGCAACAAACTAACATCCCTCACTCTCTCCGTGTTGTCATACAATTGTAGAGATAGGAAAACTACCGATACGATTGTACGATGGGCATATGTCGACAAGGGGTCATCGGAGGGGGTGCGCCCTTTATCTGCTTCCTGTTCTGATGAAAACCAACATTCTGCCATCGAGGTGCTGAAAATTGGTTCGATACCGAAGTCAATTAATAGTTATCCCTCAAGCGAGATAATCTACTGGAATTGACATTCAGCCATTCAGAACTACAAAGTATTGTTTGTTCGGTTCGGGACAAAGCATCGATTGCGAGCGGCGGAGGTCGAACGATTGATTAAAGGACTTGCATGTTTGCGGAGGGTTTGTTGATTGCTATCGACTATTCAGGGAAGCTCCACAGCGGTTCAGTACTGGAGAATGTTCAGGACGTTTCAGTTACGGTACGTCCTGATTGCGCAGCTCTAAAAGTTTGAATTATGTTCTTCCAGCAATCCGGAAACGTTGGTAGTAACAAATCACGATGCGTCACACAAAGTGTGAAACTATAAATTGGATGTGCAATCAGCGTCTAGAACTTCCCCCTCAATTGCATTCAACGTTTTTTCCCCGCAATAATATTTTACTCCAACTTTCGTGAGCTCTCGACGAAAACAAATTCGTTTTGTTATTCTCGAAGCAGAACGGTTCGTAAAAAGTTGATGGATCAAACAAAAATGTAACTTGACTCTCATGTTGTGCCGGAGCAATCCATTGATGGGCCAACATTTGTTTCCTATTAGGAATGGAATGTCACTTCCTTGATGGGAGCATGACACCCTTTCTATGCTTTTGAAAAGGTTTACTGCCGTTCGATGTAGAGTCCCACGATTATGTATCCACTCGTTATTAACACCATTAGCGCATATTTGTATATACACAAACCATGTTGGGAGATACGGTCTGGGATTGATTTTTTTTTCGAGCTGTCGAGCTGGAATTCTCCCAACGTGACGAGGGTGGCATTTGGAGGAGACGCTGTGGCATGGAGTGTCTCTGGGATGCATCCACGCTAGAGTTGGCGCTTCGCGTTGACTCGCCGTTCCTAGCGGAACATCTGGATTGCACTTGGGATTCATCTATTCACTCATTCAGGGAAAGTGTTTAATGCAAGTGATCTTGTTGATCTGTGTGAATGATAAACAGACCGACCCCGTTGTTCTGAACCAGTTGGTCAGTGAGTTTTTAGCCTTAAACTTCAGCTTGGTTTATCGTGATTGGTTGAACGAGCATGGTGCAATCAGAAGATACAAACATTGAATGACGCCTAGCAATCCAGCTTCATTGCATCGACAAATGTGGTTCAAAATGATGTTTCTCCAACAAAATGCATAAACGGTGCGGAAATTGTGAGAAATCAGAAAATAGCTCTATATTTTACGATTTTGCTTCAAAATGTATCCAATTATCTGTATTCGAAATGAATGCGAAAACATCTCCATTGATTGATGCAAACATATTTGCGATCTGCCGAGAAATCATTGTGTTGCTTCCTATTTTTATTCCTAAACAGTGCAAATGTATTTTACGCGAAATAAATGGTTTGCGGCGCATATTATATTTCAAAGCAGCGAAGCTATGAAATTTTCCAATTAACTCTCATCCATAACGTGTACTGATAATGGCATGCTGTCTAGACATTGAAACACTAAACTTATTTAATGTCCAAATAATAGGAATACCGGTAAGTTTCTTCGTTTTTTCAAAACTTAATGCCTTATTCTGCAAAAATGGTTACAAAATCAATATTCAAAGTATTGATCGCTAGTCACAACTTTTTCCCATCTTTTTGGCAATTCACGGATCTCTTTGCGGTTTGTCGGCTAATCACGAATCAATTCAATTTTTGACTTCATCAAAATTAGAGAAGTGTTGGTCAACCAGGCCATGTTGCAATGATCGATAAAGGTAATAGGTTTACCGGTAAGTTCCTGCCATACAAATGAAGCATAAATTACTGCAAAACTCGAAAAATAATCAAATGGAGCCAAATTTGGCATGTGAAGGTTTTAGGGGACAAGAAGCGTTTCTAGGAGGATCAGACACTCCTACCCCTCTCTAAGGGTGGGCTGCTATACAAATGAGGCATAAATTTCTCAATAACTCAAGAACTAATCAAGAAAATCGAGCCAAAGGGCCTGGACGGGTAAGGGAGTAAAAAGTGCCCCCAAACCAAATCACTAGCTGTATGGCAAATATTGTATAGGATATCAAGTAAGAAATTTTGGCGTTTTTTTTTTTGAGCCCCTATGTGGAATAACTCAGGATCTATGGTGAAAAACGTACTTTTTCGTTTATTTCACGCCATCCTCAAAAGCTTCGAGATAAAAATTTAAAAAAAAAAATATGCATCTTACTACGGTGTATTAGGCAAAATATAAAAACATTGAAATTTTGATTTTTATTTAATTTAGAGATGCAGTACTACTCCAATTCATATTTAAATATGTTCCTACGGCTTTTCTTGATATGTGTGTGTTTTTTTTCAGATTTTTTTCAGTGTTGCGCGGTACAATTTTTTAATTATATTTCCAAATGGTCTGCCTAGATAAGAGAGTACAAAGTAGTGATGAAACGAATAGTAGTTTGGCCGGATACCGGATACCGGATATCCGGCAAGCTTCGAGACCGGATATTCGGCTCTCTATTTGCGAATACGAGTCTGGGAGAAACTGCGTGTGTGCATGAGGCAAATAAAGGATTACATTTCAGGAAGTAATAAAACCATTTTTAACATAAAAATAATGAACCATGAATCAATTTTCCGTATATAATGAATATATCTTAATAGAGTATCAAGTGTTCTGCAAGGAATATTGAACAATTTTTTCTCTTCTGTGACACAGTGAGTAATTTTTTTTAAATTTCGAAATGCCGGAATATATATATATATATTTTTTTGTACCGCGAAAAACACTCTCAAAATTCTAAAAAAAATCACATATACCTAAAATAAATGTATAAAGAAATTTGTTTACAAACTAGAGTTGTACTGAATCTCAAAATTAAAAAAAAATAATTTAAAATTAGAATAAATATTAATAATTTTTTTTTGTATTTGATTTTTTGATGAAAAAATTGTTTTAAAATATTGATCGTTACACCATATTGAGATGTACATTCAGTAATTTTTTCATATTTTTGTCTCAAAGCTATTGAGAATGGTGTGAAAAAAACGAAAAGGTGCATTTTTCACTATAGAACCTATGGTGTACCATATAAGGACTAAAATATATGGTACTACAGCCAAAATGTTTTATTTAGTATCCTATACAATATTGTGCATACCGCTGATGACTTGATTTGGGGGCACTTTTTACTTAAAAATATATAAATATTTTTATAAAAAATACAAATATATAAATAAAAATCACAAATATCTAGAAAAACCGTAGGAACACATTTAAATATGAATCAGAGTAGTACTGAATCTTTAAATCCAGAGAATTTTTTTTCAATATTTCAATATTTTTTTTGTAAACTTCTATTTCTGATGAAATTTGTTTTTAATAATTTTTCTTGATACGCCGTAGTAAAATGCACATTCAGTATTTTTTTAAAATTTTTATCTCGAAGCTTTTGAGGATGGCGTGAAATAAACGAAAAAGTACGTTTTTCACTATAGATACTATGTTAAACCACATAGGGGTTCAAATAAACCACCAAAATTTCTTATTTAATATCCTTTACAATATTTGCCGTACAGCTGGTGATTTGGTTTGGGGGCACTTTTTACTCCCTTTGGCCAGTGAAGGTTTTAGGGGGCACGAAACGTTTCTATGATGAATAAAAACTCACACTAACCCCGAATTTTATTTGAAAGGCGCCCAAATTTTATATTTTCCAATCATACGGTGTTAAATGGCCCAGCAGAAGTGTAATATGCTCATAAGCTGTTTCTCTTAGAGACTATAAAGCTCAGAGAAACAGCTTGTATGAATGAGAGATTCCATCAATCTACTCACTTCATGCCCACCAGCGAGGAGAAGAAACCATTTCTCCGGTGAGCGTGTTCTCCCAGTATTCGTGCAGTAATTCTCCAGTCCGCGCTCTTTTTTCCTACATTCTCTGAACACATAATATAGATGCCAGATGTGAATACATGTTTTCGTTGTCAAGACATTTAATTTTGTGAAAACATACTGAGGTCTTTTAAAAAAATGTGAAAACAATTGTTTGTGTGATTCATCGAATATGATTCAGAAATATCGTGATGGTTTGCTATTTTTTTCATTATGATTACATTTGAAGACATGCCATGCAAAAATATTTTAAAAAAATCATCTGGCATCCCTCACATCCAAGCTATTTCTCTCGTGAGAATGTTATCCGGTCGAAAGCGAGCATATTGCCCTGATCGAGGGTATGTCATACTACCCGATGGTAAGCAGATGCAGAAAATATCAAATTGAGATAGAAAAGAATTCTTTCTTACCATTTTCTTCATCTGAGATATTCACTTAGAACTCGACTCAATGAATATGACCCACAGTTATCACCTCTGAATCGGTTTCAAGCAACAAAATCCTTATAAAAATATTGTTGAAAATTACATCGGAAATCGCTTCCAAAGAAAATTATTTTTTAAAAGCATGTTACAAATGTAAAACTTGCATGGTAGGATTCTATCATTGACTAGCACTATTGCCTTTAACTATTGCATTCCTATTGTTGCTGGTTTACGAGAAAACCAGGCGGGCCAAATTGCCCGGCAGGCGCGTTTTAGACACATCTCCTCTATATGGTCAGGGTTCTGCCAAAACGAACCAAGCGCCAAAAACATTATTTTCGGGATATTTCAATTTGAAGTTTGGACTCCCACTAATTGACTGTGTCGGAACAAGTCTATCATTTTATCGCTCACGTGTCACAGACCAAGTCCATGCTAGCTATTAACATAATATCATTACATAACACATTAGTATTTTGTAACGGTTCTTGATTAATTTCATGAATGGTACATATATTGATTCACTTTTGCTGTTTATGACATATCTTAATAAATGATAATAAATTGATTTAAGAATGCATTACACTTGGTTCGTTGTGGTTGAACGGAATTTTGAAAAATGCAGATCAGCGCTTCTACACTTCATTGCAGCCCTTTGGCTGTCTTACTTACCAGATCCCGACGACATTTGATTCAAGGAGCTGTCCGAAGCACGAAAATCTGTTGAAGATTCGGATTTGTCTTCTTGGAGAAACGATTACTATCGTCCGATGCCATATTGTGGGTTTATTGCTCGCTTTGGTTGAATGCAATTTCGTTTTTTTACACAGAATTTTTGTTTTGGAGTTCTTGTCAATTATACGAATAACATGGTTAGTTTACAGTCGATAGATTATTATTTTCTGCATCCAATGGTGTAAGTAACTCAATTTTGAAAAAAATGGTGCTTGGTTCGCTTTGGCAGAACCCCGACCATATGTTGTTCCACCAGCACCATTATTCCACATTGCGATGCAGATGCTATTGCAGATGATGATTTCTATTCTATTCATATGGCTCCTATTGCTGGACTCGTGGTATTAACTACTTTTCAATAAGAATATGATTGATCGCTTCACGGCGAAGTGCCGGATTTAAAATAAGAGAATCACCCATGGGGTGTGGCTTGCCATGCAATATTTCGCGTCTCATTTCTTTTCTCGTATCGCGGTTACTTTAGTTACCTTTTTTGTTAGGATCATTTGAGGAGCACAAGTTAAGCTAATCAAAACGAGATAGTTAGCGCATTTGGGTAATCATTGATATTTAACAATAATTCAACAGTCAATTAACAGACAATAAATTGATGCGAATCATGCATTATTTCCATTATTTTGCATGTTTAGTGTTTAGATTTTCATTTTAACCCCCCTCGATTGTGCTTTTACGTTGGTGCTCTTGTTACTGTATTAGCTTTCGTTAAACTATGATTAGTTCTCAACCTTAATTTCTGTTGAATATATCTCCCCCACGATGTTCCCGAAGAAAACCCTTCTATGGTTAACGATCAGCGAAAAGGGATTGTCCAAACCGTGTTTTTTTTCATTCGGAACATGCGGTGGGATATATAGATATAGAGATATACAGTACGAAGTGCCTGCCGGATATTGTTGCCTTAAGAAGTGAAGGAGAATTTGTTTTTAGGCCGGAACTGGCCTCGATCCATCTTGCCAAGAGCTTGAACTCGTAAGTTCACAGGGGAAACTCTTTTGGAAAAATAGTTCTGAAAAGAACTATTGAATAAAAAAAACGCTCATTCTGCTTGCTAAATGGTGGAATAGAACACGTTTGCAGAGGAGCGAAGCATAAACACTTGCGATGTATCGAGTTCAGGTTGTGACAGGAAAACTGGAACTTGTATGATGCTAGTGACGATATCGTTACTGAAGCCGATGTTGAAGCTACTGCTGAACAATGTTGCCACATTTTCCTCTGTACCGGAAAGGGTAAAATCTTTTTCATCTGTACTTTACCGTCCAAAAATCTGTATTATCGAAAATATTCGTTGCAGAAAAAATCTGTGTTATTAGCATAAAAAAGAATCATTAATTTAGAACAAAATATTACATTTACTTACTAATTTCATGTTTACATTTATTTACATTAACATTTGCAAGCCTCGAATCACTCGTGCGTTGTTTATACATAACCTCTCTAAATTTAGATTGCAATCTATCGTTCAATGAAATTTTCGTTCTACCGTCACGATGTTCAATCGAATCTTTTGATCTTAAAATTGCGATCACCGTGTCGTTGCCGAGCCGATGTTGAAGGTTATTCTCGTTCTGATTATAGTTAGAAAAATGCAGCATTGTGAATTCAGTTTTTTCAGCCTGGAACATTTTAACATCCAAATAGTTCGATCGGCTTCTTGATTAGTACGGAGAGGTATGGATACGCGCATAATGCATTGATGCAGTTGGGTCGGTGTTTGCACTAGCCCAAACCGTACAAAACTAACGGCCGATAAAAAGTCTGCAGTCTGCAGAGGCCCTCAGTGCATGAGCCCAACTAAATTAAAATTCGTTGCCGCTTATGTCACTTCTGCCGCTTCTGCCGCGGTTAGAAAATGAATGATGTATTCGGGGAGCAACTGCCACATTCATTTGATTCGACTGGCGGTAGAATCACAAGGGGAGTGGCTTATAATACAATGTTTTGCTTGTATGCACATTATATTTCGCTGTTACTCTGGTTGCTCATTTTGATCGGAGTGAAAACGTGGCACATAGTGCGTTTGGACAATGCTTGACATTTCACAATTATTTTGGCTCAAAGATAAAATGTTATTCATTGTGATAGATGCGTAGAAATATTCCCTATATATTGGAGGCGATCTGGTCACGAGGTCACGAGGGTAACGTTCGAGGTTTTTTTTTATTATTTCTCCATGTTCAGTTTTTAGATTTTTGGTTGAAACCCCATATCTTCCTGTTTTTTCCTGTGTCCTACGTCAAAAAATAAACGAATTTCGTTCTGTTGCATTTGACCATCGCATCGTGTAATCTGCCAGGTTGAATATCACTATTGCCACATATCCTATTGAATGTGGCAAAATGATCAGATTCCTCTGCATTGGGGCTTGACCAGTTTTGATCGGCTTAAGAGCGAATATCGAAGATGCGAAGTCGCAAACGAGGGCGTAATCTCTGGGTGATTTTGGAAGCAACTTCTGTCTGCGCAACAAACATCACCAACCGAGGTTCAAATCATCCGCTTCTAATTATGCACACCACAGAAACTTCCGTCCGTAAACCGACTCTATGTGCCGTCAGTCTCGACGCCAAATTTTCCAAGTGTCGGTCGTCGTGCGATCCGGTGTCCGGGGGGTATGTGAGTTTCAGTGAATTTGTTGATGAATGGCATTATACCGCATGAGTAAACAGCGGGAAGATTTACCACCACGGAATTCCAAGTACACAACATCTTCCAACAACTTCTGCATTTGGCCTCCGCAGGCGATATCGATGCTACGATGTAGCGAATGCTGATGCAGATGATGATCTATATCATCGTCACACCCTTCACCGTCACCATCGTCGTCATCGTCGTCGTGGTGAAAATTTGTGACTAGCGGCAAGAAGCGATTCAAAGTGATGCGAGCTTTGCATACGATGCATAATATTACGGTTTCTTCTCAGCACTAACTTTCTAAGAGGATAACCGAACTGATGATACCTTACCGAATGAGGGGCGCGCAATAGGGCGTAATTGGAAGGGTGTTACTTGCCATTTTTGATGTGTAGTTTTTTCTCTCTCCCTCTAACTGCATCACAACCCAATTATGTTCCGCTCCGTGTCGGGATCAACCGTTTTCCCATCGGCGCTTTCAAACAAACGTGCAAACAAATCAACTGGCATTCGACAAAAAGAGAATGGGATGCGGTTGGGTTTCCTGGTTGGAATTTATTGCATCGAATAGGGCATCACAGTGCAGTGGTACCGCCGAATCAGTTTGTTTTTGCATTTTGTACAACCGAACCCACCGCTAGAGCACCATTGTCCATTGTTTGCTCATTCATTTACATCGCTCGGTTGTTTTAATTATGAAATTTTCTGCTAGCAATAATTGTCCGCCGGATAGGGTGGCATGTAGAGGGGGGTTTGGCGGTGGAGTTGAAATCATAATCGAATGTTAGTCAATTAGCGGTTGAAAACGTGACGGTTGTTTGGTGAATTATTTATCCGCTGAATGGTATTTGAACACACCCGTGTTCCAATCGGTAATTGATGGCGCGAGTTGTTGCAAATATGAACCGTGTGTTGATTAGTGCTATAATTTGACGGATTTGAATCATTCTGGGAAAAAGGGGGCATTGGAAATACAAAATGTAATTCAATGAACAATATATTCTTTTATTGGCACTTATTTTGGTGGTAAAACTTCACAAGTTAATTCAATTAACAGATGTCTCTGGCTTTCAACGCGTATGTCACGAGTGCTTCTGAATGCAAGTTGAGCAGCGTCAACAAAAAGATTAAGTTAAACGATTTCGGAAAATTATCGGAAACAAACTTCGATTTAAAAGTCATTTGATAGACGTCTTATGTGCTTGCAAAAAAAGATTTTTTAGGCGTCTGGTTTTTGATTTATAAGAAGGTACGCAAAAAATGTAAAAATATAAAAATTATTATTGGGAGTTGAAAATTTATTCTTGTTATCCATTTTTCAAAGATTAATTCATGTAAATGTTGGCCATGATTACGTTTAAGATTGTCCATATGAGAAGTCCAATTTCGGATTACAACACAACTGATTAGTATTTAGTATTAGTATTAGGGGAAATCAGGGTAAAACCGACACTGTGAGTGAAACCGACATTCCTGAATTGTTCAGTTATAAGAAATTTTTCTAAAGTTTACCGATGTCCCCAATACACACTTGTCATTTTTTACGTTTCAATTCACCCCTCAGCTGCGGAAGTCGCATTGCTGTCAAAACAAATAATAAAGCGTCAACAGGAGTCCGTGTAAAAATTCGCTAGTGGAATTTAGTAAAACTCTACACATTTTGTGAGATTAATTTATCTTAGATCATTGTTCAGTGTATTTTGTGAGACGTTACGTGGTTTAGCTGCTTATTGATACCCAAAAACATTGTTTTAAAATTTCGAGTCCATTCGGGGTAACATCAAACTTTCTATCGGGGTAAAACAGACACCTGGTTTGTGTTTTACAAACAGAAAAAATGCGTTCTTACTTTTTGTAGATGCCTCATGTTTATATGTTTATATTTGGAAGAAAAAACGGCAGAGCTGAAATGATAAATCATCCAAAACCAACATTGAACCGGGCTGACTGAGGTTTTTGGACGGAATCCGAACCATTCGTTTCGCAAATCCGAAAAAAATGAAACTATCCCCTCTTTCCCCGCTAAAAGTGTCCGCATTGTATATATATATAGCTTGCTAATACTTTTAAATTGCAGGGTGTTCAATAAGTTCGAATAGACTTTAAAAATGTGTTAAAAACATGAAAATACAAGATATTCTTTTCTGCGTCAAGTTTTATTGAGGCAATGTTTACTGAGAACCATTACGACATATTAGCTGGTAGCATTACACTTCTTCCCCCTCCTTATGTGCTGTATGACGAGCTTGAGACGTTTTTCAAAACAATCGCACGCAGCACGTATCTGGTCCATCGGCATCTCGTCCCAGATCTTGGAAATGAGCTTCCCAAATTGGTCCACAGTGTTCACTTTATGTTCGCTCTGCTTGGCTAGCATGTACGACCGTACATAAAAGGATTAAGGTTCAAGGTTCGTTATGATGATTTGGGCAGTCCCGATCGACACATCCAGGTCAATTGCTGTCTTCCGGATAGAGCGGTTCATTTTTCGACGAACCCGCTCCCTCACCACCTTGATGGCTGCTGATGTCCTCGCCGAGCGCGGCCACCCGGATCTCACACAGTCCTTGGCCGAGCCCGTCTCCCGGTACCGACGGATGGTGGTAAAGATGAAATTCCGCTTCACCCCGTGAAATTTCAACCGCCGGAATATGTCATCGGGTCGCTCACCTCTCGCAAACAGCTTTATTACGACTTCGCGGCACTCCTACGTCGTGTGCGGTAAACAAATAACAAATGACGTCATGTCTACGATTTCTACGCTTCTATCGCAATTAATAAAATGTTATTTCTCATTAGATAAACAATTGCCCGATTTACTTTTTCCCTAACACAGCCATCAAAACCAAGCAGCCTTGGAGAAATCGGCATTGCATATACATGAAAGTCGGGGGCATTTTTGCTCCGACTGAAATGTGTTTAGGCACATACTTCAAAACCAAGATGTCAGGGGAAATCGGCTTTGCAAATAAATGCAAACTGCGAGTACTATTGTACTCTACTAGAATATGTTTCCTTAATACGGTTTCCTAAACTTAGGGAACTGGGAAAATCGTACAGACACTAGAGGCGAATGAACTTTCAGGTTTAAATCCTCTAAAGTATAAGAAGTAAATTTGAAGTTGTTGATTCATGCAAGTCGGAGGTACTTCTGCACCCGCATTTTTTTTGCACTCCGAAAAGTGTTTTCCTAACACGGTTACAAGAACGGGTACGAACATAACGCTTTGGCTCGGTTATTCAAGATTACATTGAAGGATATGCCTTCATATCTTCTGCTCACTGAAATGATTGCTAAGCTTAGGTAGCCCCACGTCAACCTTGCGGTTATATTATAGACATAACCCACCCATTTTTTCCTACATGTTCAGTGCCTAGATTTTCATTTTACCCCTATATTTTTTGGTTAGACGTAGTCTTACGTCAAAAAAGATGTATTTGAATTTGAATAAGCGTTTTCACTAACGATTGACAAATAATCACGATAACACGTACACACAATAGGCCAAACAATGGATTGAAAGCAACGAAAAATCTTTTTTTTCTCAACTTGCCCTCACTAGAAGATTTTATGTTTACCTAATTCATGAATCGCCCAGCTTTCTCCAGATTATTTTTCTGATAAACAGAGAGTATATGAATGTTACGCCAAATTGAAAAAATCACATGAAATTGAAAATATATAGCTTTGCGTTTAAAACTACGAAAATCTAATTTAATTTTTAACCCTAAATTGAGTATACATCAACAAAATAAACCCTGCGTTACATGCATTTTTCTCGTGCATGACAATATCGTTTTATTTTTCTTACAAGCGTTCTCGTTATATTTATCCATCCCGTCCAGCGCAAATTAGTTCAGCTGCACTCGTTCGTTGAAAGAAATAGTTATAGGTAGCCCTCACAATTTCCAACAAGAGTTATTCATAGCTATTTCTTTCAGAATTTAAAAAAAAATTATGATTCAGTGCATTCCAGTAATCTTTTACTCGTAACATTTTTGTGTGTAAATTCTCGCGTTTGGTTTGCTCTTGTTTTTTGTTTTTGATTTGCATGTTTCTAAATGGAAAAAAATTGCATAACATCTTAGTCCTCAAAGACCCAAAATTTTTATTTGTCTAAAAAAACCCATTCCACTTTTATCTCGAAGTTCCGACTTTCAACATGAAGTACTCCTAACAGAAAGCTGCCAGCATAAAACCAATGTGTATGTTTGATAGATGAAAATATTCTAAAGACGTCTAGTGGGGGTGAAAAAAAATGAAATGAAAATAATGAAAAATTTGAAAAGAAAATCCGCGAAGCCCGTCTAAAGGCAGGGTTGGGTTGTAGACGGTTAATCTCGATAATTTAAACATAGAAAATATTACGAGTTAAACAGAATTTTAAAACGTTTTTGTAAAAAATGATTTTCAATATTGAAAATATTTTGTTTTCAGTGTAAGTTTTTTTTTGTTTTTTTTTTATGAAAATTTAAATAATTTCCTACATTTACCCTTTGTCCATAGTTTTGCTGATTTTTTTGAGTTATAAATTATTGTAAAAAATAAAGAAAAAAATGTTGACCCTTTTCAAAAAGCAGTCTATTTCTTTTTCGATGATTTCAAGTATGTATTAAGAAGTAGGCACAGTTGCTTAAATAACCAATGTATTTACACTCACAACGTTTGACTGCAATCTGAAATGTTACTTCCAATGGCTTAAAATGTAATTGATCGAGAACGATTAGTCCTAGGATTAAATGTTATATAGAGTTTTTCATGTAGAATTCCACATGATTGTTCTTTTTCGTTTAGTATTTATTATTACGTATTAATATTTATTTGAATGGCTAAAACACGTAGTGCGTTTATTCCTCCTGAAAATCCATGAGGTTTTTGGCTTCACAATGACATAAAATGAGACCGTCAACGCCAATTGAATGAATGAACATTGAGGATAATTTTGCGAGATCTGTTTTTCTCTCACCCTCTCTCTCTCTCTCTCTCTCTCTCTCTCTCTCCAGAATCTTACGTCAAGAATAACAGAGTTATAGTTATTTAGTAGATTTTTTTGTAAAATATATAATTATAAATTATTCAAAAACCGTAAAAAATATATGACATTTATTGTCGTAGTCATAGTATCACGAACCACAATAATGAATACGGAAATAATGGAAGGAATATTAGCCACTAAGAATTATGCAGAACTGAAAAAAGAAGATAAAGGTTCCCTTAAGTTTTCGCAGCAAATTCGTGCCGCCATTGATGATAAATAAATCGATACATTGATCAACAGTAATCCTCAGTATACGACAAATGAATTAGAAAATTCAATACAGATATCTGAATCCACCGTTGATGAGCATCTGCTGAAGCTTGGTTACGTATTTCGAGACGATATGTTTGTCCCACACAATTCGAATGAAATGCCTTCAATGGATTGGATTTCAATCTGCGGCTCGCTTTATAAATGTAACAAAAATGCCGTTTTGAAGCAAATCGTCTACGCGATAGACGTCTCCTTCCCATCAGGCCAACGCCAAACTGCACGTCTCCATAAATGACACAATAAATTATTTTGGAGTCATGATAGGAGATCCTATGTCACCTCAAGCTCAAGCTAACCGGTTATTTCACCCACAGATTATCACAGGTTCAGGTTTCTACAAAATTCATACAATGGCAAGAACTTCGATTCTATGAACAGCATAAAAATATCTTGAACAGGATAGAATTTTAAAGCTGTATGAAACATGGCGAACAAAACTGTGCACCTAATATTGAATAAATGTATGTTTGCCCATAAAAATGATGCCTTTGTTCTCCTAAAAATCGGCACGAAATTCCCGGACATCCCAAAATGAGCTATCCTGATTTATCCTGATTTTCATTTTCCCTGATTTTTGAAAATTATAGTTGGCAACCTTGACTGTGCGTCAAACTTTGTTGAATTAGATGGAGTTTCCAATAAAAATATACAAAACAAAATCGAAGGGGGAGTGTTTTAAGATATTAATGTTTTTAATATTAAATTCATTTTTTGAGTAAGATTTTTTAATAGTGAATTTAAAATGTTATTTTCCCTGAATAGTTCATCAATTTTCCGACAACTTTGTCGAACTTCATATTTTAATCAGACATCTAGATTTTGGGTTAACATTTTTTGAAAGAAATATCGATGATTTCAAATACGCCCTTCAAAAAATTAGTCGCAATTTAAATAGCTCATAAGACAATGAAAATTGGGTAATTTTCATCATACATACCAAATCTCAATAAAATATAAAAGGGTCGCGACAAAATTAGCTGTTTTTCTGGTGATTTGGAGTGGAATTGCTCTTATAGAGCAGTTCGTTGGGCTTCTGAAACCATTTGCCAAAATAACAAAAGTTACAAGTTCTCCAAAATAACACAAGTTACAAGTTCTCTTAGAATACAAGTTACATAGAATACCGAACTTACCTCGCATGAGAGTTTCTTTAAACGCAAGATTAGGAAGTCATTTCAACTACTTATGAGAATATCTAAATAACCTAATTGCAAACTTTTTGGGCCCGAGGTTCAAGACATAATTAGAGAATTTTATTAGATTATATAAAATATCTTTCGATGAATCTTCTGTGATTTTCTAGCGTTCGGCCTAATAACAAATATCGATCGGATAGGCCGAATACCGGATAGTTACCAGATATTCGTTTCACCCAAACTAGCGTTGGCAGAAAAAAATTCATCCTTTGCAGAAATGATGCCATTTCGTGTGCTGGGGAGTCAAACGCGCAAATAAAGAGCTGTTTCAAAAGCTTAAAAATGGTTTGTATGTATGCTAGCAGACATCTCTTTCTGTTTTCTTTTCTCATTTCATTTGGGATTGGGCCAAAAAAAAGTCCATACGACGTCAATGGGGATCGAACCAAGGTCGGCTGGAATGCAAAGCTATTTCACACTATACGAAAAGCTTTCATAAACTTTCATATAAATGTGTTTCCTGTTTCGCTCGTTCATATTGGCTCTACCATATATATTATACAAATTATATACATGTATTGGGGAGTAGAACATTTTCTGTTATTTTACAGCTCATTTAATGTAATAAATCGGGATGCCATAACTTGTTCTAAAAATTAACTTTGGGTATACTTATTAACATTGTACGCGTAACAATATCCTTTTCTTTCCTCTTTTCTCAACTTGTCATTTTGATCAAATCTTTTTCAAACATCAGCGAAAAACAAAAACGGACACTGCCCAAACAGTAACATTACGCAATGATAAAAAAGTACACTAATTTGCAATGATCTTGGGTTAATTTGTTTGGAGAAATTGAAAGTGTTCGCTGAATATTTCAATGCTCAAAACAGAGCTTATTTTCCAACTTTTAGGATTAAATAACAAGCAAATAATTGTTCGCGGAATTCTCCTGTGCTTATAGATAGTCAAATGTATCTGTAATCTATAAAAATCAAAACTGAGTATTTAACGCGAGGCATCTTCCGTGCATCGCTATTCAACAAGCATCAAATACGCGTCTAACAGATGCACACAGTTGCAGCGATAAAAATGAAACATCGCGAGAATGACCGTCCAATGACCATGACCAAACACTGATGGCTGATCACAGCTCGAGGGGAAATATAAAACATAAAACGAGCAGAATAAGCGACCTTTGTTGTTTCGGGCACAGAAAGATTCTGAGAATTTTCCTCAGAGGAGATGCAATACTGCTAGCGACTAGTGATCTCCGATAATCGTTCGATTATTCGATTAATCGAATACTTCCTACAGAAATCAATTATTATTCGAACGAATACTACGCAACCAACAATCGAAGCGAACGAATAATTTACGTCGATTAATCGATCCAAACCCAGAGAAAAAAAAGTACGACCGCTGCGGTTTAATTTTTCATTTGGTTATTTTTATTATAATGAATTTACCATGAAACTTGATAGTGTCATCTCTATCAAATCAGAAGATACGAAGCCGGTTTAAAATGTTGAAATTTTAATGAAAATTTTTACATCATGTTATTTAATTACTTGTTTTTTCACCTTGTTTCTTTTACCTAGCCGGTTTTCAATTACCTTGTTTCTAACCGGCTTCGTATCTTCTGATTTGATAGAGATTTCCATTTCCATTACCGATATTTTTACTGAAACTTTTCATTATAATATAAAGTTGTCTTGAAAAACAATTTTCGTATGACATTTTTTCACTACCTGCAACAAACTATGTTTTTCATTTAAATAGAATACAAATTTGATACGGAAAAGTTAATTTTCATGCATAACTTCAATTTGAAAAACGTGTTCATTCCGCTTGAAAATCAATTATTACCTTTGACGCTCCCCTAAGATAATAACTGATTTTCAGGGGGAATGAACACTTTTTTGATTCCAGATGGCTTTTTAGCAAATGAGAAATATTAGTCTAACTAATTATTTCTCGCAGAGTGACGATTAATCGATTGATTGATTATTTTGGGCGATTAATTGTATCGAATAACAAACTACCGAAAAGTATTCGATTAGTTGATGAACGATTAATTTCAAAAATCGGGGATCACAATTAGCGACAGCTTACTTGATATGCAAGGGTGGAGTTAACTTCGCAAATATTGTCTTTTTGCTATCCCCCTCCATTGTTTCTATTCTAGCGGCTGCATAAGTTGCCCGTTATTGACAGCTCTGTTCGGAAAAGCACACAAATGGACAGAACAAATGTATGGGGAAATAGGAATACTTCCAATTTTCATCAATTTGAACCATATACAGACAATTTCGATTCGATTCGATTGGTATGCAAATCGTAAAAATCCGTTCGCAGCAAAAATAGTTATTGACATTTACTTTATTTAATAAAAACGTGACCTGTTTTCTGATTTGGCACCCTTAATGTAAGTAGTCCTACGTCAAAATATTTTGCACCATATGAATGGAAGGTATCGTCAAGTAGCATGTGTACGTTCAATTTTGTTATTGACTGTAGTTTCTATCTGTGTAGAAAAGTAGAATTGAAATTAATTTTGAGCGTGAAAACTAATCGATACTCATTGAAGTAATCGTGTTTCAATTGTGATTTTTCTTTCGTTCGATTGACAATCTTCAATCATTGATGAAGTTCATGTTAATTGCTAGTACGCAGTTGCTGTATCGAAATTGGATTGATCTAGTTCCAGGAAAAAACCTTGTTTTCGCACTTTATATCAATCGTCTCAATTAACGTCAGCCACTCAAAATATGACTTTCATGTCGGTCCCACCCCAATCCAGTGACCACTGTCTTATTCTTCTTTTGTTGAAAACAAAGAAATCAACAACACATTTTGAATAATCACCAAATATTTACAACAGCAGTCATCTCCCACCGGGACATGATAAATATTTGTCGCTCCAACCTTCCCCCCGCGTCCTGGAGACCAGTTCGTGGCGTTTGTTTTCCTAGGAGGCGAGACAAGATTCAGAAAAATCAAACTATGTTGTTTGGCAGTGGCGAAAGAGAGAAGCAAACATTTTCCTAGGGCTCAACGCAATCGAAAGTCATAATTTGTTACTTGACTGCTTTACGCGCATTCGTCTCGGATGGCCTCGCTTGAAGAACTTATGATGGCAGCTCGTGTAGTTGTCTTCAAACTGGGGTCGATTCTAATATGGAACGAAATGACAGACATTTGTGCAAATGAAGGTAGAAGAGGGAAAAGCAAAGATCCATCCAACGATTGAAAAGTCGTTCAAAACGATCAATTACGTCTCTCAGCCTTGGAACCGAGACAAATGTCTTTGTTTTCATTACTCTCATTAGGATCTGATTCCGGGCTAAAGATGGTATCCCATGTTCTCATAGTGTTGCATCTGCGCCCTTTGCCTCTGACAGATAGTGTCTACGTTGTCGCCCCCGCAATCGTTACAAATGTTCACCAGTGTCTATGCGTTGATGCTACTGTTGCTGCTGCCGCTGCTCGAGTTCTGTGACAATGACAAATGCCCTGGAGAGTTTCTCCTGCATCAGCAATAGCAGCACAAGCGGAGAGAACTCGAAACGTACAATCGCAGACACAAACTGGAAGTGGCGGACTGTCATCGGTGGTGCACAAGATTGATGAGTCAGTAATTTACGAACCAATGAGACAAATGTATGCACTCATCATGAAATTGAGCCAGCGATAAGCTTGAGTGTGAGCACAATTTTCCGATTTTCCGACACCACAGAAAAAAATCTACTCCAATCTAGATAAAATGCAAGAATTTACACCCGCGAGGGGTCGCCACGTCCTTCCTAAATCAGGGCGAATGGTTTCTAGTAACGCGAAAACTGCTGACCTTTTCGGGCGAAACGTAAACTGTGAAAATATTCAAATACATTCGGAAACGCGCGAGCTTTGGGGGTGAAAGTCCCCCCTTTCGTTCATTCTTCCCTACTGTTCCTTCTTTTTTGTGCTGCGTTTGCCCGTTAGCCACCCCGGGGACAAAAACTAATCTGGTGGACCGTGCGATTGTCGCATTAGCAGCATGTTTTTGGCGTTTCAATTTTCAATTAAAATGCAAATGAATTGCCAAAGGCCGCTTGATTTTTCAACTTTGCACTCGCACTGGATGCAGAGGACAGGACGGAACGGGGGCCTTTTTTGGGCAAAAAATTCGAGAAAATGTGATGGTAATTTGGAGGGAAAATAATCTTGAAGAATGGAAAATATCCGCCGAGTGATTTGAGATTCGTGCCCGAGATCCTACCGGTGGTGTTGGCTGGCCGAAAGAAGTAGTAATACTTTTTGGGCCCAAGAAGATTCTGTTTTGTTCGCTGAATCGAAAAGGTCATTTGAAAATGGTCAGCTCATAAAAGTGATGCTGCAAAGATCTGCTCTGGAGGGCAGAGATAAGAGAGAATAGGTCAAGAAGACGTATCTTCCAATCACTCTCGGTGGAGGTTAGCAATAATGTCGTAACGATTATCTTAGCTGGTGATTTGTGTTATAAATGAGGTAATTTTCTACGAATTCGCAATCTTAGTACTATCTTATTAGGGTGAGCATTTGGATCTGGCCTGTTAATTAAGTTATTTTAATGTTCTGTTTTAGGAAGACAACATCCGAATTTTTCCTGCTATTGAAATTCAATCGCCTGCACAGAAATATGAGACTGTATTCAATGAATTCTAGAAACTTAATGCAACCCTAAACCAGTAACTGAAAAATTTATTCATATAACTCACTGAAATAATAAAAATAGTTTTGATTATGAATATCCGCCATTCATTTATATATTGAACTAGCTGACCCAGCAAACTTCGTCCCATCCAAAATTTATTTTTCCTTATCACATTCACGTTTTCTTACGAAGCGCACATTCATGGGTCCAATCGCAGAACTATTCATTGATTGATTTCCTAACCAACTCTTTAAAATTATTTTATGCTATAAAATTTCAGAACTTCTACCAAAACTCGTCATTATAATATCGGATTATTCTCAGACACAATTCTCGTGCAAGATTTTTCATCCACTTGCAAGCAACATGTTTCTCTGTTACATGGAATAAATGTTTGATAAATAGAATATGATAGAATAAACACAGCCTTAAATCGGACAATTCCTTTCTCGAGTTTTGCTTTTATCAACACATCCGGCGATCCATTTTGATTTATAAAGGTAGAAGACGATATAGCAGTGCGTTTTATCACATTAAAATCCATTCCCAGTTTCGTTACCGAAAACATCAAATGGATTAACAACGCTTGTCAATATGTTATTTTAGAGCACATGCGATTTGAATTTTTCGAATTTTCCCAATTTCCTTCAGAGTTTTCCGAAAATTTTCAATAGTCATGTTTGGAATATGTTTGGTTGAAATATGTGCATTATTTTTATAGGACCCCCTCTTTTTTCCAGTGAGGAAGAGGTGTCATACCATCATAGAAACATTTCTCGTACCCAAAAACCCTCACATCCCCAAATTGGCTCCATTTGCTTGATTAGTTCACGAGTTATGCAGAAGTTTGTGTTTCATTTGTACGGAAGCCCCCCTTTAGAGAGGGGGGAAGAGTGTCGAACTATGATAGAAACGTTAATCGATCCCTAAAACCTCTAAATGATAAGTTTGATTCCATTCGTTTGATTACAGAGGGGAAAGGATTGAACCACCATAAAAAACAGTTGTTGCTTCCTAAAATGGCAGCCTATACAACTCCCCATGGGGGGGGGGGGGCCCTCATGGGGAGGGCAGGAGTGTCTTATCACCATAGAAACGTTTTGTGTTCCCCAAAACCTCCATATGCCTAATTTGGTTTCATTTGCTTGATTAATTCTCTAGTAATGCAGAAATTTGTGTTTCATTTGTATGGCAGCTCTCCCTTAGAAAGGGGAGAGGAGTGTCTAGTTTGCTTGGCCACATTGGTTGCGCGTTCGCTTAGTAAGTGATCGATCGTGAGTTCAAAACTCAGGGCCCTCATTTGACCATCTTTGTGTTGTTACAGAATAACTACGTCCACGCAATAACCATCAGCGATGGAGATCGATCCACGGTCGACATAAGATCGATTCATCCATACTACTGCTTTGCTCTGCAAGATACATCGGGCTGCTGTTCTATAAATAATTCAACAATGATCAATCAACTGTCTCCACGGTCCGTTCTAATTGGATAATGGAAGAACAGAAGGAAAACTATTACGCCTAAATGGCTACTGTGTAAATGTGTAACATATTCAATGGTATAGAAGGAATACTCTAATTCGGCTTTGTTACAGCTAAAATGCTGATGAGCCTAAAATTAACAGAAAGGAATAACAAAAATTATAGGAGGTTGTGTCCAAGATACGACCGCATTGTTGACGTAGAACTACGTTGTTATTTTATATAATTCGCTTGTTTAGAACATCGCATATTATTTTATAATGCTGTGAAATTTTAGAAATAACTGTTCAGTAGAATGGTATGATCGCTGTGAAATGATTTTTTTTGTAGAATCAGTTGACGATAATAGATTGATGATTCGTTCTTGCCCTCGCAGAACAATACACTAGCTGATCGTATGTCGCAATTTGTTTCATGTCAATGCATTGAAAATTTACCTCGAACGCTATTCCGGTGGCCTTTTTTGCAATTGACATAAACTCGGCTACAGTCGATTATATACTTGTTGCACCAGCACCATTATCCCACATTTCCTAGCTACATCAATACATCATTGGCACCGCATGGAAATAACAACAATGGCAATACTTGCAAGCAAGGATGGTTCCAATCGTATCAACGAGCGCTCGTTCAATTCTCTTATTTGATTCATTCAACGCACACAATAATATGTTTTAAATCACTCATGAAACAAAAAACTGACGTGTCAACGAAAACACTGAATGAACACAGCGTGAGAGTCATCGTTTGGTATTTGTGCGCGTGTTCATCGATGCTTGCTTGTATCCTTTTATGATTCGTTCGTCAGTTTCTGCCGTCGCTTTACTTTCGTTTCCTGATCCGATTGGGTGCTTAGCCTCGGTGCTTTGGATCGAATCGCTTTGTGATAGAGTGGTGTCGCTCTCAGAAAAGAATTGGATCGCAAGGCAAAAATGCGATGCGATGAAAATATAATTTTTCGATGTGCTAATGCTCGCAGGTGCGCACCTAACCGTTGTGGTCTAATAACTTTTAAAAGGAAAGCCAATAGGGTTCAGTTTGCTTACTAAATATTAACTATATATAACCTTCGAAACGCAATCTATAAATGCTTCGAGTTTTGCTTGTACAATATTTATTATAATACAAATTGTCAAAAGCGGATTTTTGTCCAATAGTGGAGGCACAAGTTCGCAGCCTATGGGGCAAACGATCGCACTTATTGAAATAAGCTTTTGAGATAACTTGTATCAAAAATCAATGATTTATCATTGGTAGCGTGTGAAAAAATCATTAATAGCGTGTGTAGGCATCATCCAAGAGGGAATGGGTAGAATTACTTGCTGGCTAGACTGATTTGTTGTAAATTTCGAAAAGGCATACGATGCATCCTCATGAAGCTAGATCTCGTCCCTCTAGTTTTGTAACCTGGTTGCATCCGCGCTGGACTTTGATGGCTTTCGCAAAAATACCAAATCTTTGAAGAAATCGTTTTGTCCAATGGTATGCAATGGCTGATCAGTTTCTCAGACTGCTCACTCTCGACTAGAGATGAAACGGCATGTTGATTTTATTTTCACTCCGAATGATCGAATTTTCCGGATAATCGAATCATAAAAAAAAAGGTAAACGTAAAAAAAACTATGATTTGCACTGACTTATTTGTATAATGCAGTATCTTAGCTACAAATTGACTAGCGGGGGAGGAGTAATGTTTTGAAATTCGAAAAAAAATCATTGCCTTGTTACAGCTCATGAACCAAAATATTATTCAAATGATCAAGTTCCAATACAAGCAAAAGCGTGTCATGTAGGAGCCAAGGAGAGTTCGATGAGATGGTTAAGCGAATTAACATTAGGGATGCTATGTTTTGGGTGGCCGAGGCTTGGGACGAGGTACCGAATGATTCCATTGATCCCGTTGTCGGCTGTAAAAGAACGCACGAACGCCTGAACGGTGATTCTGTGGTTTTCGGAAGACTCAAACTTTGGCGTCTTTACGACAACAGTAAGTAAAGTCTTAATGAGCTAAAATATTGTATAGTGTATGTTTTCGAGGTAATCTTTTTTTTTCAGGAAGTCCCATTCGTAAATTTGAGATGACCATTCTCATTGGAACTCTAATGCACATCGTTACTCATGAATTTATTTTTAAACCAAAATAAATAATAATTTGCAAGAAAAAAATTAAATTCAATTAAATCTATTCTGCGATAATATCGTAACATATGAAGATGCGAAATAGACATCTTTTGAGAATCCAATAAATCAAAGGACTATCCAAGCGGATTCAAAGATTATTCACTTATTTTGTATTCTTAGCAACAATCTCAACAGTCCTACCCCAACTTTTCCTTTTCTTTACTATATCTATGATTATTCGAAAGATCATATGATGCACTGTTGATAACCGAATTAAAACATACTAAACAGACATTACTCATCCTAACTACATCCATGTTTCATCAAATTATCACATTAGGTATGTTTAAATATTAAATCGATGTATTCATTTAAATTTGGAATTGCCAACGTATATAAATTTACTGCAGATAATCGAAACTAGTTGTATAGGCCAACCCCTTTTCCAGCTCTCTCCTCTATCTAGCTTCGTACAAATTTGTTCAAATAACTATATTTATAAAGTATATTAACAAATTGTTCAAAACTTTCGATTAAAAAAAATCAAAATCAAAATACTCCGGATGATCGAGTCTAAAATTCCGGATGATCGAGCCTCCGGATAATCGAGTCCGACCTGTACTTACTCTTTATTAACTTATATTAAAATTATTTCAATATAACCCCAAAAAATCATAATTGTAACCTTTTCTGTTATTAAGTTCTTAACAGAAGAAAAGCTGTTCAATATTCCTTGCAGCATACGTGATAATCTATTAATATTTGTTCTTCGCCTTAACTCAGTTTTTAAAGTGATTTAATTCATCCTCTTTAAAAAAAATTATTGATTGTCGGTCTGGGAGACCATTTGCGCGAGTATATTAGGGTTAAAAACAGGTTAAAAACGTTTTGTTGGGAGAAGTAATGGATACAATCTGGAACGTAACGTTATTTGATGGTGTGAAAAGTTCTTTCGGATTTACATTAGAACTTCATTTCTTTCCTGAAGAAACATTCCGCAAAAACTGAAATATGTATATTCGGAAGATTACTGTATCGTATTTATTTTCCATCGATTGGTGAAACGCTATACTCCACGCGAAAACTGGTAAATATTGACCATCCGGATAACATAAAAATTCTTGCTATAAATTTCATATCATATCTGTGTGTATATTCTCATGCACCAGACTTTTTTATTCGATGTTTTCTTCTTTACGTTACCGGTGGTCCTGTTTTTTTTTGGTCGTTAAAAGTTACTTGCTGGCGGTTTTCCAATGTCCTTTATGCTGCTATTCTTCGGAAGCAAACTACTGTACCACAAGCATTTACAAATCATAACATCTTTTATCGCATATACAATTAACCCACATTAATCTAAAATATGTATTACACCTGATAAATCTAAAGAATAAGTGGGGGACATTCAAAAACAACTGATCGAATAAAAATCGCCGCCCTGCTTATAAATATTTGTACGGTATGCATCACAATATACAGACATTTGCTGCATTGGCCCTTAAAACGCTTGCTGTCGGTATGATAATTGTTCAAATGAGTGCAATCACTGGAAAATTATCGCTTGGCGATCCTTCTCTGTCTCATCCGCACACAAATCCGATCGACGGAGAGTGAAGTTCTTTCTACTTACGAGACAGAATGAACTTGTCTACCACATGTTTGGATTCGCTCACTCACTGAGTGGTATCGTATGATGCGAGACGAACACATTGATTGAAGAAGTTGTTTTCACATGCTGAAAAAAGTTGGATGCTTTCGTCGATTCTCTCGTCAATCACCAACATTGCTTGCAAGTGACATGTGATGGCGCAAAACAACGAAGAACAAGCGATGTTCATTGCTTTGAATACAGAACTTGACTGAAAATTTGCCAGAGCGAGATCCACTGATCCCCTTCATTCTCCTTCTTTTCCTTTGTTCACGGAGACTTTAAATCTTACGATTTCCCCTTCGTTGCTCGTCGATAAGTTGCTCGTTATTGCCAGCTCTGTTCGGGAAAGCACACAAATGGACAGAATAAATGTATGGGGAAACGGGATTGCTTCCAATTTTCATCAATTTAAACCATATATAGACTGTGGGATCGTAATAAATAGCATATCAAATAAATCTTAGGAAACTTCCGATTCGTTTGGTATGTAAATCGCCAAAATCCGTTCGCTGCAAAAATAGTTATTAACGTTAACTTTATTTCATAAAAACGTGACTTGTTTTCTGATTTGGCACCCTTAATTAAAGACGTAGTTCTACGTCAAAAAATTGCATAGCAAAAAGGGGTGGTTATATCTATGATATAACCACAAAGTTGACGTAGGACTACCGTTGTCTTAGTATTTTTTTTTTTTGTAAAGATTAACTAATTGATTAAATTTTAATATTTTTTCTACAATAGGACCACTGACAGCAGTAAAAGTAAAATGTTCAGCGGGGAGATTTAAAATTACGAATTCTCGGTATATATTTGAGAGAATGTAAAAATCTTAGACATTTTATCGTTCGAAGGAAGTGATTATCATACCACTTCGTTTAGCCGACAAAGAGATACCTACGTTCAAAGTCTTCCACCTCCAACGTAACGATCTCGTTTTCGGAACATGCACCCCAGAAGAGAAATGAAGGATGTAAGGCCTTATTCTCGAATACACTTCGAATACGCTTCACGGTGAAAAAAGAATGAAACGTATCCGCGATGCCAACGGTACGGTGTCAACATCTGGATACGAAATTAGTTTCCCACTAAACTTATCATTATAATATCAAATTATCTTCAGATGAAATTTTTGTATGAGATTATTATATCACATGAAGAAAACAAAGTTTTCCACTCACATTGAATATCAGTTTGATACGAAGAAGTTAATTTTCATTAATGATTTTTTATTTGAAAAGTGCTCATTCTGCCTGAAAACCCATTATTATCTTCGACGCTTCACTAACTCGTAAAACGTAGTTCAATGGCGTGCCGTTTATTTCGTTTCCACCGTGAAGTGTATTCGAGAATCAGGCCCGTGGTTCTGCGTCGAAAAAGGTGGTTAGTTACGAAAGATAGACTGAAAGAATGAGAATACAGGATAACAAAAAGTTTCGCAATTCGAATGTTTCTTCATTGGAAGCAATTCAATTGCTCCAGGCTAAATGCTAAATGCGGGAGTAACATCCACAGTGACTCACGGTTTTATTGACTGTGAACTACAATGCATTGCACATGGCATTCGCCAACACTTGGCGGCAACAAAACTAAAAATACATTCACAAATTGCAACTGAAACCCGAACCAATTAACAACGCTCGCGCGTCAACGCGCCTATCAATTAATCCTACTTGCAATCGGAACGAAAGAAGAAACGGGGAATGCATTTTGCATTCCATCATTGAGTAATAGCGTATCTCCCATTTAGCCCGGTAGACAACATAAGAGTAAAAGAAAAATCCTTTCATCTCTACTCTCTCATCAGATCAATCCCGTGACGCGAACACTTCCTCTCTCTGTGTCTATCACTCCCATCCGCACTCAGCTGTGTGTTCAGATATCGGTTTGTAAACAAAAACACGTGTCCTCTTGTCATCCTTTCTCGCCTTCGAAAGAGAGAGAACAAACTGCTCGACTGTGCAGTGCGCATCCGCGCCGGTCTCCTCAACCTGCCACTAGGGGCGCTCGCGGCGGTTCGACCTTCTCTGACTGTGTGCTACGGAATGACGAGAATCGGGTTCAGGAGCGATCGAGTTTGCTCTCCCTCTCTTTGCGCGGTGCCATGAGTTCGTGCAAGAGTATTCCGAAGAGGGAGTCTCGGAGAGTCATCCTTTGCGTGAACCGCTACCGCTCTGCCTGTTTGTTTCCGACGACGACGTTTTCGTCGTGTGCCACGGTCTTCGCCGTCGTCGACTCCCAGCGACGGGGCCACGGACTGCCATCGCTATCGCTAGCGAAGGAGGTGAGCTTTATCCCAGGGTCTCCAGTGAGTCAGTCACGGTTCGGGGCTCGTCGTGGATGTATGCCACACACGGTAAAACGGAATCGGTACCGGTTAGCAAGCGCGCTCGCGGTCGTTGACGCAGTGTGTTCGAATTGTCCTATGTGAGAGGTGCCGCTGATCGTTCCCTTCCCACACGGAGAACGGTTTGGACGGAAGGATTTTCGCCGCACGCTTCTTCCGATATTGCACTGGACCGGGCCCTCCTCGGACTGGGGCCCCGAGAATGCGTGTGATGCGCGTGGGAAGATACGGTTGATTTGTGACGTTTGGTGGGTTTCGATCTCGATGGATGCGAAAAAAAGTTTCAGATTTTTTTGTGAAACTTCGGAAAGCGATCCAGGATTCCTTCCTCATCCCTGGAATCGAATCACACAGGTTGGATATTTGCTGTTCTGTGGTTTTTCGATGTGTGAAGATACGCGGAGTGAGTTATGGAGAACCTCCTCCTCCTCCCCCGCAATGACGAATGACGAATGATAAACAGTGAAGGACAGGATTCTGGGCGTTTGGTTGGAGCGGATTGAAAAGGGCTGCGAGTGGAAAGATAGCGCGACGAGAATTGCATGTTGGTTAAGTGCGTCCCTCCCGCCAAACTTCCCCCCTCTGAGTGTATAATTGGTGAGGAAATATTTGTTGAGCGTTTGGGAATCCAGACCAGCGAAGGTCATCACGTCCGGGGGATAAATGGAGGATGTGGATTTTCTTTATATTTCATTTTCCGGTCGTCAGTCAAGTGCTACTGTGTGCCGGTTTCGGTGGCATTGGGGGTCCATAATGTTGTGATGTCGCGTGAAATGCTCGCGTGAATCTTTGATGTGACAATCATTGCTGATGCTGTGGTGCTGGTGGTGTTGGTGTGTGCATGTGTGCTCTCCGTAGAACGAAATCAAAGAAAGGCGCTCTGTAGTTGATTTCCAATTCTGCACACGAAGTGCGGCCGGGAGTTTTTTATGTGGCAACTAGCGCCAGCAGTGTACCAAACGAAAAAAAAAGTGTAGCATCGGCGCGTCATAAAACTGGCGACGAGTGTATGTGCCATCTCCGGGAGTAAAAAATGTTCATATGAATAAACGGAGGGAAAAACGAAAATTTCGAAGGCAAAGAAGACCGCTGGTGGAAACGAATCGGATGCTGTTGACATAGAGCAGAGAAAAAAAATCGAGTGTGTGTCCTATGATCATCATAATAATCGTCGCGTGAAATATTTTCCTCTCGGTGATATTTTTCCTCATTTTCCTGTTTTGTATTTTTTTTTCACAATATGTGCTGGAAGCGCTGGTATGTTTCACTTGCTTCTCTCGAGGAATTCTACGATTGTTGTCAGTTCAGTTGTCGCTGTTGGAGTTGGAGATGAATCGAAGACGTCCAATACGGATAATTAGAATCGGTCTGCTTCACATTGTTTGCTGTGACAGTGAAATATGGGACTCTCATTTTTCCTCGCACTGATAGGAATGAGACGGGAAAGAAAAAAAGTAAGATTGATTGCTCGGATAACACTGATAAAATTGACCAAACAGTTTCTTTTTTCACTTTTGCTTTCGGTTTTCGTTTTCTCTCCTGATAACATCAATTTTCCCCTCGCTGGGGTCCAGATGAAACAATCCTATGAAATAAGCAATAACAATACGGGGAAAAAAGTAATTCAAATTTAAGTCTCACCCATTTGTTTGATGGTTTCATCGATGGGGCGATGTTAACCAGGCCTACATTCCTAATGCAAAACCCGATACGCAGACGTATGTTAGAGAGTTTTTGAAACGTGACTGACGTGTTCGCATCCTACGAACGGGATTTCCTTTGGGTGCAAGTCTCTGTGTGCCATTTGGCCACACGTTTCATCCCAACCGAACGAAAATGATATCACGTACACTGATTGATGTGTATTTGATCGACCTTGGAAGGGTCGGCGAAAGGAGAGGGCGCCAGTCGTTACACGTCCCGTGAAAAATGTCCCGAAATGGTCTCGGTAATGGTTTTTTTTTTCCACGGGCCGTAGATTCTAATTTTTTCCTGTCGGCAGTGACTTATGTAGAATGTGTGTGTGTGCCATCGAAAGTGGTGAATGTGGAATTGGCGAAGATGCGGTTGCTGGGCCAAAAGTAATCGAAGCGAATACGTTCAATTTGAATTAATCGACTCGATTCTAAATACGCAGACCAGTTGTCGTGTCTTTTTTTCATATGAAGAATGGTTGGGATGAGACTCTAAAATTACACAAGCCATTGTATGCACAATGCATGTCATCCAAAAGATACATTCGACAAAAAATCAGAGGAACAGAGTGCGAAGTCGGAAAGTGATTTTTGACAAGCTGTAACTTCGATAAAAATCAACGCATATCGAGGGGATGCGCATCATTTTGAAGCTACAACTTTTTAGTACAGCGCGTACTCGATTATATACAGTCTCCAATTTCTTTTCACTGTATATAATCGAGTCGAAAAACATATTTTTTATACGTTTTTTATGCATATATTTTTCGTTTATTGAAAATAAAAGATGAACTTAACAGAATCTCTCAGGAGGTGATATTTGATGGAAAACAATTCTTCTACGCATACGTTTGAATTTCAACAATGACAGAGTTATTTTAGTACTTTTTTTTTGTTTCGGACTCTGTTGCCACAAACTGGCTCTACACTGAAAAGTACGCTACGTAAGCCAATTTTATAGATTTTATTTGAAAGATGAAAAAAAATAGTAGAGGATATAGTAGTGGAACATCTAAATCAATGTATTTAAATAACATTTTGGAAGTAAAAAATTTATAAGTTAGTAATTTTTAATTTCATCTCAAAAATAATATTAAACTTGATTATTTTTATCAATCAAATAAAAGCCACTAAATCACTCTACAATTTGTTCTTTGACGCCTAACTTCTACCTTTCTTAATTTCGCTGCAATATCGATATAAACAATTCCTGTGAAAATTCAAGCAAAATGTTCACAAATCGCCATTTTTACTCCACTGTACTTATAATAGCCTCTCAAATTTCACCTTAACGTTGAAAGGTTATATTTTTTCTTGAAATAAGTCATATTTGAACTATAACAAAAATTCTTTTCAAACTGTATATTATCGAGTCCAAAATTGTATATAATAGAATCACATATAATCGAGTCTGTATATAATCGAGTCCGACTTGTATGAGAATATTATATTTTTATCTGAGTGTGTGTAGGTTAGGGTGGCAATGGATGTATGGGGAAAATTTCATCGAATTTCAAAAACCGACCATGTAGATTTTGTTTATTGACCAAAAAAAAATGATCTGTGCAAAGTTTCAGCTCAATCAAACATGATTTAAGGGTGCCTCAAAGCGCTCAAAGTTTTGATTTTTTGATCCTCGAAAATTTTCTAAGGGGGGAGAGTAAAGGAAATTTGGAAAATCGATTTTTTTTTCGATGCCAAATGATTAAAAAATGCATGAAACGGCGAGATCTGGTGTCATTTCGAAAAAAAAATCTAAAAGTTCTAGCGTCAAATTGATGTACATTCCATCGATATGCGTTGATTTTTCGCAAAGTTACAGCATGTCAAAAATCACTTAAATTTTCTGACTTCGCACTCTGTTCCTCTAATTTTTTTGTCGAGTGTATATTTTTGTGGCTTGCATCTATCGTTTGGGCTCCATGATTCTTGCTATGTTATTCGATTACGGATTTGAGAATACACTTCAACTGATTTACTGGGATATGATGCACAATTGGTCGGTGTTCTGCCAAAACGAACCAAGCGCCAAAAACATTATTTTGAGATAATTCAATTTGAAGTTTGGGCTCCCACTAATTGACTGTGTCGGATCAAATCTATCATTTTACCGCTCAAGTGCTACAAATAGGTGGTCAAACATAATACTACTTTTTATGCTGTAAGCACACATCTTCGTCAATTTCTGATTCAGAACCTTTATGAAAATGAAAAAAGCAAAATTATGTTTCTGCTAGACACGCAAAACTTCGTTCTCTTTGCAGCCAGAGCGAACCAAGTACATGTTAGTTATTACAATAATATCATTACACAACATATTAGTATTATGTAACGGCTCTTGACTAATTTCATGAATGGTATATATTTTGACTCACTTTTGTTGTTTTTTTTACAAAATACTATCCTAATGAATGAAAACAAATTGATTAAGGAATGCATTACACTTGGTTCGTTGTGGTTGAACACAATTTTGAAAAATGCAGATCAGCGCTTTTTCACTTCAAGGGAGCCCTTAGGCTGTCTTACTTACCATATCCCGACGGCATCTGATTCCTGGAGCTTTCCGAAACAGAAAAAATTGTTAAAGATTCGGATCTGCAAGAGAAAATTCAGCCGTACTGAACGGAGGCTCAACATCATCAGATGACTCTAAGAAGGGAGAAGGAGCGGGGGCTGAGTCTGGACATATCTTCTTAGCAAAATCAATAATCCACTTTTCTGAATATTCAACTTCTTCATTTGAATGAGATGAATTTCTCAACTGTCTGGCAACTCTCCAAAGAGTGCTCAAGGAAGTCTCTCGTGAAAGCCCATTCACAAAATGACGCCAATAGCCTCTCTATTTAGCTTTAATGAAGCTTTTGAATTTACGCTCCAGATAAATGTAGTTATCATAACGTTCACGCATTCGATTTATCTTTATAGAGATTTGTACATTCTTGGTCCCACCACAGATTAGGAGGACGTCTACGAAACGAATTACTAGTAAAACGCTTCGTCTGAGCATCAATAGCACTGTCAAGAATTAAACCAGTTAGAAAATTATATTCTTCCAGCGGGGGTAACTCATG
Organism: Toxorhynchites rutilus septentrionalis; assembly: GCF_029784135.1. Lineage (NCBI taxonomy): Eukaryota > Metazoa > Arthropoda > Insecta > Diptera > Culicidae > Toxorhynchites > Toxorhynchites rutilus. The sequence goes on along the minus strand of NC_073744.1, from coordinate 35,177,359 downwards.
AACAGATGCCACCGACTCTGAAATAATTGAAAAAAATCTCTTCCAATTGATTTTTCTAGATAAATTATGCTGAATATTTGTTGTTTCAGACGATTTTGAATTATTTGAAATGGAAATAGTGATTGGCAAATGATCATTTCCAGGTGGATCTGGGATGACTTTCCAATTACAATCTAAAGAAAAATAGGAAGAATATAGGGACAAATCTAAGCAACTAGCGCGGCCTGAAGATGGAGCAATTCTTGTTACATCACCTGTATTCAAAATTGCCAAGTTGAAGTCCTCGCAAAGATCATAAATCAAATTGGCCTTTCGATCATCGAAAGACTCACCCCATCCAATTCCATGAGAGTTGGAATTACCCCAAATAAGATTAGGTTGCGGTAAAAGTTCAACTATATTCACAAGATTTCTATAATTAAGCATAGTTCTTGGAGGAATATAAATAGAAGCAATGTACAAATCATTAACCTTGATACGTGCCTGACACGCAAGAATTTCAATTCCTGTGACTAAAGGCAGGGGAATCCTGTAAAATGGGTAGCATTTTCTAATACCTATAAGAACTCCTCCATAGAAATCATCACGGTCTAAACGGATAATATTGAAATCATGGATATTAAACACATTGTCCGAACGAAGCCATGTTTTAGATAGAGCAAACGCATCACAATTCAAAAAATGGAGCATTTGCTTGAAAGAATCAAGTTTAGATAGAATACTCCTACAATTCCACTGCAAAATAGTGGTTTTCCCTGACTCATCCGATAAATTAGGCATCGAAATTAATGAACGAGAGGAGGGGCCACTTTGAAGTCATTTGTTTAGCTATCTAGCTGATAGAAGGAAGTCAAGCAAAAATTAAACCTTTCATTGGATCTGATATTCCGAAAAAATCAAGAATCCATTGAACAATTGATGAAAAGGAAATACCTCCTGAAAAAGATGAGGGTTCAGGAACCAATTGAGAAGTAAATTGAGAATGGCTTGATAATTCAGGGAAATGAACGTCATAATTTGAAGATCTCCAACCAGGAGGGTTATTCTTGGGTGGAGCAGAATAATTAGAAGATTCTGGATTGTTAGAGATCAATCCTCTTTTTTTAGATGGCTTAGAGGAAGAAGCAATTTTTCTCTTCCTGACTCTTCCTGTGATTACTGCATCAAATTGAGAATCCGAATCATCATCCTCCGATAAAACAGAGAAAGGATTTTCTGAAGCCTCGGGTACCTGAAGAGAAGCTGCCTTGAGCATTTCAGCGAAGGATCGATTAGAACGATCCTTAAGTGATTGCTTGAGTTTCATCGAACGTAATTTATAATTCGGACAATCCTTAATTGCATGAGGAACATCTCCACAAAAAATGCATTTATCAGCATCCTTGTTACAAGTGACTTCATCATGGTCGTCTCCACATTTTGAGCATTTCCTTTTATTACAACAGTATCTTCTTCTGTGACCTAACTGATTGCAATTAAAGCAAGTCATTATTTTAGGGGTATATAAACGAACTGGAAGACGAAGTTTATCAATAAGCACATAATTTGGAAGTGCAGTGCCTTCGAAGGATATTCTAAAAGAGCCAGATGGATAATACTTTTTTTCTGTATCCTCAGTTTTTGAAGAGTTCAGAGATCTCACCTCCAAAACTTTAATATGTGGAATATTTGCATTGTGGAAGATACCCTTAGCTTTTACAAAACCTTCAAGTTGAAGAGATTTTTCCGTAACTGCACCATCGATTTCAAAAATGTGAGCCGGAATATAAACCTTATATTCATTAGTGAAAAAAGAGTTTTTCACTATTGCGTTAGAATCTTTGTAATTTGAGAGCACAACGCGAAGTTTATCTCTATTGATTTTCGTCATGTCTAAGACACCTGAGTACTTGGACGTTAGGTCTTTGCAAATTTGAGATACTCTTAGAGATTTCCCTTTGGGACGGAAGAATACCACCCAACGGTTTTTCGATGATTCTGGAGCGTTCTGGTATTGTCTAATACTTGGAAGTTGAGCAGAATTAGGCAGAGATTGTGTCGAAGAGCGGAGAACAGAGTCACTATTTGGTACAGACGAAGAGGTTGACTGTGATTGTTTTTGCATTTTTCCTGGAGAAACCGTAAAACCATCTGGAGGAGGGTCAAAGACCTTCATTTCAGCATCGGAGGATTCATTACCCTCCATTTTCAAAAAAAAAAAAAGAAAAGGCAAAAAATTGAGAGAGAAGACTCTGTAGAACACGTAAATATTAAATGGTAAAATAAAAAAAAACAATAAAATAAAATATTTGTATGTACGTGTATATGTACACGTATGCGTGAAAGAAAAATAAAACGAAAACTTATCTTAAAAGTATCGAGATATATGTTAGAAAACTTCTAAAATCCTTGAAGCGGGTCCAATGGCAACTTCACACTCCAAACACTTGAAACACTTGAAAAATAATTCCGACTTCAAGAAAAATCCTTCCTTTCAGTATATTGATTCCGCTTCTTTCGAAATTCCGTCAATATATTGCTGAAAAACACAGAAAAAAAGGAACGGAAAATACGTATTTATTCGTGATGATTTGAAATATACGTCACATTTTCCCAAGGCTTGCTGCTATATGAATGCACACTTTTGCCCCGCACTACTCTACGTGAACCCGAAAACGTTTTTTTATTACAAAGCCAGTTGGAGTCAGGAACTAATCCAGTTTCAAAAACGAATTCGCTATTAGATTTGACTCGCTGCTATCGACGAAGAGCAACAAACAACATGTTTGCGTACAATTCGGGCTTTAGCCTCCATGGTATCGATGGATCAACCGTTCACGAATGGTACGAATGAACTAGTTCGGCAGAAAGATTGCACGAAAGATTTTTCAAAAAACAGTAATTCGTCATACAAAATAGTTCCGAACGAACGGTTTTGGAACGAATGATGTGCAGCTGAACTGAATACATGGGGAAAGCAGAATGCGTTGGACGGAACGGATGAATAGAGGGAAACTTTGGTATAACGCACATTTCACTTTCAAAATTGAACGTTGTATCGAATTGTATGTTATATCGAAACATAATAAAGAACCAAGAAACATATAATATATCATGATGTTTTCCTTCATACTGTTGATTGAGGGTAAATAGATTGAATGATCATTTGCTTATTAAAAAAAAACTTTTTTCCCTATAACAGTGTCCTTCCTCCGTTGTTTTGGAGACTTGTTGGCAGTTGTATGAACTATTCATATAAATTTCGTTCAGAATTTAAAAAAAGTATATATTCTTTAAAAACAAAAGAATTTTAACATTTAAAATATTTTTTTTCAGCGTCATTTTTATATAATTTTTGTATCTTTTTGTGAAAGAGTAAATTGTTTCCTATATGTCAATCTCAAACTAAAATTTGTAGGTCTTAAAGTTTTTATGATATATTTTTCGAAAAAAAAGCTTAAAATTAAAAAAAAAAATCCAACTTAAAAACTATAAGAAGAATTGAATTTTGGCCAGGCAATGACATATAGGAAAATGCTCAAACTTTCAATCAAAAATAGCGAACAAAAATGGAAAAAAAATAAAAAAGAATAAAAAATATTTTGAAGATTGAAATTCGTTTCTCTCAAAACATATTTTTAAATTTTTTTAAATTTATTTTTGTTAATTATATTAAAAGTTGATACAATTACCAACCAGTCTCCCATCTATTGAAAGAAGGGCAAATTTTTTAGATTTTTTTGAACTTTTTTCAATGTGATTTGAAATGTATAAAATGTATTTTTTATGAAAATTTCAACAATTTTCTACATTTCATTCTTTGACCAAACTTGTGTAGGTATTACAGTTTTTGAATTAGATTTTTTTGTAAGAAAATAATAAAAACTCAAAGTGGGTTATATCTGTGATATAACCGCAATGTAGACGTAGGAATAACGTTGGCTTAGCAGTCAATAGGTGACAAGCATATAACTCTTAGACATTTCAGCATTCCAATAAAGTTATTATCATACCACTTTGTTTTGTCGGAAAAGAATTATTCACGCTTAAAGTAGGAATCTATTCCTCCTCGGAAATACCCAGCGCAAAAAATACCCCCTTCATAAGTCCCGAAAATTGGAATCATCGTTGATCCGGAGCAGAATTATTAACGCTTAAGAAGGAATGGATTCCTCCTCGGAAATACACGGCAAAAATATTACCTCCTTCCCAACAATTGGAAACGATGATCGATTGCGGCATTCGAAAACAAATAATTTTATAACGCTGCTTTCATAAATGTGATTTTTTCGATATGGTTGAATAATATCCACTACACCACCTGTGGAGGCGATCTGGCGTAGTGGTAACATCCGTACCTCTCATGCTGAAGGTCAAGAGTTGAATTCTCACTCCCGACATTCTTCCAAAAATGGAAGGAAAAGTGACGAACCAGCCAAAATGTGTTGAAAGTGTTGAAATGTGTTGAAAGTAATATCCACTCCACCATATCAAATGTTTCGTATTCTTCACTATCAAATCCATAGTCAATGGAACCCATCGGTATCGAACTATCATTGATACCTCGATTTTCGCTGAATGCTTCGGCTGCAGAAACGAATCGGAATTGGGAGAGAAGAGTATAGTGTTTAAGGGAGCGAGCGAGACCATTATCCCGTCGCTATTCAATCACAACTAAATGGATATCCGAGCGGGCGCCAGCTTACATACGGATTCGGATCATTTCAATAACCTATTTTCAAAGCTATTTTTAAGTTAGTTTTTCGAGTCAATAAGTAGCAATCATATACCTCTTGAACATTTTATCTTTTGTATAAAATGATTTTCATACAATTTCGTTGATCAAAAGCAGAATTATTAACACTTGAAGAAAGAATGGATTCCTTTTTGGAACTACTCGGCAAAAATAATGCCCTTTCCCAACAATTGGAAACGATAATCGATTGCGGCATTTGCATACAAATTATTTTATAACACCGCTTCCATCAATATGATGTCCTTGATATGGTGAGACATTAACAACATTATAACAATTATTTCGTATTCTCCACTGTCAAATCCATAGTCAATGGCACCCATCGGTATTGAATTACCACCGATTTCTCAATTTTTGCTAAATGCTCCTTTCAGTTCGGCTGCCGAAACGAAATGGAATTTGAAGAGAACACCATAATGCATTGGTGTGAGCATGACCTTCCGCATCTCACATCGCCATACAATTGAATGGATGATTTCCGAGCGTCTGCTTATATACGGAATTGTGTGATTTCAGTAGTCTGTTTTCAATTTTTTTTTTGGCTAATGTAACAAATTTTGTGGCCAATAATTCACAATCATATAACACTTGGCGATTTTGTCTTTCGAATGAAATGATCATCAAATCAATAATGAAGCGTGTTGCGAAGCAAAGTGTTGTTCACATTGCACTATGGTCCAGGAGGTGCATTTAAGTGGAAATTAGCATCTAGAGCTCGACAGTGATTCTCTAGACAAAAACTGTCTTCGACAAAGTTGTTACATATAATAGAGCGCTCATTTATATGTTATCAAAAATAGGGTGACCAAAATTTTCGATGAAATGAAAAATCTAACTTTCTTATCTTTATAGATAGAGGTAAACATAGTTCGACAATATTGTAGCTCTGGTTATTTTAAGTAAGTTTGTGGAACAATATTTCTTCCTATCTCTTCAAATAACCGATATAACGCTTTTTCTCTAGGTTGAATTAGGGTTACCATGAAAAAAAAAAGGTTTTTTTGCTCTAACTTTTATATGTAAAATTCTACATCAAAACTGTCTTTGAATGATCTTTAGAGCTTTCCAATTCACGCATTTTACGGTACATAACTTGTATGTATCTTAATGCTACTCAAAGTTATTGATGTTTTCCCCCGAAAACACGACCTTTTCATTTGCTAGTCATTTTTTTTGGGGCAAACATAATAAAAAATTATTGATAGCATTTTAAAGAGCACATTTGACTCTACATAAGGTGAAACTTTCAAAAGAGTGTTATTTTTTGTATTTGAGTAAATTAAATTTGAAATTATGAGTTTTTGAATATAAATGAACAAGTTGCAATTTTTAAATGCATATAGTAAGCGTAGACTTTACAGCAGCATCACTTCAGTTCAGTCTTATAGCCACTCAACATGGAGGTTCAAAGAAGACACATTGTTGATTTCCTTTTTCGGTGGACGAAATATAGAAGACGTTATACAATTATTACGAGAAAAATTTCTGACTATTTTCTTTTTCTACAATAAAATATATTTATTGTATAAAAAGAAAAGCGGGGACCGACAAATTATCAAATGCTTCCTGAATAGAAACCGTACGAAGAACAACTCGGGGCTCGACGTGTTATTTTTTAGTAATATATTGACATATTTTACTGGCGATGAGTTGATTGATGACATTATTTTACCAAACTTTTGTTGTTCCTATTGTTTTATGCAAATTTATTTTTATAATCTTCCGTATGTACATATTAACCTGTTTTAGTTGTTATAATGGAAATTACATTCATAGTAATAAATAAAAATCATACAAATAAAAAACTACAAAATCAAATGCTTAGCATTTTCCGGAATCAGAAGATCGGAATACTCTGGTGTTTGCCTATTACTAAGAGATAATACTGGATCCGAAGCTGTTGCGAAGCCCAGTTCTTCAGCAGAATTTTTTTCTGTAATCTTCCGAACACGGTTACGCTTCATCCTTTGGCTCAGCATTTGGCTTTTCAGGCACTTTCTGGCACTCAAAACACATATATCTTGGCATTTTTCTCGTAATAATTGTATAACGTCTTCTATATTTCGTCCACCGAAAACAAAAACAAATATGTGTCTTCTTTGAACCTCCATGTTGAGTGGCTATGAGACTGAACTGAAGTGATGCTGCTTTAAAGTTTACGCTTACTATATGCATTTAAAAATTGCAACTTGTTCATTAATATGCAAAAACTCATAATTTCAAATTTAATTTACTCAAATACAAAAAATAACACTCTTTTGGAAGTTACACCTTATGTAGAGTCAAATGTGCTCCTTAAAATGCCATCAATAATTTTTTATTATGTTTGCCCCAAAAAGAACGACTAGCAAACGAAGAGGTCGTGTTTTCGGGGAAAAAACATCAATAACTTTGAGTAGAATTAAGATACATACAAGTTATGCACCGTAAAATGCGTGGATTGGAAATCTCTAAAGATCATTCAAAGACAGTTTTGATGTAGAATTTTACATATAAAAGTTAGAGCAAAAAAACCTTTTTTTCATGGTAACCCTAACTCAACCTAGAGAAAAAGCGCTATATCGGTTATTTGAAGAGATAGAAAGAAATATTGTTCCACAAAGTTACTTAAAATAACCAGAGCTACAATATTGTCGAACTATGTTTACCTCTATCTATAAAGATAAGAAAGTTAGATTTTTCATTTCATCGAAAATTTTGGTCACCCTAGTTTTGATAACATAAAAATGAGCGCTCTATTATATTTAACAACTTTGTCGAAGACAGTTTTTGTCTAGAGAATCACTGTCGAGCTCTAGATGCTAATTTCCACTTAAATGCACCTCCTGGAGCATAGCGCATTGTTTTTAAAACAGCACCAATAATGATTTCCTCGAATTTTTTTGGATGAAAAACAATTTTGTTACGTAATAAGAGCAATTACATGAGTCTTTACTGCAATTCCAAATGAAATCGAACTGCAGATTTTCAAAACTTGTATTTTCGATTCGAACGAAAGTTTGTATTTTGGGTTGATGGAAAAATGAGTTTTCCACAGCATTTGGGATTTTTTTGACTCAAGTGTAAGTTTTGAAAAGGGCGTATCGATTTTAGTAAGAGAAATCTCTGATAATTTATATCTCAAAAAACTATGAGTCGTACCGAAATAGTGTCTTAGAAAGAGCTATAGAGTATTGATATTAAAACGTGAAAAAATATACACTGAGAAAAATTAGTACTCTTTCTTTTATTTGCAAGAAAAGAACTTTAATTTAAAATGTCTAAAATACATATTTTTTGGTGTCATCATCATCGAATTATTATGAATTTTCGAATTTTCAGCCACAAATTATGAATCCTGATGTAATTTGAAATAAAAAAGCTTATTATCAATCTCCTTCTAAAAGCAAACATTATCGAGATATTTAAAAACATATTTCTAATTTATTGCCTTTTTCAATTTTAATTTTTTTTAATTTATATATGTATTTTTAATTTTTTTTAAATTTTTTCATATAAAATAGAAGTTTTGCAGAAAATATCAAAAAAATTAGTCCAAGATGGTAAAACTATTTTTGACGAACTTTGTGGAACATCGAATTTTTTATGAATTTTCTTAAATGGAATTTTTGTATGTGAACAATCATTGTTAGCCACAAATTATGAATCCTGATGTGATTCAAAACAAAAAAAGCTTTTTATCAATCTCCTTCTAAATGCAGCCATTCTCGAGATATTAAAAAAAAATATTTCTAATTTATTGTTCTTTTTATAGTAAATACGCTAGTTTAATATGTTTGTCGTGTTATACCGCCATGTTCATGAATTTTTATGAATTATCATTTTTAACAACTTTTCCGAACACATCATTATGGTAAAACTATATGTTTAGGAGTTACGTTGAAAAACATTATCGCTACGTTTTGTATTAACCCACATGTTCTCAAATGTTTTTCAACGTAACTCCTAGATATATATGTTTTGTCATTTGTCGATTTCATTTGGAATTGCTCTTTAGTATAAAAACAAAATTTTTCATTGCATTTTCATCATGTTGAGCAGGGTTCAATTAATAAAACATAAACCAAACATTTCTATAGCACGCAAAATAAAAATAGAAAACAAGTATAAAAGCAAATAAGAGCAAAAAAAAAAAAAATTCAAAGCATAAATATTTATTGTGGTCTCTTGAAGCCTCGATGACCTGTTAAAACACGTTCAGGCATACTATCGACCAAGTTCTGGAGGTGCTGAGTGTCGATTTTGTCCCACGCCTTCAGGAGAGTCGTGAAATAGGTGTCATTATTAGTGACACCATCTTTCACCACTTTGTTGTCGAGAATGGTCCACAGGTTCTCAATCGGGTTGAGACCAGGACTTTGTGGTGGCCATTCATTGGGGTTTCATTTTGCGTGAATGGAAATAGGCTTTGGTCTTCTTAGCAGTATGTTTCGGGTAGTTGTCCTGTTGGAAAACGAAACTATTTCGTAGGCCAGATTTTGGAAGCAATTCCTTCAGGTTGTCCGTAAGCATGTCAATCTAGACATCTGCTGTGATGATTCGATTAATTCGCACTAGGTTACACTAGCCCAGGAAACGCATTCCCACATCATTACATCGCCTCCTCCGTGCATGACTGGAGCCTGCAAATGGCGTTCCTGCAATCCGTCATTTTTCCGTCACCACTCTCGCGCCGCTTCTTGTTGAAAAGCTCAAATTTTGATTCTTCAGTCTAAAGTACTGTTCCCCAAAAGTCTTTGGGTTTGTTAATATGTTTCCGGGCAAATTCCAACCATTTCAGTTTATTTTTTCTAGCTGATAAGCGGACATTTTTTTGTGAATTTGCTCTTGAGTCGGTACTCAGCTAGTCTGCGGAGTACGGTTCTAACCGATTTCGTTAACTAGAGGTTTTCCTGAATGACTCTCTTCCCGGGTAATTCGTTGATCCGTCCGGCTATCGCTCTTCCGGATCTGTTAGCAAGCGAACCGTAAGGTTTGTGCTTGTGCACAACTCCATGAGCTGCTCCCCGGCTTATTCCGAACTTCTCGGCAATCTCCCGCTGTGAAATCTTTTTTGACTTTTATGTGGCAACGTAAACAACAATCTGTTTATATCGCGTCAAGTAAATCACTGAAAGGTGGAAACGAGGGGTTACTCAAAGTCTTTGAATAATTTTAATTTTAGTTTTTGGTGGTCGGGTTTTATTTTTATCATCACATATCTTCATACAGGGCCCGAAATCCTCGAAGTTGGAAAATGAAGACCGTCTCTTCTCTCAGTAGCTTTGCTTCGATTAGGACTACTTCGGCAGTCGCCGTTAACAGAAACTAAATTGACTAGAAAATGAGTTGACTAGCGTTGAGAGCGAGGATGAGTGATGAATTATTCTGGTCAATACTTATTCTGACTGAGGCGACTAATAAATACAAATCTACCTCTTCATTCATCTGACTTCAATCCACATTTCCATTTCCCCCTGACACTAATTACGTACCCGCGTACACAATCTTATTTTTATGTCCATATAAAAAAGAATGAAAACTTGATTTCTGATGCAAAAAGTGTTACACTATTAATGGACGGTTTATTGTCTGTCCACCGTGAATTCAAACCAACGAACATAAACAGTTATTAGGTATGCTATAAAGGTCCCCGCGTTAGTATTAATAAATAGCATGCAGTTTGGGCACAACATTGCACGCTATTTCATACGTGTGAGTAATGTTCGTCTACGATACAAAACAATCTAGCTCACCTGTAGATATGTCAAACCACGTTGAACTCAAACATCGATACATGCATACGTGGTACATGAGAGAGAGAGGGACGAATTCGTTTTGGGAGAAGTCACTTCAAAATGCAATGAAGACAATTTGACGGGGAAGAATGAAATGAGATAGTCGAGTCGTAGAGGGGGAAAGCTACTAAGCGCCCGACTGACTGTTTAGTCGTATTGGCGAAAAAACTGCGCGTCAAAAGTCATTTCCAACTGAATACGGAGGGGCATTTCCACATAGCCAGCTGACTATCCTCAGTTAACTATGACTATATCGAACCCTGTCTGCACATATTAAAGAAGCCATGCAAGGAAGCAAAAAAAAATCTAACAAAAATGGCAAAACTTGTTAATTATGTACTTGAAGGTTTCTATTCAACGAAATCACGGTAGTAGTTTTTGAAGAAATAATTCAGAAATTGAAAAAGTTTTAAAATTTGCAAGGTGGGCTTCTAATGTCTATCACTGTAAGAATTATTGTACATTTACCGATGGTAAACACTTATCAGAATCAAAAATGAGAAGATTGGACCCTGGCAAGGCTCTATTATCCACAAAGTTTCGACGAGAATCTCGTGTGGAGGGTTTAACGTTGATAGAGATGTTATTAGAAAGATTGTACAATGCACGGCTCTATCATGTAGGATATGATTTTGAGTACGTTTGTGATGTCAAAATTTTTGCAATGAAAGAACTGTATTGGCTGCTGATTGAGAGGTTCGAAAGGGTACACACAAACATACCAGTTCGTGGTATTTTATCAAGATGCTTGCCATGAGCTGTCAATCTCTTGTCATCATATCGAATTTAAAAGTAACAGTGACTACAACATATCATAATTCTTTTCCCTTTCCCATTTGCTTCCACCCACACCCACAACCAACGCCCAGTACTCTTTGCAAAAAAAATCCAGAGAAAAAAAATGCAAAACAAACAAAACCTTCGAAAAAAAAATTAATACCGCGTGAGGGACAAATAATTGCACGACCAGAAACAGCAGTCAAGCCAAAATCGATCGGCACTCCTCGCTCGTCTTACCGATTTCCCTCCCGCCTCGGCAATCAATTTTCCAGCTGGATTAACAGCAGATTAAGGACCAATACATTTCAGTTGTCGTCGCGGGGTGGAGGAGTGAAAGCAGCATCGACAGAACATAGATAATAAAAAAAACACTCGCGCATCCGTCGAGGGGCAAGTGCTCTTGTGTACGCTAAGCGGATTTAAGGTTACTGTGCACCAAACACCCCCCCCCCTGGTGATGAGTGATGTAATTTTCTTGTGCTCTTTCGACCCGGATCAATTTATGTGTTATTTCTTCTCTGTACTTTTTATAGGAATTTTTTGAAGTGATTCCAATGAATACAGCTCAATAATAATAATGATGGTTCAAGTGATGTGAATTATAATTGAAGAACGTAATGAAGCCAATGTAGCTCAATAGCTGGTTTAAATCGTAAATCCTGTGGATTTGAAGAGTGACTCTTGAAGTGCCGCTGAAGGATTTTCAATTAAACAGAAAGGGAATTATAATCTATTGAACTCATACGCAGATCCTGATCCAGACCAGTGAAACAGTACAAACTCGCCTGTTAATGTGTCTGTGGGAGTGTAAGTGTGTGGATAAGTGGATTATGTGGGGTATTTGAACATTCCCGCACTGCAACGGCTCTATTCTACGATCGATCATCGTCGCGATTCCGATTGACGTTGCGAAAAACGTTTGTGGAATGGCACGAATTTTCCATCGTGCGGCTCTTCCGGTGATATAGCGATATCCGTTACGCTAAGTTTATTGTACGATTTGGAGCACGTGAGCAACCCACCCCTACACGACGGTTGTGTGTGTGCGAGTGGAAAGGGTGGATGAGACCATGGATCATATTCACGCCCGACTGGGTCTCCCTTATGGTGGGGGTGGCGGTACCTCCAATCGGTGAAGAGAGGAATATATCGCCCCGTTGGATGGATGGATAGATTATGACTCCAACCGGTGTCTATTGTGAGGAGTGCACGAGGAGCTTCACCCAACGCTTACACACACTCAAGGTAGGTAAATGTGGATTTATGATACGGTTTTTCGTCTGCTCGCGATATCGGCGCGAGTGCTTTATCCATCAGAGAAAGAATGGAAGTAGAAAAAAAATGGAGGCAATACGTGTGCGAGTGATTTATACATACCATTGTGGGTCGATTCGATTGATCACCTTTTCCGTTTCGTTCCACGCCGATGGAAACCGCTCCTGATGAATAGGGGGCTCTGCTCTCTGCGAGTGCGAGAAAATTTGTGTGCCCTTTTCTTACCCGGCGTAAGGAAGCTTCAGGAGAAAAAAAAGTGGTGAATCATTTGGGGAGGATTTACCAGAAGCGGAACCAAATTTGGTATTTCTTTCGGTGAATGGTGGTTAACTCGTTTTGCTCGAATTCAATAGGATTTGATCGAACGGCGCGTGATTGAATACAACCGAGTAAAATCCTACGCTGCCTACCTTGGGAAAATTTGATTACCCCCACTGGTATATTTCAGCTTCAAAGGGTTAACCTAGGCTTATGGATACTTCCGAGCATGTGGAGCTTGTAATGTCGGGTCAATGCTAGAATATGATAGGTGATCAAATTGGGGCTTTAAGGAACGTAATCTTTTTTTTTGTTTCGCTACTGTATTCTATTTCGGTTAGGATCCGCAGTTCTGCTATTTTGTGCGACGATCCGTTTTCAATAATATTATTTTGGGGCGTTTCTGTTTCGATACTAGTTAAGGGATTTAGACTAAAACAGGATCTTCCCGACTGTATTTTGGCTGCCGTACCGTATGCAATCACAGTTATGATTCAAACTACCTCGAACAGTAGGAACGAAAATATCTCTTTAGAGAGAACGAAATAATTTCGCAGTCATGTGTTATAATTTTTTTGCAAAATAACATTTCAATCGAAAACTCAGTTTGAACTGAGTTCTGTGTCATCGCACCTCCAGCTGAATTGATGTTGGTGTGATAGTGTGTTATAGTGATACAGGTCCGACTCGATTATATATAGTCGACCATTTTTTTTCAACAACTATTTTCAAATCCTATACATAATCGAATCTCAAGAAAACAAATTTTTCATTAATGTATGAATGTCAAACATTAATAGAAAAATAGCTTTTTTTGTGATTCGATTATGTATTGGATTCGAAAATTAACGTTGGAAGTGAAATTGCGATTATATATAATCGAGTCCGACCTGTAGTGTGATATGATAGAATTTATTGTTAATCTTATTCGTTAATTGTTTGCGATTGGCAAATATGTGCGTTATGAACAGTGATATCAATTTTCCAGATTTTCAAGTTTTATCCACACATTTTGCGGTGCTTCCTGATACACAGATAAGTTCCCTATTTTTCCCGATTTGTTGAAACAATCCTGATTGTTCCCTCTTTTTATTTATATTAATTTTTTAAGGTGGCATTCAAGTGTAAAGGTAGGAATTCCGGACGTTTTTCCGAGCTACGAAAAAATATAACAATGAATAATAAACATTGTATCCTTATTTACTTATCTATCTTTTAACAATAAAAAAAATTGAACGAAGAAAAAAATCATAATTTGAATGATTACAAGCTGATCAAGAGTTAGGGTTAAAAAAAAAAAAAGTTGTGCCATGGAGTACACGATTCCAACCCTTCTGGTTATCTGGTACTTCTTCTGGTACAAAACAAAATCGAATCGATTCTGAATCAGTAAAGATGCCGCTATCACATGAACCGGACAAGTCAAAAACATGTTTTTTGACGAAATGGCGGCTGTTTGAAGACGAAAAAGCTGTATACAACGTTTTTTCACGTTTCCGGATTTTTTCAAAATTCCGAATTCCGAAGTTACGATTTTTATTGGTGCATGCGAAAGACAGATGCATACAGATTGTATTCACATAACTTCGACATAAATCGATTCAGTAGAACATGAGATATCGTGTATGCCGGTATGAAAAAACTAAAAACTAAAAATAACTGTAAATAACGGGATTTTCGTAGACTCCTTTATAGAGTATGTTCCTGAACGCCTAAACTTTAGAAATAAGAAAAATATTTTGATTCGATTTTTTTTTTCAAATTTACAGACTAGAATACTGCTTTGAAATGGCTAGCTTTCTTCGGCGCCAGTCTTCCAAAAAACACTTACACATGTCCGCGCGATGTTCAAACTCCATGTTTGTGCTTAAACACGCAGGGGAACCGCGGGTAAGAATGGACAGGCGGTTGATTTGTATAGTTGCATTATGAATTTCAAATTTCTCTTCATAGGAACCCCTTCTACATGCTATTCTATAATATTTAAACCATCCTGTGACAATGAATACTGATTAAAAGTGGAATAGGAACACGAAAATCGAAAATCAAACGTGATTCCGCTTGTGGATGTAATTTTTCGGCTTCGATATTAAGCATTTTGAGTGGATTCATTGCAAAATTGAATTCGCTGATGGTTATATTTCGGTTTGTGAGTTGACAGGAAGCTATTAGCTATTAAGCTATTAAGCTATTAAGTACCTACAGAAAAGTAAATTCATTCGTAAGTGGTAAATTTAAATTATTGAAATAATTACACTGGTGGGGTTGAAATGGACAGTCACATCCATAATCACATCCAATGCATAATAGAAAGTGAAGGGAAGAATGTTCAATTTTTTTTATATTGCTTTTATATTCATATTGCTCTTTTTGTTCTATTTCAGTTACTGGACGCACAAACACTGAGAGAGAGCGAAATTATTCCTCTCGCGAGCGATAAACTTCTACGCTTCATATATTATGAACCTGTCCATATTCCCCCCACTACATGTCCATTATACCCGCATCGATAAAAATGCTGTACTGTTCGGCTTGTTTTAATTTCAGTAAAAAACATGGAAAAATAATTTTTTATAACACTAGCTGACCCGGCAAACTTCGTCTCGCCCAAAACTTATTTTTCGTTACCACATCCACGTTTTCTTATTAAGCCCACGTTTGTGGGTCCAATCGCAAAACTGTTCATTGATTGATCTTCCAATCTACCTTTATAAATTACCTTTTACTGTCAAATTCCTAGTACTTCTAGCAAAACTCGTCATCATAAAATAAAATTATTTTCAGACACAATTCCCGTTCAAGATTTTTCAACCACTTGCAAATAGTATGTTTCTTCGTTACATGGAATAAATGTTTGATAAATAGAATGTGATAGAATAAAAAAGAGCTCTAAATCGGACAATTCCTTTCTCGAGTTTTGCTCTTATCAACACTTTCGGCGATCCATATTTATTTATATAGATAGAAGATATAGGAATGCGTTTTATCACATTAACATAGATTTCCACTTTCGAACGAAGATCAATTTCGTTAGCGCAAACATCAAATGGCATCAAACGGATTACCGAAAATTTTCAATTGTCATGTTTGGTTGGAATATGTTTGGTTGAAATATGTGTGTTATTTTTATGAGACCCCTCTCCATTCCAGAGGAGGGAGGGGTGTCATACCATCATAGAAACACTTCTCTTACCCAAAAATCCTCACATCCCAAATTTGGCTCAATTTGCTTGATTATTTCTCGAGTTATGCAGAAGCTTGTGTTTCATTTGTATGGCATCTCCTCCTTAGAGAAGCTAGAGGAGTGTCTGTCCACCATAGAACCATTTATTGCATTCTAAAACCTCCACATACCAAATTTGGTTTCGTTTGCTTGATTAATTCCCGAGTAATGCAGAAATCTGTGTTTCATTTGTATGGCATCTCCCCCCCCCCCCCCTTTTGAGTGGGGGGAGGAGTATCGAACTATCATAGAAACATTTATTACACCCTAAAACCTTCACATGCCAACTTTGGTTTCGTTAGATTGATAAATTTCCGAGTAATGCTGAAATTGTGTTCCATTTGTATGGCAACCCCTCCTTTGAGTGAGGGGAGGAGTGTCTAACCATCATAGAAACATTTATTGCACCCTAAAACCTTCAAATGCCAACTTTGGTTTCGTTTGCTTGATTAATTTCCGAGTAATGCAGAAATTTGCGTTTTATTTGTATGGCAGCTCCCCCTTAGAAAGGGAGGAGGGGTCTCAAACTATCACGAAAACCTCCCCGGCCCCAAAAACCTCTACATATCAATTTTCATGTCGATCGGTTCAGTAGTTTCCGAGTCTATAAGAATCAGACAGACAGACAGACATCACTCCATTTTTATATATATATATATATATAGATTTGGCCAATTATTTCGAAAACCAGTATATTGAACTGTAAGAAACTGCTTTTAGGTTTTGGAAAACATAAGTTTCCAAAGATATAATTGAAGTTCTTCTTAACATGTCCGTCTTACCCCCATCCCCCCAACATATTTTTTGCTAGTGATTTTTGTTCATTCCTAACACTCCCAATGATGCACAAACTCAAACATGTTTGAATCACACACGTTTCTCACATGGACAGTCGCATCCATAATCCCATCCAATGCATGATAGAAAGTGAAGGGAAGCATATTGCTTTTATATTTATATTGCTCTTTTTGTTCTATTTCAGTTACTGGACACACAAACACTAAGGGTGGGTTTAGACTAGGGATATATTCATGTGAAGAAATATGATGAGATTTATAGAAATCGCATCAACCGTTAACACTAGCGTGAACTTCTATAATGAATATATTCATATCTTCGGTGAATTTATTCACCTGAAGTAGACCTGCATCCAACTTTAGTGATTTCTCACCAGTGTGAAATTCACAAGCGTTTACATATGCTGAATTTATTCAAGTTATATATACCTCGAATAAGTGTATCATATTTATTCTCACCCGTTTACACCTATTTTCACGTGAATAAATCCATCTATAGCTATAGATCTCCCTAATGTAAACCCACCATAAGAGAGAGCGAAATTATTCCTCTCGCGAGCGATAAACCTCTACGCTTCGTATATTATGAACACTGTCCATATCCCCCCACTACATGTCCATTATACCAGCACCGATAAAAATGTTGTACTTTTCGGCTTGTTTTAATTTCAGTAAAAAACATGGAAAAAACATTTTTATAAAACATTTGGCCAGTTATTTTGAAAACCAGTATATTGAACTGTAAGAAACTGCTTTAAAATGTTTGAAAACATGAGTTTCCAAAGATACAATTGAAGTTTTTCTTAACATGTCCGTCTTACCCCCATCTCCCCTAATCGCTCTTTCCCATGAAAAAAAATTTCTGAATATAAAAAAGCTTTCCATGAAAATTTTTTTTACTCCGTGCATGTTGCCAATTGAAGTTTGGGGAACCGAGGGCAAATTATTTTTTACGAACATCAAACATCAAAAATATCATAGGGGGGTGTTTTGAGATAAACAAGGTTTTTAATATTAAATTCAATTTATGGGTAAGACTTGTTAACAGTTTGATCCTTCAAACCCTACGTTGTGTCTTAGTTTTTATTGTTTCCAAAATATTGGACACTTTCTCGATTCATTCGTTGTGGACTTCAGCGTAAAGCACGTGTTTACTTTCAAAAATCATGCGTGCCAGCATGCTTTATTCCTCACAACTAAACGACCAACTATAAAACGACGAGCACAATGGTCTATTGGAATGAAAATCTCGCCTAATTTGTAGGAAACACAGTCTTGAAATATTTCACGATTTAACACAGTTCATGTTATAAATTTTGGCTGTTATTAAAGGGTGTGTCACATCAAATTGCATCACGGAAAAAACGCTGTAGAAATTTAATTTTTAGGAATTATATCCTCAGCTTTCGCTTATAATCAGATAAGAGTGTATAGATCACGTTGGCCATGCTTCACTGTCAATTTTTCGTAAATTTGGAAAAATGTCGTCGAACGAAAAAGAGCGTCGTGAATTAATCCTGTGCACTCATTTCGAGAATTCGGAGTTGTCACATCTGGACATCGGTAAGATGCTGGGAATCGTCCAATCCACGGTCAGCAGAGTACTAAAATGATACTTTGAGAACCTAACCATCGACCGGAAGGTGAAGAACGGCAAAAATGGATGCTCCGTCAGTGAAAAAGATCACAAGCGCGTAGTTAATCAGTTTAGACGTGATCCGAGAAGTTCGGTCCGGGATGTCGCCAATAAGCTGAATTTGTCAAGTTCATTCGTCCAGCGGACCAAGCAGCGGGAGGGCCTGCGTACATACAAGGTTCAGAAGGCTCCTAACCGCGACGAAAGGCAAAACATGGTGGGGAAGACGCGAGCCCGGAAGCTGTACACCGAAATGCTGACGAAGCCGCATTGCCTGGTAATGGACGACGAAACCTACGTCAAAGCGGACTTTCGTCAGCTGCCGGACCTGTTGTTCTTCTCCGCAGAGGACAAATTCAGCGTTCCGGAGGAGATTCGCAAGCAGAAACTATCCAAGTTTGCCAAAAAGTACATGGTGTGGCAAGCGATCTGCTCTTGCGGAAAGCGGAGCGCCCCCTTCGTGATGACCGGCACGGTAAACGGGCAGGTTTACCTTAAGGAGTGCCTACAGAAGCGCTTACTACCACTATTGAAGCAGCACGAGGACCCGACCATCTTCTGGCCGGATCTCGCTTCGTGCCACTATTCAAAGGACGTGTTGGAGTGGTACGAAGCCAACGGGGTCACTTTCGTGCCAATGGAAATGAACCCGCCCAACGCGCCGGAGCTTCGCCCAATAGAGAAATATTGGGCGATTATGAAGCAGGCCCTCCGGAAGAACCCAAAAGTTGTCAAATCGGAGGCGGACTTCAAGAGAAAATGGATTTCTGTTAAAAAAAAATACAACCTGACGTTGTACAGAACCTTATGGACGGGGTAAAGAGGAAGGTGCGAGCATACGGGCTTGGGCTCGAAGTATGAATAAAAAGAAAATGCCAAAAGTTGTTTAATAGTTTTTATTTTACTGTCTAAAATTTTCAAAAGGATCGGTCTACTGGGCGAATTTCTACAGCGTTTTTTCCGTGATGTAATTTGATGTGACACACCCTTTATTGTTATAGTTCATTAATTTTCCAACAACTTTGTCTATGTTGCGCCGATTGTGCCCCAGTTATTCGCTGCATAATATTTGGTTGGGGAAAAAGTTATTCATTATTTTCTCGATAGCTGACTTCAGTGATAATTAACCCGCGTAATATCGATCATACAATTTCAGGTATAGGCTCGTTGTAAAGGTAACATTTTACACCACACAAAATTCTTTTGCTGTTTTTTGTTTGTTCAATTCAATTGTTCAATTGTGAGTTACAGTGTGTTAACAATGGAGGTTAACAAAGAGAAAATTCGGTACATTTTACACTTTTGCTTTCATAAACGCGAAAATGCAAGCCAGGCCGCTGAAATTGCGTTTGGTGTGTATGATGTCGATACTGCAACAGTAAAATACGTGCACTTTAATTTATTTTTCAATTTCATTTTTTTTTTCCTAAATTTTTAAAATTTTTTTTAAATCTTATTTAATCTGCTGTCAACAAACGGATCGTTTAAAGCTGACGATTGACCAGAAACGTTCAAAATTTGCTAACAGGAGAGGTTTTCTATTCCATCAGGACAACGCAGGGTCACAGATTTCCGAGAGCTTGATTGGGATGTTTTTATGTATCCACTATATAGTCCGGACTCGGCACCAAGTGATTACTACCTTTTTCTCGCATTGCAAAATTTCCAGAGTGATAAGAAATTGGGATGAAGAGAAGATTGTAAAAATCTATTACTAGAGTTCATCGCCAATAAGGACCAAGACCTCTATGATAAAGCCATTGTGAAACTACCTTTAGAATGGCAACAAATTTTGCAACAAAATGGTGCATATCCAACTGTAACTAAGTGTGTGTTCATCTTAGGGAACTTCAAATTTTCATTGAACCAAAAAGAAGGGGAACAGAATATCTGTTGTTTAATTTAGCTATAATTTGGATGTAAATAAATAACAAGTATTTTCATGAAATTTTGATTCTCTGAATATAGCTTAGTCCGGTGCGTCGAAAAAAGGATTTAACCCTGAAATAAATAATTTAACAACAATAAAGATTAACCTTCTGTACAACGGAAACCAAATCACACCGGTAAACTCCACTGCGGTTATCCAAATTTGAAAACCATCGATTTATCTAATTTCAAAGATCGGTCCTTGCGTGGATTAGCACTCTGCAGTATGTGAACGATTGATTGTAATTAAATTTGCCAGAAAATGCATGCATGTTGGAAGGAAAGCCTGATGTCAACGGGTAGGCTATCCAAAACACTCGTTCAACATACAACATCTTGACCGTGCCAATCGTTGTGGGCTTCGCCGCCAATGACGGGTCACAACGAGCAACAATTGGATGTCCTCGTCATCACATTGTTTCACAATTGGTGATCGAATTATGGGCGCAGCCGTCCTTTCCGAATGCCCAGTTAAACAATGTTGGATTTTATTTATTTTTTAATGTGAGTAGCCGCGAATGTTATGTCTTTGTATGTTTCAACAAGAGCAGATGCTAGCGAGAAAATGATTTCATTACTTCACAGTACATTCCATCTTGATCGTTAATAGCCAGGCACAAATCGGAAACTGAGTTTATAAATATTTCTTCTCAGAAGTTACCTGTAGAATAGGGAGGAAGAAAAAAAATGCAAATGCGAAGAATTTCCCCTCCCGTCGGCCATTATGTCCGTTCGACGAGAAATTTCAAAGTAAACAACAGTAGACGGAGCTCGGTTCCTAAGTTCCGCACTCGTGTTCACTAAGGTTAAATAAAACAAACATTAATGGTTCAAAATAGCCCGCATT
Source organism: Toxorhynchites rutilus septentrionalis (assembly GCF_029784135.1). Classification (NCBI taxonomy): domain Eukaryota; kingdom Metazoa; phylum Arthropoda; class Insecta; order Diptera; family Culicidae; genus Toxorhynchites; species Toxorhynchites rutilus. The sequence continues at coordinate 35,156,102 of NC_073744.1, read as the reverse complement.
AGTGACTGATCGTTGCACGTTTTGTGCAAGATATCTTTTGGTCTGCTCAGAAAAGAGGTTCCCGCTCAAGCAAATGGTTTGTTAATTTTCTGCCTGGGATCGGAAAGCAGGAGAATGGGCGGCGGAGAGAAATTGAATATATTCTCGTCAAAATTTTAAGGTGCACAAATAACTTCGCTCGGGCTGATGTCCGGTGAGAAATGGTTGAAAGAGAGAGCAACAAAAAAAACTTCCCGGCTATGTTATGCTGTAAAGTTATTTAAATTTTCTTTCACGACCCCAATCGGATGATAGAGCCAGGGCGCCATTCCGCCAGGATTCAGGATCCCATTCAAGTTTAATCTCATTTACAGCGCACCACCAATTCGGGGCGGACCATACGCAACAAGATGAAAAAAAAATATATAAAGAAAACGAAAATGTTAAAATTCTATACCACGCCGATCGGGATAAAAACGTAGCCCGACCTGGCTTAAAGCTCCTTTGTAAAGACTTCCGGCTCCCGGTGGGATTGGGAAATCCACGCACAAAGGGGAACAAGGGTAAGAAAAGGAAGAGGAAAAAAGTACGGATGGACCCGCAGAGAAGTGTAAAAATCCATAACCAACAAAGCAGGAAGCAAGCGGCCGGGCAAATGAAATTAAGGATACGCCGTTCCCGGGTGGAAAAGAATGCCGCCGGCAAATGCGGAGAGCAAAAATGAAACTGCTCAAAGCCGTCGCAAATTTATAGCCATCCTCTGAAACAAAACCCGGACCGCAGTATTTTTGCTCTGCAGGCTTTGGATTTATGCTTCTGCAAGTGTATGTGTGTGAATATATGTAGTTTTCAATGAACCGTTTGTGGGGGAGGGCTCATAAAGGAAAGCGATTCGGGTGACAAAGCATTGATTTCTTCACTCTCCGACTATCGTTGACTTCTGGAAATTTGACGTGGGTTGCGACTGTCAACACTTTTTTCACCATTTGATGATTCGACTTCGAAACTCATGTTTGCCACCCACGAAACAAGCGTTGGGACTTTGCTCAAACAGCCCTTCCGAAGCATTAATAGACTTTTCCTTCCGCTGCTACATCAGGCCTCCCCGAGCAATCAAGCACCCCAAAATGGGCCATTCATCGTTCAAATAAAACTGACTCCGAAATAGGTTCTCATTTTAGATTATTGCTGTGTCGTATGATTTCGCTTTTTGACGGAAAATGATCCCTACCCGCCGCAATCCAAACACAAATAGCCCCTTTTCTCAGCAAAAAACCCCTTGGCCTGCATTTTGATTCGCCGTTTGCCGAAGGTGGGAAATATCGATGCCATATTTGAGTCTTGCGGTTACCCTCGCTCCGTCCCCCAAACTTCCACTCCTCATCGCCATCCCACCTCAAGAAGCGGGAGCAAATCTCGAAGAAACATGAAAATGACACCGAATGCCTCGGCTGAAGAAATTGATATAAATTGCCTTTTATCTTGTAACGATTCACCCTCATTCTCGCCTCGACTTCTTGGGCGGTTATTTCCCTTACTTTTATTGGATGAATTCTGTGCCTTTTTTTTACCTCCTGCGCGTCTTTTTCCCACGGAGGGAGCAGCTTTTTCCTCTTCCCTTTGGGGTTGATTTCCTGTCTTTCCTTATTCTTTTTTTTTGTCGCTGGTGTGTTGTTGTGCTGACGTCACGTTATTACCCGCAGCATAGGGCAATATGTATTAGAAAAAGATGCGATTTTCTGATTTTTGCTGGGCTTATGGTGAGGCTGAAGAAGGGAAGTGGGGCTGGATGGTAGGAGTGTTGGAAGATATGGTTGGAAAGATAAAGTTGGATGCGAACATCTTCGGCGGTTTATTTTGGAGGGAAATGAATAGCCACCATTTTTCTTTTTTCTAGCTTATACTTGAATCAAATCAATTTATTCTTGGAATATGAGCATTCTCTGCATCTTTTTGTTTTGTTTAGATGCACTCTAGAAATGTATTCCAGCAGTAATTAGACGTCACCCAAACTTGACAAGAGATCACTCACGGTCATAAGATATCTAATTTACATCACTTGGCGACAGTGCCGAAAATATTCACGTTCACGGCACGAATTTCAGCCTGCCTTGTATTGATAACCTACTGCTCAAGCGAGAGTCGATAAATATGAATCAACACTATCACTGGACCAGTGTAATGAACATCAACCTTTGCTTGCCATGAAGTTGCTGCAGTATCGGCTGATTTATGCTAAAAACCGTCGATAATTGGGTTCAGCATCTGGACTTCTGTAAGGTGGCCATGCAAAAGAAATCGAGTTCCATACACAATGGCATCAAATGTACTTTCACATGAATAAAGAATTTCATTGATGGTGGAAGCGATCTGGCGTAGTGGTAACATCCATACCGCTCACGCAAAAGGTCACGAGTTCAATTCTCATTCCCGACATTCTTCCAAAAATGGAAGTAAAATTGACGAACCAGCCAAAATGTGTTGAAAATCACTATAATATAGAAAACAAATTTTAATGATATCCAAAACCGTTTTTGTTTTATAAAAGTTTTATGAAAAAAAATAAAACTTTTGTAGCGCTCTTATTGAAAAACTCGTTACTAATAGATATGACGCGTAGGTATTAACCTACGTTGAGAAGGCAAAAGTTCCACTGAGAACGATCCAAGAAGATAAATAAAGGAATGAAAAAAGGCGACCGATCAAATTTGATCAATGACGATTTTTATGTACATTTATGATATATGAAAACCAAAGAATGTCGGGCTTTTCGTGTTGATGCTCGAATATTTTTCTGATTTTTTTATTCAAGAGTAATAAAATGAGTAAAACTTTTTGAGTTAAACGGTTTCATTGTGATTGAATATAATAATAATTCAATGATAATGTACTTAAAAACAAAAAAAATTAGCTTACTACTACTAGTTCAATATATGGCTTTGTTATGCTAGAATAAAGAAGAAAAAGACAATTTTTCGATATAAAAAAAATAAAACATTAAATGACAATGAAAATCAAACAACTTTAATTTTGACAGTAAAACGAATCACGCATCACAAACTAATCAGTCAAAAACAGTGCGCTGAATTACCAAACAGCAAAATCACCCGTTTTCTCAAGAATACGATTATAGCGACATTGCTGAGCTGATTTTCAAACGTGATTTTGTGGTAGCTATAATGAAAAAAAGTGGAAGGGTCTGACCCTAGAGGCACGGACGGAAACTTGACGTAGGACTTTGAGAAAATTTTGATTTTGTCTCCCATACAAATGAAACACAAATTTCTGCATAACTCGAGAACTAATCAAGAAACCGAGACCAAATTTGGCATGTTCATAATTTGGCAGGGTTCATAAAATGTTTTTAGGGCTTCGAGACCCCTCCCCCTCTCCAAGGGGGAGCTGCCATGCAAAAAAATATAACATAAATTTCTGCATAACTCGAGAACTAATTAAGAAACTGAGACCAAATTTGGCATGTGGAGGTTTTAGGGGGCAAAAAACATTTCTGAGGTGGTTCAACACTAAGGGAGGCTGCCATAGAAATTAAACATAAATTTCTGCATAACTAGAGAACTAATCAAGCAACTGGGACCAAAATTGACATGTGGAGGTTTTAGGAGGCAGTAAGTGTTTCTATGGTGGTTCGACACTTCTCCCCCCTCTCTGAAGGGGTGGGTGGAGGGCTGCCATACAAATGAAACACAAATTTCGGAATAACACGATTACTTATCAAGTAAATGGAGCCAAATTTGACCTGTGAGGGTTTTTTGGATACGAACAATTTTTCAATGATGGTTTGACACCCCTCCCTTCTCTGGAAGGGAGAGAAGGGTTCCATATAAATATAACACATATTTCAAGTCAATCATGACAATTGAAATTTTATTCCTTTTCATTCCATGTAAGGAAGAAACATGTTATTTGCAAGTGATTGAACGAGAATTGTGTCTGAAAATAATTTGATATCATAATGACTAGTATTTGTAGAAGGACTACGAAACGTATAGTAAAAGGAATTCGAAAAGGTCAATTTGAAGATCAATCAATTCAACGATCCTGCGATTGGACACATGAACGTACGTTTAGTACAATGTTTGAAGGTGAACTAAAAAATCATTTTTGGCGGGACGAAGTTTGACGGGTCAACTAGCATTACATAAAATTCATTCGAAATAAATATTCCAGCTTGAACAGATTGCTAAAGGAAAGTGTAGAATCGTGTCTTTCATTACGGTTGCCAAATCAGAAAACAGGTCACGTTATGAGATAAAGTTAACGTTAATAACGAACGGATTTTGACGATTTACATACAAATCCAGCGGTACTCAACCTTTTTTTCATAGGAGCCACATACACGTGTAAGTAATGGTGCCGTGGGCCGCAAAGAAAAAAAAAGATAAATGAAGAAGAATGATGTTCAAGACACGACCGTACTGTTAACATATAACTTCGAACTTATTGCCGGTGAGCACAAACATTGAAGAAATTTAATAATAAAACTCTTTAATACAAATATTTGATAGCACTGACAATGGACGACAAATGAATGCTTTCACTGAGTGAGGAGCGCGAACGCTTCGCGAAGCAATTTGACAAAAATTATGAAATTAATTCTAAGCATCAACATGTTCTGTACTTTTCCAGTATCTCCTAGCAAAATTACATCTCCAACGCAAAACGAAGCAGCTCAGCAGACGCAGAACGAGAACGGAAAATCCGAAGTGATTGTTACACATACAAATTGATAACGGACCAGGCGGGCCAACCAAAATATATTAGTGGGCCCCAGGTTGAGTTTAGCTGTACCAAACGAATCGGAAATTCCCAAAGATTTTTTTATGCTATATATTACAATCCCCTGATGAAATTGATGAAAACTAGAAGAAGCATTTTCATTTTCTCATACATTTGTTCTGCGCATTTGTGAACTTCCCTACCCATGCCGTCAATAACACACAGAACCTTAATGCAACTTTTTTCGAGACCAGTAATATTAATAGATGCGTTGCTTTTGAGAATAGCGCAAAATGATGTTGATATTGTTAGTCGCTTCAAGCCATGCCAAGTAGCATGCTCTGTATGCATACTATATTGAAAGCTTGTTTGATGCTGGTTGGTTTCCGTTGTACGAACGATGTCTAGAGCAGTGCGGTGAAAATTCAGTCTCAATCGAAAGAAATCGATGAAAGTGACAAAGAATACCATTCGTCAGCATTGCTCGATCGCTTGAATTTGGCTAACCTTGTCAACTGAAATCCGAAAGGGTTCATTGTCAAACGAACGCTATTCCTTCTCATTTGAATGTGATAAATGTATTTGTCTGAACGAAAACAAATAATTCATTCACACGACCTCGGCTTTTCGCATTGAAGAATGATTTCAGTTTATTCGTTGTCATATAAGCAGCGCATACACAGAGCGAGCGATGGGAGAGCTTTTTCTAATGTCCCTTACCTACGTGCAGCGTTGCCAATGTTCCAGTTTAAACTGGATTCTTAGAGTTTATTTTCCTCGATCCAGTCAAACAGTTAAACACTAAAATCTTCCAGTTTTTTTTAAATGTTGTCCAGTTTTATCCAGTTTTTATATGCGTGCTTCAGTTTTACTAATTTGATGTAAAATAAATTCACAACGCATAAATATTTTCCGTCCTATTCCTTGAACAATTTTGTTTTTTGACATTTTTCGTTGGATCAATTCAAGGTGTACTTTTCTTGGATCTAGCTTTTTTTCTTACACACTCTCAGAGTTATTTTTCTCCTGTTTACACTCACGGATTCAATATGGTTCGGTAGTTCCCAAGTAGCAAGGGAAACCTGAGAAGGTAACCGAGAGAACTCCTCTAAAGTCAATCGTCCCGGCGATATTTTATGTTATTCATAGCTTACACACATTATAGAACTCCATTTGCGACGACGGAGAGTTATCTTTGGGAAGCCTGAAAAGATATTCTGAAGTACTATAAAACTAATCGTAACGGCGATATATTCCATTATTCCATTATACCAATCTTGAAGGAGGAGAATTATCTATTGGAAACCTTAGAAGGTAACCGAGAGAACTCTTCTAAAACCTATATTTCCGGCGATATGTTCCGTTATCAATCGCGCGTACTCTGTATCTTTCTAGCGATGCATAACATCTATTACAAACATCCTTCTTGGGGGCTTCGGACACTCTGTTCTGGCTTTTCGGACATGCTACCATAGAGATCCGACATTGGCAGGCGAAGGTTTTTTATTCCACATTTTTAGTGAGTGCGGAAAAGATAGCAGCGAAGATGGCCATAAGAAACACTACAGAAATACCAAAATTCGAGTTAGAAGGAAAATAACAGAGGATTGAAGTTAGGTTTGATGTAGTGATCTACAAAAACCGTGTGAACCTCATACACCAAAATTGATTACACTGTCGGGCAATGAATACGAGATATTTCATGTTTTAACCAAATAAAACCGTAATTCCTAGAGGTTCTAGAAGAAAAGATTTTCAAATATTATTTCACAGTAATGTTCGAGTGGTGGATAACGTTATTTTGATCTGCTCGAATGGTTGTTTATGAACTACATATAAATACTCCACGAAACTTCGAAGAAAATTCTATTTCTCAAGCATTGGAATATGCAACGATTGACGATTTTACAGGATCCAGTTTTCTTCCAGTTTTTTAATAGCAATCTTCCAGTTTTTTGAAAAATATTATTGGCAACCCAGCCTACGTGTTTGCATCACACTCTCTTAATAAAGCGAGGAGCGTAAGAATAAAAGAAATGAACAATTCACTCTCGCCAGTTGTTCCTCCTTTTTTTCTCTGTAAACAAAACAAAGCATAGTAGGCAGTGTTGCCGCATTTTAATCAGTACCAGAGGGGTCAAAAATCTTACTCATCTGTACTTTTTCTTCCAAAAATCTGTACCATCGAAAATATTCGTTCTACAGAACAATCCATTTTATTAGCATAAAAAATACTCATTTATTCACTACAAATATCACATATACATTTCATTCGTGTGTTTGATGATGCTTATACAATTTTTCTGAATCTAGATTGCATACTAACATTAATTACAAGTTTCAAGCTACCGCACCAAGCGATACTGCGGCGTAAAAGTAATCATGTACCTTAATGTGGCTTTGTTCAAATGTGAGAAATTTTGTAACAATCTGTAACAATCTGTACTTTATTACGAAAATCGGTACTCTGTGCCGTACAGAATCTGTACCAAAAATAACGGAAAAATCTGTACCTTTTCAGATAAATCTGTACGTGTGGCAACACTGATCGTAGGGTGTCAATTGAGCGTCGGTCACTTGTTCTACTGATAGGGACAAACGTAAATCTCAAATAACAGCATGACAAGGGGCTTGAATGAAGGTGCGGTTATTCAATCGAATGGAAGGGATACAGTGAGAAGAGATCCGTATCAGTGAAACATGCCCGTACATCAAAGTAGCCAATGATCCCGCGATATTGGTGTGAAGAGAAGGGTTGTCAACTGACGAATGATGGTATTTGTCGTTCGAATTCAAATGAATTAATTGATTATTTTCAGCACTGGTCCAGAGGTGCGATTCCATTGAGACAATATTAAATAACAAAAATTGAGAACGAAAAATTTTTTTTCAGTATTTGGCAACAATGTCATCGATTGACACACGTGACACACCCGAGAAACATAAAAAAAGCCTCACACCATACGGAAGCGATTATTGATTGCGCTCTTCGGAAAGCATAAAAGTATCAATGGAGCGATTACAATTTCCTGCCAATATTGGGCTGATTTCGATTCTTCCTTCACCGCCGTCTTACGCCAGCCGATTTCCCCCCTTCCTAGTTAATAGCCGTGTATGGTGTGCTTCGAACGTGGCCCAGAATCCCGACATCCCACAGATGTCGGCGGTGGCGGTTTCCGGGTTGGACCCGTGGTCTTCCCTTCACCGGTATAACACGTATGATAAGATTTGGATGTCTGCTTTCTTCACGTGCTGATTTTCTTTTTGTCTCGCTATCTCCCGCTTTTTTTTTCGATGATTTGCCACTTGTGTGGGTGCTGCCGCCTTCAGCATGAACTGTTTATTGCTTTTCCCAGCTGCTGATAACGAAATATGCGGCGCTCTATTGGCCTAGGAATTGTTTATGGGGCAATAAAAATCTGTTACTTGTCGGACTCACGTGCTGCCTTCTCTCAGGTGCGGCCATGCAATTGGTGACGGGTTTCGGCGAAAGATTTTTTCGATTCTTGACACTTGAAATGGTTTGAAAAAGCATGAACCTCTTTCATTACCTTTCCCAAAATACTCAGCGACGCAAAAAGTTCAACAATCAAGTCCACATTCATTCCGGACACGTCCGGGAAAATTTTGCTCCGCATTCGGGGATAAGTTTTTCTGTACCCAGATCACCTTCCGCACCACAGCATTCAGCTCTTTCAGTACACATATCTGCTGAAGATCTTAATTATCATTAGCTTAATTTACTTGGTGGGGAATTTTGTTTACCCGGTTGCCCTGTGCAAATATCACCACTCTACACAACACGACACCCTCCCCATTCCCCTCCGCGTCCGAGGTACGGAAAAGTTCAGGATTTGGCGAGCCTATCAATTGATAGGAAAGGAAAGGGGAGAAAGTAATAAGCGTAAACTACTAAGTCCAATAAGTAATGGCCATCAGTTGATGGAGATTTCTTTTTTGTTTGCTTCTTCTCTGAGTCGATGATGAGGGTAGCGGGAAATATACATATTTGAAACACGTGTTCTCGTAACGAGAACTTCGACACAAACAGCCTGATGGCGAAGTAGGATGGAAAATGGAACGAAACAGCTACATCATCCCCATCATCAATGTTGTTGCTGTCATCACCGGAGGGATCAAAGTGTGTGCGTCTTAACTCCACTCCTACCATATTTGTTGAGCGGGATAAATCGATGTTGGAATCCAGCGGACAACGAGTAACGACTATTTGAAACAAAATACCCGGCTTTTGAGACGCGAATACACGAACGATAATCCGCCCGTCCTCTGACATCGAACTCTCGTTATGGTTACACGGAACAGGCCATACAGAGGCTATACGGGGGCAAATGGCAACTCATGATCCTTTGTCTGGCGGTTGATGGGCATAGAAACATTTTTTTTTATTCCTGGCGACTCACCGCCCGTTACGTACCATAAATTAAAGCAACAATCTGGTTTTATAGGTCACCAAATCGTTGTACTTTTGTCATATTTCATGTTTTACTGCCGAAACGATGATGATTCGAAGTTTGTGGTTCGAGTGCCAAAAAAGTTGTCACAGAAATGGTTTCCGCATTACGGACGTACAAGGTACCAGTCATAATTCCGTGGGGAGAAGGGGGAAACAATTGTACCTGCGAAACGAATTGTGTTCGATGGCCTTTTCAATTTGGATTTAGCATGTTAGGATCGCATGCGGATGGCTGCAAGGATGGTTTGTCTCTTCGATGTACCAAACTTCGAACAAATTCTTACTTAATGACAAACAGAACGGACTCGTGTGTTCGTGTTGTTAATGGTACTGATACTGTAACAGTAAAATACATGCAATATATTTTTAAATTTTTTTTTATTATTTTATAATTCTTTTTTTAATTAAAAAAACTTTTTTTTAGCACTACACACTAAATCTTTACAGTCAACAAATGGATCGTTTGAAGCTAGCGATTGGCCAGAAACGTCCAGAATTGGCCAACAGAAGAGGCATTGTGTTTCATCAGGACAACGCAAGGCCATACCATTCCGATAGCTTGATTGGTATGTTTAATGCATTCACCATATAGCCCGGACTTGGCCCCGATTACCATCTTTTTCTCGCATTGCAAAATTTCCTGAGTGATAAGAAATTGGAATCAAGAGTAGATTGTAAAAATCTATTGCTAGAGTTTTTCTCTTATAAGGACCAAGACTTCTATGAGAGAGGCATTATGAAGATACCTTTAGAGTGGCAACAAATTTTCCAACAAAACAGCGCATATTTTACCCAAATCGGATAATTTGAAGCATATTAGAAAAGATTTTAAATTTCACCCAAAAATAATGTATTACTTTTTCCCCAACCTAATATACTGTCTGCGATTTCTTTTCACTGTATAGGAGAAGTGCGTAATACGCACCCCCTAAGCGTGAACGGATTTATCTTGATCGTGTTCTTAAAAAATTAAGGTAACAACTACGCCAGTACGCAGATTAGTTAACCCTCAGTCATCTGTGATCGTTCTGTATTTTGGATACTGAATAACAAAATTGCTACGAATTTTATTTTGAAAGGCGCCCAAATTTTATATTTTCCAATCATACGGTGTTAAATGGGCCAGCAGAAGTATAATATGCTCATGAGCTGTTACTCTCAGAGACTATAAAGCTCAGAGAAACAGAGAATGAGAGATTTCATCAATCTATTCACTTCATGCCCACTAGCGAAGAGAGGAAACAATTTCTCCCGTGAGCGTGTTCTCCCAGTATTCGTGCATTAATTCTCCAATCCGCGCTGTTTTTTCCTACATTCTTTGAGCACATAATACAGATGCCAGATGTGAAGCATGTTTTCGTTCTGAAGACATTTTATTTTGTGAAAACATACTGTACAATACATACAATTGTTTGTGTGATTTATCGAACATGATTTAGAAATATCGTGATGGTTTGTTCATTTTTGTTCATTATGATTACATTTGAAGACATTTATTCGTGTCATGCAGAGATATTTTTTAAAAAAATCATCTGGCATCCCTCACATACAAGCTATTTCTCTCGTGAGAATGTTATCCGGCCGAAAACGAGCAAATTGCCCCGATCGAGGGTATGCCGTACTGCCCGATGGTAAGCTGATGCGAAAAATATCAAATTGAGAAGGAAATGAATCCTTTCTTACCGTTCTCTTCATCTGAGATATCCACTGGGAACTCGACTCAATAAATATGACTCACAGCTATCGCCTCTGAATCGGTTGCAAGCAACAAAAACCTTATAGAAATGATGTAGAAAATTACATCGAAAATCGCTTCCAAAGAAAATTATTTGTTCTATTTTTTTAAGCATGTGACAAATGTAAAATTGCATAGTACGATTCTATCATTGATTAGCACGATTGCCTATAACTATTGCATTTCTATTCTTGCTGGTTTACGAGAAAATCAGGCCGGCAGGCGCGTTTTAGACACATCTTCTCTATATAATCGAATCCTGAAGATAATCAAACCAAAACAATTTTTTTTATTTGTTTTTTTCATGTTTTGAATAAAGAATTTAATTTTTGATTCATTTCATAAATTACCTTTCTCACATAAAAAATCCAAATTTTTTCAGGAGGGGATGATGATCATATTTGATGAATTAAAAATTATTCTACGCATATTTTGGAATTTAAAAAATGACAGAGTTCTTGAACTTTCCCTTTGTTTGTGTATATGTTTTAGCCTTAAACGGGTTCTAATTCAAAAATTACGACACGTAGGACAAGTCCATTGCTTCCATTTGAAAGATGAGAGAATTTTATAAGGATACAGTTGTGAAACTTCCAAACTAGTGGATTTAAATCACGTTTCATAAATGTAAAACTTTAAAGTTAGTGATTTTAAAGGAATTATCCTTAATTTTATCCAAAAAAAAAAACATAACAAACACGAATGTTTCTATCAACCGAATTGAAGGTCTCTAACCGCTCTACAACTCTTTCTTTGACAACCAACTCCTATCTTTTTTTAATTCCTCAGCAATATCATTTTAAACAATTTCTGGTGAATGTTCATGTAAAATCTACCAAAATCAAGATTTTTACTACACTGTGCTCATCAGTCTTCCTTCTTCGATGGCACTAACGTTCCCAGTGGAACTTTTGCCTTCTCAACGTATGTATCACTAGCGTCATTTTTATTAGTAGTACTTAGTCGAGATTTCTATGCCGGATAACACACCCTGAATGTATTCTGAAGTAAGCCTTCCGTGTTCCACATAAAACACTGCGTACGAGATGAACAATGTTCACGCTGATCTCGCAGATTTGTGTTTGCACACAAACATAATTTTACAAATTTTTCACAAAAATTTCACAAAAGTTCTTCACAAATGATATCATTATTTAGTGTACGTATCAGTTTATTAATTAAATTTATGTAACATCCGCTATTATAAACTGTTTTATCAATTACAGGCAAACCTTTTCTGTGCAATTTGTTGTTGTGCGATTTTCTATTCTTGTGCGATTTTTTTTTTTGTGCGAAGTATATTTGACGAAGTTATCGCCCATTTAGTTTTTATTCCATGTTTTGTATGCATTTCATAGCGAAAAGAGCATATTTGCGTCTAAATTCTCCACTTTTTTAATTATTTCCATCCTTCCATCAAATGCACTAAAGGGTGTGTCACATCAAATTGCATCACGGAAAAAACGCAGTAGAAATTTAATTTTTAGGAATTATATCTTCAGCTTTCGCTTATAATCAGATAAGAGTGTATAGATCACGTAGGCCATGCTTCACTGTAAATTTTTCGTAAATTTGGAAAAATGTCGTCGAACGAAAAAGAGCGTCGTGAATTAATCCTGTGCACTCATTTCGAGAATCCGGAGTTGTCACATCGGGACATTGGTAAGATACTGGGAATCGTCCAATCCACGGTCAGCAGAGTACTAAAACGATACTTCGAGAACCTAACCATCGACCGGAAGGTGAAGAACGGCAAAAATGGATGCTCCGTCAGTGAAAAAGATCACAAGCGCGTAGTTAAGCAGTTTAGACGTGATCCGAGAAGTTCGGTCCGGGATGTCGCCAATAAGCTGAATTTGTCAAGTTCATTCGTCCAGCGGACCAAGCAGAGGGCCTGCGTACCTACAAGGTTCAGAAGGCTCCTAACCGCGACGAAAGGCAAAACATGGTGGGAAAGACGCGAGCCCGGAAGCTGTACACCGAAATGCTGACGAAGCCGCATTGCCTGGTAATGGACGACGAAACCTACGTCAAAGCGGACTTTCGTCAGCTGCCGGGCCTGTTGTTCTTCTCCGCAGAGGACAAATTCAGCGTTCCGGAGGAGATTCGCAAGCAGAAACAATCCAAGTTTGCCAAAAAGTACATGGTGTGGCAAGCGATCTGCTCTTGCGGAAAGCGGAGCGCCCCCTTCGTGATGACCGGCACGGTAAACGGGCAGGTTTACCTTAAGGAGTGCCTACAGAAGCGCTTACTACCACTATTGAAGCAGCACGAGGGCCCGACCATCTTCGTGCCACTATTCAAAGGACGTGTTGGAGTGGTACGAAGCCAACGGGGTCACCTTCGTGCCAAAGGAAATGAACTCGACCAACGTGCCGGAGCTTCGCCCAATAGAGAAATATTGGGCGATTATGAAGCAGGCCCTCCGGAAGAACCCAAAAGTTGTCAAATCGGAGGCGGACTTCAAGAGAAAATGGATTTCTGTTCAAAAAAAACTACAACCTGACGTTGTACAGAACCTTATGGACGGGGTAAAGAGGAAGGTGCGAGCATACGGGCTTGGGCTAGAAGTATGAATAAAAAGAAAATGCCAAAAGTTGTTTAATTGTTTTTATTTTACTGTCTAAAATTTTCAAAAGGATCGGACTACTGGGCGAATTTCTACAGCGTTTTTTCCGTGATGCAATTTGATGTGACACACCCTTTATGTTGCGCTTGACCTGATTCCTAATAGCTACAAGTTTCGACATGTAACTAAAAGCACAACACAATCACGCACCATCGAAAAGTCAAACTGTACCATCGCAGTGCAGAGAAACGAAGGGAAATCGAACGGTGAAAGGCGTGGATTTGAGTTGTTTTTTTGGGGAAACTTTTTTATGCGGTCTCTATCCACCGCAAAAAAAGTTTTTTTCGAATTGCGTAGCGAACACGATTTATTAAAGTTACTGAAAATGTTTTGTACGATTTTCGTGTGCGGTCCCCATCCTTCGCAAAAGAAAAGGTTTGCCTGTACTAAATTTGAATACAACGTGGCGGAGATGTTAAGTTGCCCACATTAAAATGCCAAGAATAGTTGTAAACTTTCCTGAAAACATGCATCCAAAACACATTTTTGGGATTTTTTTTGGTATTTATATATTATATTTATTTGGCCAGCGTTTGTATAACGTCGCCCCGCTGTGCAGTCGGTTCCTTAGACTTCAATTGTAAACATGCACGAAAAAAAAAATCTCATAAAAAGTTTTATTATATTCAGAGAATGTTTTCTTTTCACGGGAAAAACTATGGATTTTTTAATCAGACTTGCATAATGTGCATATCCTCATGCCTCACGATCTCTGAATTCATGCAATTTTTGCAATACGAACTAAAACTCTAGTTAGTTTCTGTGAAAAATAATTCTACAAATATATGTTTTGGGAGAAATATTTTTTCCGTGCATGAAAAGAAACGTTATGGTATATAGCAAAATGTATTTCTTTGGACAATTTTTTTGTCACACCATACCATGTCCCACTGTTGGTCTTCGATTCACGTGGAGCTCTCTTCCTCTTACCGTATCCTTGAGAATTCGCCAAATAATTCAGCACTACCTTATGGGATCGTCCAATCTGACGAGAAATTTCTCTGATACCAACATTTTCTTGGTGAAATGCATCGATTTGTTTCTCTTCTCTCCGTGAGGACTTTTCCCTTCGGCATTTTCCAGATTTAATTGATCAAAACAACTAAAACAACGGAAAATGTAACTGGTCTTATAGGAACTTGACAGTTGAAAATACGAAAACATTCGTTTACAATCAGCGCTTGCACATACACATATGAAAATCATGCAGTGTATGGTAGTCACCAATACCTATACACTAGAATATAGATTGAAGAATTGTTTGTTCACAATGACACAAAGCAGCAAGATCATCCATCACCTGGTCTTATAGAAGTTGGACAGAGTGTACAAGTTTTCGATGCAACCTAGCCCGAAAATATATGCATTTGTACTTAGCGAGGATGTTTTTTTTTAACACTGGTTCGAATTATGAACACCATATTTGTTTATGATGTGAGAAACGCGTGTGATTTATACATGTTGGTGCTTGTGCAACATGTTTGATATAAACGTTGAACACTAGCGAATATCTTTTTCGTGTAAAACAACAGCACTTTTACGTAAGCGACATTGACAATTGTCTTACACAAAATTGCAGCCTAAGACAACTTGCAGATGATGGAGTGGTTTCTGTCATAGGCAGTGTTGCCACATTTTAATCTGTACCAAAAATCTGTACCATTGGAATTATTCGTTGTAGAGAAAAATGATGAAATATTAAAAAATACTCATTTGTTTTCTAGAAAATAGTATATTTACTTGCTTACTTTATAGCTAGGTTTATTTACTACAGATTCTAGTACTTACGTATTAACGCCGCCGGATATTTTTATTATAAATTTATTTTTGCGTAACGATTTTTTTTCTGAGGTCAATGTAAGGATGGCGCCGCCGAGGTGAAGCAATCCAAGTCGAATTCAAGGTACATTAACATTTGCTAGCCTAGAATCACTCGTGTGTTTGATGATATTTATACATAGTCTTTTTAAATTTAGATCGCGTACTATCATTCAATAAAACTTTCGAGAGAAATTTCACACGCGGAAATAATCTGTACCAATCTGTACTTTTTGACGAAAGTCTGTAATCTGTACCGTACAGAATCTGTACCAAAAATAACAAAAAAATCAGAAACTTTTCCAGATAAATCTGTACGTATGGCAACACTGGTCATAGGATCAAAAGAATCCGACCCGCAAGAACCCTTACAAGATACTTTGCACAATTTTTCAACCTGGGCCATTGGTCTAGGGATTAAGTTCTCCACGGAAAAAACAGAGACGATCGCCTTTTCTAGGAAGCATAGACCAGCAAAACCAAAGCTTCAACTTTTGGGTAAACCGATCACTCATGCCATGTCATACAAGTATCTTGGGGTCTGATTCGACTCCAAATGTTCTTGGGAGCCTATATAAGGTATCTGAGTGAAAAATGTTAACAAAAAATAAACTTTCTTCTTACAATTACCGGCACCTGGTGGGGAACCCATCCAGAAGATCTTATAATGTTGTATTGAACAACTATTCTCTCTGTGATGGAGTATGGCAGTTTCTGTATTCAATCAGCTGTCAAACACACCTCATCACACTCGAGCGAAACTCAGGGCCCTCATTGACCATCTTTGTGTTGTTACAGAATAACAACGTCCACGCAACAATCATCAGCGATGGAGATCGATCCACGGTCGAAATAAGATCGATTCATCCATACAACTGCTCTGCTCTGCAAGATACATCGGGCTGCTGTTCTATTAATAACTCAACAATGATCATATCAACTGTCTCCGCTATCCGGTGGTCTAACTGGATAATGGAAGAACAGAAGGAATACTCTTACGCCGAGAAATGGCAACTGTGTAATGTGCTAATTATAGATATGATAAACATGTGACATGTATACGATTAAAAATTCGGCTCTGTTACAGCTAAAATGCTAATGAGCCTCAGCCTGAGTCTCAGAAGCTTTAAAATGTTTGTATATATGGGATATTTCTTTCTTCTTTTTCATCTCTTTTGGGGATTGCACCCGAAAAAAAGTTCAAACAATGTCAACGGGGATCGAACCAAGGCCGGCTGGAATGAAAGGCTGTTTCACACGGCCACGCTATCCACATAGCAAGTGGTGCTGTTGTTTGAAAGTGTGTTTGAATATTACACAGTTGATATTACAACTATGAAGTTGGAAGGCATTTTCTATACAGAGTATAAAGAAGATCTATATCCATCTCGGCCTTGGCCGTGTATGTGGCAAAGTATACGAAAATGCTCTTGTTTTACTCGCTCATATTCATCTTATATTGCTATACAAAATATATATTATACAAATTCTTACCAGTATTTGAGAGTCATTTTCTAATATTTTTAGGCTCATTTAATATAATAAATCAGGATGACAAAACATGTGCTAAAAATTAGTGCATACACCCTTATATGAAATCAGTCGCGAATAAAATTGGTCATATGATAATGAAAATTTTGATTCTGGTTACTGCCATATGTACAAGGTTTCAAAAAATAGTTAAGGATCAGATCAGCGGTAGGCTGATTTGGCGTGGAATTGCCCCATACAAACCGTAGTTCTGTTCAAATCCGTAGTTCTGTTCTCGAGTTGAATCGTTAGGAATGAACAATAAATCATTTTCTTTCATATAGATTAATCGAATATACTCTCCAACTTCAAGTGTATTTTTCTGATTCTTTCAATAATTTACCCACTCGAACGTTTCTCAAAAAAACAATTACTTTTGAAAGAATCAATTTTATTTCAACGTTTTGTGTGACATGTTTCAATTTCTTTCCAGCGTCTGGATATCGTTTCTACAGCATAATCATTTTGAATGGTCTCCATCGTTTTGAATACTCTGCACAGCCCCGGCGAGGCAGTTGAAATAAATGTTACCGTACTCCGTCCAATCCGTCTTGGCCGCCCCTTTGCAGGTTCGGAAGCAAGCCCATTGGTTTTTTTCACTCCTCCTAGGGCTCCAGATTGCGGCTTTATCCGCAATTTGTCACAAGTGTTTCGCATTACACACGGATGTGACTCACATTTCGCCCTGTGAGTGGGTTTTTTTTTCTCCTACCGCACCCTCGGAACACAAATATGACACGCAACATGAAGCTCTTCAAGTGACCTCCCTCTCTCCCAGTGAGAGAGGGATTTAAAGCGCACGAAGAAGGGTGACGAATCATTGTGAGTCATCTCGCCATGTTTGAATTCCCTTTAATATATACGCCAATCTGTAGCTTCCATTAAATCCTAATTAATCCTGCCTGATAGAACGTTATTGATAATTTAGCTGTTAGCCTTTCATAAATCATGTTCACTCAACAATTAATAACTTCTCATTAAACAAAACCGGAAGCAGCGCGGGAACGAAAAAAAACTTAAATAGCTTCCAGATTATAACCGGACCTAAACGTCTCTATCGTGGAGATAATTCATCACGTACCACCCTGCCGAGTCTCGCCCGGGCATCCAAATATCCCAGCCACACCAAAGGATCGAGGAAAAGTCATACAGTCAAAACAAGAAAAAAAAAAGAGATTAGCGAAGGAACAGAGGAGAAAACACAAATAATCTTATCCCCGATTCGTGCTGAGAATGCAAAGGAATCGTACGGTTCATCCTTTCTGCTGTAGTGAATCCCCTCGATCTCTGTTCTCATTCCCTTTGGCCACCGTGTTTACGATAGCGAAGAAAGCATCAACAACACCCCTTTCGGGGCCCGACCCCAAATTTGATGGCGGCTTTTAGCCTATCGTTCCCCTGCTGGTCTTCCTCTTCCTCCCCGCCGATCTCAGTAATCCCCCCGGAAGTTACCCGTCGGTAGTCCGTGTTTTTCGGAGTTGGGCACGTAAAAACACCATTCGGGCGTGATGTGTTTGAATATGTATGCGATCGGCTGGTCCCAGTTGTTTGTACTCCGAACAGTGGGCGTCCAATTGGTTGAAACATGCGAAGATGTGGACCCGGAAATCGTAAAATTTGCACAAGAATTCGGCTCGAAGTGCTTGCGGGCGAAACAGAAAAAGGGATGCCTGATATGGGATGCCTGCACACAACACAACACAAAACCATGCCTTCCATCAAGCTTCCATTTAATGAGTACTCAAAATAATTTGAACTCAAACTCCCAAACTGCTGTAAAGTCAAACAATTTACAAAGGCGAAAGCGGATAGAGAAAAGAAAACAGGAAAACTTTTTCCCGAACCTTCATCTTTCTATAGCTGATCCATAATCATTCGCAGCAGCCGCTTTTCTTCGCCTTTCGCCTCCACCGAACCCGAGGGCTTAATTTATTTATTTCCGCAGAGATTTTCATAAGCTGTGCTGTCGTGGGATTCACAGACACTGATTGACGCGTTGGTGGCGCACCCTTTTGCGAGGACGAACAATGGCGTAGCTGTAATGAAATGAAGGTGGGTGAAAAAAGTATATCCCTGCTTAAATTTTCATCGATACAAGCAATCATACATAATCACAATCAACCGCAGCTCTTCGGTTGGTACAAATTGTTCCATATCCTCCGAAGCGTGGCTTCGTCTCCCGTTAACAAATGCAATGAAGCAACTGTTGAGATGAAATAGATTGCATTCCAAGGAAACACATTGTCGGGCGGGGAAACGATCGATTTGCTCTGACCTGTGGCAACGAGTACTTCCTCAAGGTTGTTCGTCCGGATCGCTGGAATTACCATTTTATGCTTGGAGTGTGATTCCTGCTACAGCTTCCCACTGGTCGAAGTAAAGGAAACTTGGAAAGAGGAAACTGTGTGCGAATTGTAATCACGCATGCACGCGCATCGGGAGAACACAAAATGCTTCATTGGCCAGACGGCACTCGGAATTAATGATGGCGGGACAGTCAGGACAGATGGATCTATTTTGTGATAACAGTCGTCATTCCGGTCGCTTGAACGGTGTTCGATGTGTTCTCAGAATAGTTACGATCCTCGAACCATCCGTTGGTAATTAAATCTCACGATTGGATTTGATAAATTTATGGAGAAGCATGATGAACAGACTCCATTGCGTGCTTGAGCGTAATTTAGCTAACCACATTTAAGGATTTATTTCTGTGTTCAATCCATACGTATTGAATCTGAGGGGTAGATCACGAAAATTTCTTGTAAACGGACCAAATTTCGACTGGATTCGGATTACTGGAAGTTCGAAAACAACTCTTGAGACCGACACCGTTATTCAACTAAAGCGACCGATAATCGATAATTGAATTTTATTTTGTCGCTAAATTGACTGACACGAAGTTCGAGCACGAACTGTCATAAAGTTTGTTCAGGTTGCTCGATTTGATCAGCTTATATCAAGTGTGTTTCATGACTTTTAATATTTTAATATTTAAGAATTTAATATTATTATACTAATATTTCATGCTAATATTTCGTCGTATAATCTTTGTTTCGGATGATTTACCGCTCCCTCTTCGGCAAAGAATCGGCCAAATTTTGATAAGTGCTGACAGGGATCGCATACCAGGCTGCTGGGCTTCTTTCTGATTCTTTACAATTCTTTACAATTTCTTTACAATCTGTCACAGGTTCTCGATGGGATTTGGCTAGCGTAAGACCGGTGACTGGGCGTCACGTCGACCTCATGATTAGCAAACCATTTCTTCACAGTTCGGGCGGTTTTAATTGCATTGTAACGGTATTTCCACCTCCGCGTGCGGCAGCATAACGCCTTTCTAATATCTGAACGGGGTAAAAGTACTTCTAGTGAGGTACAACATCACTAGAAGATGCTTCTGTGTGAGCAAAAGAACCTTCCTGGGGTTTTTACCACCGAGTTCATGTTCCACAAGCCGTCTCTGGATTGTTTGAATACTCGCAGACAAGTTTAGCTCATCTCTGATTTTCTTCGCAGGCTCGAACGGATCTTTGTTTAGAAACTCGTTTGATTTCAGCATCATCGTTTGC
Source organism: Toxorhynchites rutilus septentrionalis (assembly GCF_029784135.1). Taxonomy (NCBI): domain Eukaryota; kingdom Metazoa; phylum Arthropoda; class Insecta; order Diptera; family Culicidae; genus Toxorhynchites; species Toxorhynchites rutilus. The sequence continues at coordinate 35,135,631 of NC_073744.1, read as the reverse complement.
TGTCTTTTTCAATCGATTTCTGGTTTCTGGTTCGATTATAAAGGGCATTCAAAACAAATATCGTCGATCGTCCCAAGAATTCTGCAATCTCCCGTTGACTTTCGCCTTGTTTTGCCTTTTCGCGATAACAATACGTTACGGGTCCGTGCAGTTAAAGGAGCGGCCCATGTTTCGATGTTTTGACCGAAATACTCAACATGATAATGACTTACTAGGTTCTGTATCAAACAAAGTATTTTCGTGAAACAACTAGTTTTCTTCCAAAAACAGTTGAAATAAACAACTGGACCTATACTTTGCCATAAATTTTATCAGTGCGTCTTGTTAGAACTGTTTACTTCTGCACCGTCAAACCTGAGACGAGACATGACAATAGAGGGGCGATCCCGGACCAGTTTTTCTGTCAATCTCGGACCTCGGAACTAGACTCCTGATTTTGTCGATGGGGAAAATGATTGAGAAAGATAAATATAAAAAAAAATTATAGGAGGTTGTGTCCAAGATACGACCGCATTGTTGACGTAGAACTTCGCTGTTATTCTATAAAAGTCGCTTATTCATACCTTCGGATATTATTCTATAATGCTGTGAAATTTTAGAAACAACTGCTTAGTAGAATAATCTCTGAAATGGTTTTTTCATTGTAGAATTTGTTGACGTTAATTGATTGAAGGTTCATTCTTGCCCTCGCAAAACAATACACTAGCTGATCGTAAGTCGCATATTTATTTCATGTCAATGCAATGAAAATTTACCTCGAATACAGAGCATACATTGGTGGCTTGAAACTACTAGGAATATAAAACACTTCTCATCATTTTGCGCTATTCTCAAAAGAAACGCTTCTGTTAATATTAATGGCCTCGAAAAAAGTTGTATTTCTTTCTCATGCTCGAGAGCGAGCGCAGCTATCACCCTTAGTGGAGGAAGTTTTGCTACTGGCAAGCGAAACCACATACAATATTCCAGAACGACATTTACTTTCTCGGTGACAAAACAAGCGAAATAAACTCTTTTTGTTAATAACAATCTCGAAAACAGTAGCAATGCTTCATAGCGCTAATGCAATCCTAGCTGAAGGCACTTTTGCAACTGGCACCGGAACCCAAATAACTTATAACATTCCAGTAAGACATTCAAGATACTTGGTATTCCCCAAATATTTTTTTGACGCACAACCTTATGATGACGGAAAACAAACAATGTTAACTGCTTGGAAAAAGACTGAATTATGCCACACAGCTTGTATTCTGCTGTAACACCCATCGATGCGAATTCGCTGATGAGTCTGTCAAGAGCGACCGCCTTCACCACCAGGGGGGGAACTTGATTTTAGTTGCTGCCTGGATAACGGCGTTTACATTTTCGACCCACGCGCCGAAATCGCCTACTTCGCTGTTGTGCGATGCGGTGTCACACACGTGAAGGCTCGGTTCAGTGCGAGCGCTTTTCACTGCACCAATATCGCGTGCATCATTGGATGACGCTTGCCTCGAAATATTATTGCCCCTGGCAATGCGTTCGTTTTTTGCAGGGCTCGAGCCTGCCTTCCTCTTCTTCTTGCTCATCATACACTACGCGAAGCGTCCAATTTATGACGCGGAAAGAAAAACACACGATACGAATAACGCGTAAAACGAACAGAAAATCCAAACGACGATATCAAAGTTGGATTACCACTGGTGAGGTCCAATCTAAGATCGAAGCGCAGCGAAAGCAAAGTGAACTAGATTGCTCAACAGTCCGATGCCGAATGAGAGTTTGCCTTCTTCTTCTTTCTTTGTTTTTAAGAGGCTTTAAACTTTGCAGTTCATTCGCCTCTAATAGTTTGCCTCAGCGAGATCCACTGTTTATACTCTAGGCAAGTATTCCCCTTCATTCTTGTACTTTTTCATTGTTCATGGGAACTTTGAATCCTACGATTTCCCCTCCGTTGGTCGTCGATAAGTTGCTCGTTATTGACAGGTCTGTTCGGGAAAGCACTCAAATGGACAGAACAAATGTATGGGAAAATGGAAACGCCTCAAGTTTTCATGAATTTTAACCATTTACAAACCAGGGGATTCTAATGTATAGCATATTAAACAAATCTTACGGAATTTCCGATTCGTTTAGTATGTGAATCGCCAAAATCCGTTCGAGGCAAAAATAGTTATTAACGTTAACTTTATTTCATAAAAACGTGATCTGTTTTCTGATTTGGCACCCTTAATGAAAGATGTAGTTCTACGTCAAAAATGCCAACATTTTCACGGTGTTGCCAATTATATTCGAAATTGAATAATACACTGCGTTTCACAACTATACAACCACTCATTTTTTGTGAGTTTCCAGAGATATGTAAGAAGTCGGTTGAATTTAAATATATGGTGTAGAATACAATAACTATCTTCATTTATAAGACCGGCCATTTCAACTTTATTGTTGTGTTCCGGCGCGAAACATTCATAAAACTAAAATTCCAGTGTTAAACAACTATAGAACCAGATGGAAAAACTCTCACTCCTTTACAAAATTAACGTCAATTTAACATGATTTCTAATTTCTTAGGTCATCTTTAGTTCTCAATCAATTCAAATAACCCAATCGGGGTGGTTACAACTAATCTGCGCCATGTTGTAATATGTTTCTCGTTCTACGCAGAGGATACTGCTCGTTTAGGCTTGGCTTAAACGCTTGAGTGTTTGTAGGGTTGTCCCACATTAATTGAAATTTAACACCGTTTCCGATCACTGATTGATCTGAAATTTGGAATATACGTTTAATTCTACTGTCATTATAAAACTGCGTATTCCATGATTCAATTTGGCCGCTGCTAGAGATAACTGATTGGCTTGACTTGGAGAATACATTACATTATGAACAACATAAATTCAAAAAGGTCGCCGCCACAAAATGGTCAATTATGTATTTTTTGCATTCCTCTCAATATTGGTATCAAATGAAATGGTTTGAGGAATAAAATACAGTACATCATAAAAATATTCCGAAGAAAGTTAGGTAAGAAATGAAAATTTAGAAAAAAGTTGAATGGTTTCATTGTAGAGAAGTATGCTAATGAAAACAAAATAAGTAAAAACTTTTTAAGATAAACGGTTTAACGGTTTAAAGCTAGAAAATAATTAGGCAAGTAGCAGTTAGTAGTTATCACATCCGTTCCTTCATTAATTTAGGGCAATGATGAGACTAAACTAAAATCGTGGGGTATATTATAAAACAACTAACTGTGGATAATGGAAATCCAACGTTTTTTTCTTACCTAATTTTCTTCGGAATATTTTCATGATGTACTGTATTCTATTAGCCAAATCATTTCATTTGATACCGATATTGAGTGACGGCGACCTTTTTGGATTTACGTTGTTTATTATGCTTTTGTGTTCACCAAGTCAAGCCATTCAGCCAAGTCTAGTCGTTCAATTTGACGACGGCCAAAATTTACATCCAAATTTCAGATCAATCGTTCAACATGAACAGAGTCAATTTTCTATTAATGTGGAACAACCCTAGACTAGACTCTAGACTCGGGTAAGTTAGCAGGACCAGACAGACTCCCCGCAAAATATTTGAAGGTATTCAAGGATGAACTTGTTGAACCCCTGACTACCTTATTCAATTCTTCACTTTCGGCCGGTTAATTCCGGCCGTTGTGGAAAATTTCCCATATTACTCCAATCCATAAGAAGGGCCCTCGCTCGGATGCTGAGAACTACCGGGGTGTTGCAATCCAGTCTGCGATGCCAAAATTATTTGAGCGACTTGTTTATTCCCACCTTTACGAACGTGTTTCACCAACACAGCATGGTTTCTCGAAAGGCAAGTCAGATGTCACGAACCTATGCAAGTTTTGCTCTACCGTCACGGACAATATATCCAAAGGGTATCAGGTGGACTGTATTTATACAGATATGAGCAAGGCTTTCGATGTGATAGGGATGAATAACATAATGCGCACAGTCGCTGATTTCGGCATTCACGGTAAAATGTTCCAATGGATTAGGACGTATCTGGAGAGCAGAACACAATATGTGAAAGTGCACAAAAAATCATCTAGGTCATTTGGTGTCCACTCAGGAGTTCCACAAGGAAGTCATTTGGGGCCTATCCTGTTTGTCATGGTCATGAATAGTCTTCCATCATTCTTGACCAACGCAGTAGTGCTTATTTACGCGGATGATGTAAAGATTTTCCAGCCAGTGAAACACATCGCTGACTGTCATCTGCTTCAGCAGGATTTGGACAATTTTGAGAGGTTCGTCGAGGACTGGACTGAGCGTAAATCCCAACAAATGCTCCGTTATGACCTCTACAAGGAGAGTTCAGCCAATAAGCTTCGACTATAGGCTGGGAGGTTCAAATCTACAAAAAGTAGAGAATGTTCGTGACTTAGGCGTGACGATGGATCGATCTCTTTCGTTTAATTGCCACATAGAGTGAATCGTCAAAGAAGCGATGAAACTATTTGCACTCACTCGTCGAATCGGGCAAGACTTTACCGATCCGCACGCAATCCTGAAAATTTACACCTGCCTTGTACGATCCAAACTCGACATGGCGAGTGTGGTGGACCGCAGTACGATCTACAAATTCAAAGACTTGAAGATGTTCAAAAGAAGTTCTTAAAATTTGCGCTAAGAAATCTGGGATGGAGAGAAGAACCCCGGCCACCATATAAAGATCTCTGCTGTTTGGTAGATCTTGATACCATCAGCAGCATGCACAAAATAGCAGACGTAACATTTTTTGCAACGTACTGAACGGAAGGATCAAAAGCCCCCGTCTCTACGACAGGATTTATTTTAACACCAGTCCCGTTTCTCTTCGTCGACGGAGGATGTTTGACCCACAGAAACTACACCCAGCATGAACCGACAGCCAGATTTATGCGTGAGTTCAACGTGCTGCGAAATGTTGTTTCTGTAAATATAATATCAGAAGAAATTCGAAGAAGATTAAGATTATATTTAAGAGGCCAACTGAATGTATAAGTTTTAAGTTTGTATTTTTTACGTTTTCTGTATTCATGTTTAATTTTAAGAAGACTAACGGGCTTACAGCCTATAGTCCGAATAAACAAAAATATAAGACTTGGTGAACCCTACAAACATTCAAAAATACATACAAACAGGTCAAGCTGGATGAAACCATTTAAATAATAAGTAGTTATTTTGGGACTGCAGCCATCTTGGATTTGGATTTTTCACAGCTCGGTGGGAACAAAAATACCCCCGACTTGCATGTATATTTGCAAAGCGGATTTCCACAGGTACATTGATTTTGAAGTCTGTATTGGGGAAACCGTGAGTCGGGCCAATCAAAACTTGGCAGTTAGGGCGTTTAGAAAACGCTTGACATTTTACAGTTATTCAATTGTTCATCTCATTAAAAATAAGATTTTATTAATTGTGATAGACGCGTAGAAATATTTCCTATCAACTGATGCAAACATCTTTCCGATCTGTCAAGAAATGTTCGAGTTATAAGCATTTGAAATACGGGTAGGGTTAGCACACAAAACGGCAGAACAAATGTATGGGAAAAAAGGAAGTTCTCCCAGTTTTCATGAACTTAAACCGTTTAGGGATTAGCGAATTGTAATGTATAGCATATCAAACAAATCTTAGAAAATTTCCGATTTTCGACGAGAATTTGAGAATTTGTTCACAGTGAAAATAGTTATTAACGTGATCTTTATTTCATAAAAACGTGACCTGTTTTCTGATTTGGCACCTTTCCTGATAGACGTAGTTCTACATCAAAAAAAATTTTCGCATGCGTTTTCGGCGCTTCGATGTCTTGTTTGTTACGTTCTCACTATTCCTCACTCTTCGACAATTGTCGAGCCATTTTTTTATGAATATAATCAGAACAAAATAAGCTTCCAAATCGGCTAAGCGACGATACGATGAATTCTATTTTGAGATCGAAAGATTTGAATGAACATCGTGTATGCAATCTAGATTCAGAAAAAAAACTATGTACCGTTCTGAATCATATTTCGGACACTTTGTTCTAATATCTTGAAATGCTTCATGCACTGATGATATAACTATAAATTTAATATCACAATTGCTTCTTTAGAGTGATCCCTTGGTTTCACTATCACTTCATTTGAGAATAACATTTGAATTATCACATAGTAGGAAAAAATTCAACAGCACCACTCATAATCGTTTATGTTTGACGTTTGTTTTGCCTGAGAACGTAGAATTTACCCGTTCATAAATATTTAAATTTCTCCCGTGTTTCATCAGTTCTCATCATCGTTAACAGTTTACTGTGATTGCTTGGTAAGTGTTTCGCAGTTGACTATAAAATATAATCAAGTGTAATGTAATTTTCGTCCATAAAATTAAAAAATAAAGTGTCCGAAATTTGAATTCAATCTGTCCGAAATTTGATTTAGTGTCCGAAGTATGATTCTTATTCGCTTCATTTGAAAAGCGTTTTATTAGATTATTTTATTATGTTTTCAATCAAATAGGTACCAGAAAGCATAAAAACATATTGAACTAATTTATTTAAAATATCTACCAAATAATACCTGTGCATAAAGTTTAGATCTGTTTTCTGCATCATATGCCTTAAGCGTCCGAAATATGATTCGGAACGGTATGATCATTAGGGTGCCAATGAAAATGAAAAAGAAAATGTTCACCACCTCGAATAAATACCCTATGTTAAATATCAGCTTGGGAGAAGACTTGGGAGAGTGGCGCTAAACCGTCAAAGTTTTAGTTTTTCGAAAATCGAAAAATCACCCAAGGGGGGGAAAAGAAAATCGGGGTTTTTGAAAAAAAAATTTGATGCCAAACGTCTTAAAATTGCATGAAACGTCGAGATCTAGTGTCATCTCGAAAATTTGTTTTTGGTCAAAAATCGACACTCTGGGACTTTTTTTTCGGAATACGAGATGAAACGTATGGTTTTGGGTGCCAATAAAAATAGTCATCTCGATTATTCATTCGGAACTTGCTGCGAAATGTTGATTCGCACGATGATATAACCTATGCAAAATATTAACTCATTCGAACTTCATTTATTAGTGTCACAGACTTTAAAATTTCAGTTTCTTGAAAAACGAAAGATCGCCGAAAATCGGAGTTTTTTAAATAAAAAGTTGATGCCAAATGTCTTAAAATTGATGCCAAATGTCTTAAAATAGTCGAAATTTACTGTTATCTTGAAAAAAAAATTTATCGAAAAAAATTTTTTTGGGACCTAAGTAATTTTTTCGTTTCGAAAGGTCGATTTTTTACAAAAAAAACGTTTTTGAGATAACTGTAAATCTCGACGTGTCATGCAATTTTAAGACATTTGGTATCAAAAAATATTTTTGAAAACCCAGATTTCCGGTGATTTTTTTAGTTTTCGAAAAACTTCAATTCAACTTCTGAAACACTAATAAATGAAGTTCGAATGAGGTAATATTTTGCATAGGGTATGTTAGCGTGCAAATCAACATTTCGCAACAAATTTCAAATTAAAAATCGAAATAAATATTTCTATTGGCACCCAAAACCATACGTTTCGCCTCGTATTCCGTTCCAGAGTGTCGATTTTTGACAAACTTTTTTTTTTTCGAGATGACACTAGATCTCAACGTTTCATGCAATTTAAAGACATTTGGCATAAAAAAAAATTATAGGAGGTTATGTCTAAGATACGACCGCATTGTTGACGTAGAAACGCTGTTATTTTATATGAGTCGCTTGTTTATACCTTCGGATATTATTCTATAATGCTGTGAAATTTTAGAAACAACTGCTTAGTAGAATAATCTCTGAAATTGTTTTTTCATTGTAGAATCAGTTGACGATAACTGATTGAAGATTCATTCTTGCCCTCGCAAAACAATACACCAGCTGATCGTATGTCGCAATTTATTCCTATCAATGCATTTAAAATTAACCTCGAACGCTATTCCAGTGGCCTTTTTCGCAATTGACATAGACTCGGCTACAGTCGATTATATACATGTTGCACCAGCACCATTATTCCACATCTCATAACTTAATCAATATATCTTTGGCACCGCATGGAAACAACAACAATGACAACTCTTGCAAGTATCAAATATCATGCCACATGTTATTTAGTAATGCCTCAAAGGAATCGCACCTCTAGGCATCGTTCGTACAACGTAAACCAAGCGCCAAACAAGCGTTCGCCATAGCATGCATACAGAGCCATACATTGGTGGCTTGAAACTACTAGGAATATAAACACTTCTCATCATTTTGCGCTATTCTCAAAAGAAACGCTTCTGTTAATATTACTGGCCTCGAAAAAAGTTGCATTACTTTATCATGCTCGAGAGAAGCGCAGCTGTCATCCTTAGTGGAGGAATTTTTGCTATTGGCAAGCGAAACCTAATAACATACAAAATTCCAGAACGACATTTACTTTCTTGGTGACTAAACAAGCGAAATAAACTCTTTTTGTTAATATAAACAACCTCGAAAACAGTAGCAATGCTTCATTATGATCAATATTCGCGCAAATGGAATCATAGTGGAAGGAAGTTTTGCGACTGGCACGCGAACCCCAATAACTTATAACATTCCAGTAAGACATTCAAGATGCTTGGCATTTCCCAAATAATTTTTTGGCGCACAATCTTAACGCCTGCTTCGCCATAACGTCAGTTTAATTCATTGATGCATTCTTAAAAGCACCAACGAAGCCCTTATGATGACGGAAAACAAAAAATGTTAACTGATTGGAAAAGGACTGCATTATGCCACACAGCTTGTACTCTGCTGTAACACTCATCGATGCAAATTCGCTGATGAGTTTGTCAAGAGCGACCGCCTTCACCACCAGGGGGGGAACTTGATTTTAGTTGCTGCCTGGATAACGGCGTTTACATTTTGCAACCGACGCTCCGAAATTGCCTACTTCGCTGTTGTTCGATGCGGTGTCACACTCGCGAAGGCTCGGTTCAGTGCGAGCGCTTTTCACTGCACCAACATCGCGTGCATCATTAGTTGACGCTTGCCTCGTTTTTTGGAGGGCTCGAGCCTGCCTTCCTCTCCTTCTTGCTCATCACACACTACGCGAAGCGTCCAATTTATGACGCGGAAAGAAAACACACGTTACGAATAACGCGAAAAACGAACAGAAAAACCAAACGACGCTATCCAAGTTGGATTACCACTGGTGGGGTCCAATCTTAGATCGAAGTGCAGCGAAAGCAAAGTGGATTGGATTACTCAACAGTCCGATGCCGAATGAAAGTTTGCCTCAGCGAGTACCACTGTTTATACTCTAGGCAAGTATTCCCCTTCATTCTTCTACTTTTACTTTGTTCACGGAGACTTTAAATCCTACGATTTCGCTCCGTTGGTCGTCGATAAGTTGCTCGTTATTGACAGCTCTGTTCGGGAAAGCACACTAATGGACAGAGCAAATGTATGGAAAAATGGAAACGCGTAAAGTTTTCATGAATTTTAACCATTTACAAACCAGGGGATTCTAGTGTATAGCATATTAAACAAATCTTGGGGAATTTCCGCTTCGTTTAGTATGTAAATCGCCAAAATCCGTTCGCGGCAAAAATAGCTATTAACGTCAACTTTATTTCATAAAAACGTGACCTGTTTTCTGATTTGGCACCCTTAATGAAAGACATAGTTCTACGTCAAAATCGAAAAACCCAATTTCCTTTCACCCAAGGGGGGAAGGGTGATTTTTCAATTTTCAAAAAACTCAAACTTTGACCGCTTTGTGCCACTTTTCTTAAGTCCGATTGAGCAGATATTTGGCATAGGGTGTGTTATGGCCCAGACGGATAGCATTAAAAAGAAACACAAAATCCATTCATACAAAACACTTTATTCGCGAATCTACAGAACTGAAATCAGAACAATGAAGTTTGACTTCTCGCACAACGAGTGGACAAATGTGGAGGAGATCTGGCGTAGTGGTAAGATCCATACCTCTCACGCAGAGATCACGAGTTCAATTCTGACTCCCGACATTCTTAAAAAAAATGGAAGTAAAAGTGAAGAACCAGCCGAAATGTGTTGAAAGTTACTATAACATAGGAAAAAAATATTCACAAAACAAAATATTACTACAAAAAAACACTTAGCACTAAAAACACTACACAAAATCAAAAGCAACCGCAGCAGCAACGCATATCCTGGATCCACACCTGAAAAAGGGATCAAAAAGTGTATTGTATACAAAATAATACTTCACTCGACTTACCTTTTTCACCAGACACAAAACCTGATACAACATTATTTGTAATACAAACACAAACAACAACACATAATACACAAAATACACAAAACAACAACATGACAAAACAACGTATAAACAATCACAAACAATAACCAGCGAATTGTCAAAAGACAGGAACGCATGGAAACGGACCCGCTATACACTGAGGAATTGTTTATAGCGAATATTCCAGACGCAACCCAAACAACAATTACGCCATTCAGAGAACTATGGGACCAATGATATAAATAGGGCATGAAATGTTAAGAACAGGTTCAGCCTCAAATTAACCATCGATCAGTATAGATCAAACCTGCTTTGTCTATATTCGATCTCTTCGTTACTACGTTACTTACTACTGGATATCTCAGATATCTCTCTGGGCGGAGACAGGGTGTTTTTTCGAGGTGGTGAACATTTTTTATGAGGTAACTTTTTGAAATTTTAGGGTCTATTTTTTCCCATACATTCATTGGCACCCTCATGATCATTATCAAACACCCGAATAACTTGTAAATGTAAATGAAGTATTATTAGTAAATAAACGAGTATTTTCTCATGCAAATAAATTGGTTTTTTCTCCGCAACGAATATTTTCGATGGTACAGATTTTTGGAATAAAAAGTACAGATGAGAAAGATTTTTAACCCCTCTAATACAGATTAAAATGTGGGTTAATAATGTCTGCCTGCATGCGACAGTCCTGAAATTTGAAACTTTCTCTGTCTAATCTCTATACGAAATATATAAGAACAGAGTGTCAGTCACTTTTCCGAGTTTTGTCCGTTTGAATTACCATAGTGCGGATGCATTTGAATATTTAGGAAATACCAAGCATGCTGGATGATTCTTTGTTTGGTTGTTTGATTTTTGTTAGTTTTTTTTTCTCCAGCGCTTCTCAAGGAAGGACCTCAGAAGAGACCTAAACATAGTCTACGAATGTCGCAAAAATGCTTCATAACAAGCATTTCTCAGAAAAAAATGCAAAATTCCAGCCCAACAATGACCGGAATTCCCCTGCCAAGCCACTCACCGAAAATATGCAACACCACAAACACATCGTCCTTCCTCTCCCACCCGGTCTCGGTCTCCACCACCGTCAGCAATTGTCACTTTCCGTGTACCGAAAAGGTTCAGCATAACCTCAAAATATCATCCGCAAGGCCTCTGCCCGCCCCAACCGCAAAACCGCCCCCTCCACGGCTTGAGGTAATGTTGCAACTCGCACGCACCGAGCACCGAGTGGGTGAAATACGAGACGGCGGCGAGGAGAGCCTGGCTCCAACAAATCTAGAGCAGTGACACTCATCCACAGCCGGAGCAAGCGAAACACGACGCTTACGACGAGCGACGATTCATCCGAAACATCCATCCAGTCTCGCTGTACCGCAACAAACAACCGAAGCACGGATCTTTGGCGGAGGAAACAAAGTGGAAACGCTTATTTTTAGCTTCTCTGGTCGCCGGAAAATCGAGGTTAGGACGAGCCGAGATGAGCGAGATTTGGGTTTGAAAAATAAAAACGCAACGAAATTGACTCTTCTGTTGAAGTTCGGTGACAGCTTGGCTAATGATCATCTCGAGGTGTGATTGAACTGATTGCTGCTGTGTGTACGAGAGCGTGTTCTAATTAACTATTAGAGCATGTGGATCACAATTATTTGTGTCCATGTGAAGTTTCCCGACCTTCTTCGAAATCTACCGTCCAGTTCAACGTTTTCGACAGAAACTAGAAGCTTTTGATGTTCAGGAAAAACTTCCTCACGCTTCTTGGAAGTTGCGAATGAGAGAAATGGCATTTTTGCTGCTGTTTAGCAGCAAAAAATCGCTCTGGAATGCCGGTCCTCTTGACAAGGTGATGTTTCAGCCCCCGGACGATATCCGTGCAACGTGCAACAAAGCGAACGGAAAATATGTCGACGCATTGACGGTATTGGAATTTTTCCTTGGTGATCAAATATCGCATTGCTTTGGACTCCGGGCAGGAATCCGAGTAAAAGAAGAAAACTTTACCCGTCTGAGGGAAAATGGATTCGAATGCCGAGTGCCGAGTAGATTTCGAAACAAAATCTTTGCTAATAAGAGGTTGATTTTGTTTTTCATTCGCCAATGCATTCCTTCGATTTATTCATATCCAAGAGCAGATTTGCGTTCCCATTTGCATGCAAACCGCCGTTCGCTGTTTGGTGGCAACTTCAAGGTCCAAACAGAGATGCCAGTTTTTTTCTGTTTCATGAGAATCCTATAATTTTTTTCGAATCTACTGGTTATTATTATTATTATTTTTAATGAAAAATGGTTACCCCTCCTATACTCTCACGCTAAACACGTTTTGAGAAATTGCACCGTAGTCGCATCGCGTCCAATTTCAAGTGCCCATTGCTCAGTTATTTATTGATGGATTTTCGAAATATTTGCATCGATCGATTGAGGCATTCCTCAACAATTCATTACAATGATGACAATTATATATTGTATGAAACTAGCTGTCGAAGAATTGATAAATGTCAAGCATTATCTAGACGAAAATCTCGCGTTTTGATTGGATGATTGACCAAGCAATATGTGCTAATTCAATACGAATGCGAAATTGGGAATTATGCATTTGGTTTGATTTTTTTCTGCATTGAATCCCACGTTTCGATTAGTTTGGCGACCATTGATTGTGTCCGAACCCAACTAGAAAAGCAATGCTCCGCAATTTCAGTGTTTAAGCGGTCTAAGCGCTCAAAAATTGCATTTTTATTACATAAATATGACTCCTGACTTAATATGGTACATTTTTAGCAGCCATAAAAAATAAGAGTATTACCAGATACCTTTAAAAGTTTTTAGTTAAGTAAAATATTGAAACAATTTTCATTGTTTCCGGATTAAATGTATCGAAGTGCAGCGTTTTTCGAACCGGATGCGAAGAGGGTATTTTACTGCAGTGGAAACTGTATTCAGCGGTTCGAAAAGAAAGATGAAAATTTGTTCAGCTGCTTCTATTGTCGCGTCCGCGATTACTACACAACCGATTTGGTTTCGGACAGGGTAATTTGTGGATTACATACTTGGGAATGATGCTTTTGGGAATGTTGGAGATGTAATTTTGCCAAGATATACTGAAAACTAATTGGATAATCAATAACTTTATCGTTCCGGTATCGCTCCAGGCTGCTAGCAATTTAGGTGTCGTGCAGAAATTACGTAACGCGAGAAGGGGGGATTAGAGATACGAAATTGCGTTACGCAGGGGGGGAGGGGGTCCAAAATCCGGATTTTTAGCGTTACGTAATTTGTGCACGACGCCTTACTGCACATGTTAATGCTGGGGCTGAGAGTTACCTTGATTTTATCGCTTCGCTGTTTTTAAAATAGTAGTTAACGCTGCTCAGTTCAAGAATTTGAGCAGTGAAGGAATTTTATAGAAGTAAAATAAAAACTCATCAAAATTTAAAGAAAATCGAATCCAGCAGCTCCACCGACAGTATCAATGCTATGCAGCATCATCAACACAGGACAAAGGTTCTTTTCAGAACCACCAATATTTTTATTTTTATAGAGAGTTGATTTTTCGAGTCATTAATTGGCTGGAACGATCCGTATTTTCATAATGGAAGCAGTAATACTCGATGTAAAACTAAAATCTCCTTCAAAATAGTCCCCTTCATAGGCAATACATATCCATATCTGCGTTGGATGAATGTAGGATCAGAGTTTTATCGTTCAATCATGCCTACAGCCACTTGACTGTGATGCAATTTTTAAAGAAAGTTGAGTCGTGCTGCGACTTTTCTCAGGCATAAAACATCAATTTAAATATGACGAATGGTCTCGTGATATATATTTATTATAATTCACGATTCAAGATTAAATATTTCCGAACACTATTCGTTATATTTTGTCGAAGTGTACATCAGTTTGAGAAGTGGATAGTACTCAGAATTGAAAATCAGACCACTGACCAACCTAAATAAAAAAAAATTAAAATGTCCATGTTCAGAATATTTCAGATTGCATGTCAAAGATATGAATCAATTTTGCTGTTCGATTTTGTTCGATTGTCAATAACGCTCATCATGAATCTGTTGCTAGCATAGCTCGAATATTGAATCTACAGTTTGACCTCAATGATGTCAATTGGTCCGATGGTACGAAAAATCAATTTGTTTCTTGAAAAATATTTGAAAAATCATAACTCGAAAACAAACAAAAACGCCTCTCTGATCTTTGGATATGTTATGTAAAAAACAGTTCTGTTCACGTTCGCACGCGTCAAAAACTCGAGAAGATCGGATCGGATTCAGCTCGAACTTTGATACAATATTCGAAAAAAAAATCTACAATGTGCTATAGCAGAGCGTGGCAAGGTATAGCTAGCCTCTGTATAAAAAATAAAACCAAGGAAAAAATGGTATGTAGGGGTTTTTGTGGCCGGGGAAGGTTTTCGAGATAGTTTGAGGGGGGGCTGCCATACAAATGAAACACAAATTTCTGCATTACTCGAGAACTAATCAAGCCAATGAAACCAAATTTGGCGGGTGGAGGTTTTAGGGTGCAATAAATGTTTCTATGGTGGTTAGACTCTTCACTCCCCTCTCTAAGAGGGGAGTGTCATAAAAATGAAACACATATTTCTGCATAACTCGAGAATTAATCAAGCAATGAAAGCAAATTTGGCATGTGGAGGTACAATAAATGTTTTTACGGTGCTAAGACACTCCACCCCCTCTCTAAGGGGGAGCTGCCATACAAATGAAAGACAAATTTCTGCAAAATTCGAATACTAATCAAGCAAATCGAGCCAAATTTGTCATGTGGAGGTTTTAAGGTGCAATAAATGTTTCTATAATGGTATGACACCCCTCCCTCCTCTGGAATGGAGAGGGGGTCCCATAAAAATATTACACATATTTCAACCGAAAATATTCCAACCAAAAATGACAATTGAAAATTTTCGGAAAACTCTGAAGGAAAAAGGGAAAATTCGGAAAATCTAATTCCCATATGTTCTACAATTACATAGTGACAAGGGCTGTTAGTCCATTTGATGTTTGCGCTAGCGAAATTGATCTTTGTTCGAAACTGGAAATGGATTTTAATGTGATGAAACGCACTCCTATAGGGTAAAGGCACTATAATTCGACCCATAAGTCCAGCTCATGGTAAAAGAAACGTTTGTGTATCACAAAAACAGTATGGTTTTTCATGGAAGATGTCCCAATGTTAGAGATAGACATTCATTGAATCTGGTTTTATAAGAAAAATAATCATACAATACCTCTATATTTTCTTATATCCATTTTCCCCTGTAATGTTCTATTGTTCTAATTTTCGACCACTTGTTTCAATTTTCGACCTCTAAGTGTTCTAATTTTCGACACAAGTGAAAAAATACTGTTTTCGAAACAAAAAGCAATATATTTCATTGGTATCTAACTACAACTACAACTACATATACTATTTTATGGTATAGTACTATCATTACTATTAAAACATCACGACAATCGAATGCTAATCCGTTTGAACTATATTATATGTTTCTTATCAATCCATATATATCCATCAATTATAATATTGATCAATATTGATCTTGCTTTAATAAGGTACTGTTGTTAGACTTTAGATTAAGTTCCTTTTCTTCGAACGATGATTTTCTCTGGTCAACTTATCGTGCTTCAAACTCTGCCGCATTCGTTTTGCCTCCTCTTGTTTCTGTTTCTTCAATTCAGATACCCGTTTACGTTCCATTCTAGCAATCTTCCTGTTCTCCTTTTCTTGCTCCAAACGACGCTTGTCCTCTTCCTTTTGTTTGAACTCTCGAATTAATTCATCTGACGTAAGTACATGATACCTTTTCGATTTATATTCTCGTGTATTTTTTCTCGTTGGAGTAGGAGGTGTGGTCAAATAATTTCCCAATGCTGGCTCTGAAGGCATCGTTGCTAGATCTGCTGCATCAGCTGTAACGTGGTCTGAAGGTGCTGCTTCCAAGGAAGTAGATGCAAGAGGCTTGCTATGTACAGAATCGTCATTGATAACGTGCATTGCAGCAGAAACTCCTTCTACTGGTGCTACAAGTGGTTCACCATAGTCGATGTCGCATAGCAAGTTATCGTTGAGATCATTTTCCTGAATTGTCTCAATAAAATCAGGAAAATTATTCTCTATTATAGTAAAAATTTAGAATAATGCTCTTTCGTCTTCGTTTTGTAGGCAGACGAGTTCACTCTTGAACTTTTTAATTCTTCGTGAGCCAATAGTTTTAACACATTCCTGCAAAGTGTTCGTGGCAGTAAATAATCTTTCTTGGAGTTGAAATGATTCCTCAGATGTTTCCAACTGATCTCTTTCAATTATTTCCAGGGAATCTGATTCGTTAGTATATTTCCCCAAACACTTTGAACAATCAATTGCTGTCTGATCCCATGGGTATAAACCAGAGGACCTAAAACCATTCTTAATGGTTTGGATAGTCAAAGAATTTCGAAGACAGTCTTGAAGCACTAATGCAAAATTCATGGTTGTCACAGAAGCCATCAGATTTTGACTCCTGAATCTCGCAACAGCTTTTGGCCAACCATTTTTAAGAGGTTTTAAAGGCCGCGACATCAGCTGGCTGCATGATTCGCGTTACAACAGTGATGTGTTTAAATTAATGTGGCTACTGTGGCCATCAATAATGAATAAAACCGGCTTTGAAATGTTATTGCTTTCAATGAATGGGCGAAAAACATTGCGGATATAATCCCGGAACACGTCCGACGTCATCCGACCATTGTCAGATTTCGCGATTCCCCATTTTGATGGAACCGAGTCAGCTACTTTTTTAGGTATGGTTTTTATGGATAAATAATTGTAGGAGGAACTACTTTACCAGCTGCGGAGAAACTAAACATCGTTGTAATGTTGGTTTTACTACAGCCTCTCTCGATGTCATATACGTTACGACTTCCACGCTGCGCGAAAACAGATTTTGTTTTTGGATTTAAATAGAACGAAGTTTCATCTTCGTTGAAAATTCTTTCAGGATCGTTCAAAATGTCCAAATGTCCTTCCGTTGTCAAAAAGTCTTGAATTTTTTTAAACCATTATTCTATATCCGGCTTGGACACTTTCGCGCTGGCGTTCGTAACGAATTCCGGAGTGCGAAGCGTGATCTGCGGGTGTCTTTTAAGGAATAATCGCATCCACGTGCGTCCTTATTGTAAACAAATTATATACTATGTTAATCAATCTCCGGGGAAACACAGACTTCATCTACCTGGGCGGTTGTTCTTATTGGGTCTGGCGGATGCTTCCAGGAATTGCCTTACAGTTTCTGTAAGCATTTCCCGAGTTACTGGAAAGCCTCTCCTCTGCATATCGAATATCCAATTTTCTACATCATTTTCTTCTTTCTGGGAAAGTATGGTAGACGGTCCAGATCGGAAAATGGTTTGAGATTTCTTGAGCAATCTCGACTTTATAGTTGATTTTGGAATTTGGTACTGCTTAACTATCGCATAGATGGTAAGTTCTTTGTTTCGGATTTTGCAAACTGCTTCCTGGAGAGCATCTTCCGTGTACACTTGTCTGTATTTTCCAGGTCGCTTCGATTGAAAACATGATAAGTATTGTATAGATTGAATGCAACATTTGTAGTTATAACTCACCATATTGTCTGAGTAGTTCCGGAATTTGAAAACAGTTCTCTAGAAAACCGATACCGCGGTGAACAGGTCGAAAATCAAAACACGTCAGTTTGAAAAGACATGGCATGCTTTTTCGACCGGTCGAAATATAACACATGTGTTGTTTTAGGTTCCAATTTTCGATCGTTTTAAAAATGTTAGTTTTATAGATTATTACAATAAATAAAACATCCAACAGAAGATTTTTCGAAAAAAAATACTGTCTTTTTGTAATACAATATTTCACTACATGATGTTATTATCGATATGGCCAAAATTCGTGTGATTAATTACTGAGTCTTTTTTTACTGCAATAAAAATGCAACACCTGCATACAGCAATAAATTTAAAAAAACAAGGTAACTAAACATTATCTTTTTAAATCGAAGAATTTCAATTTCTAGTCGATGTGGAAAAATGTGGAATCATATTCCTGCAATCAAAACTTTTCTCAATAATCATTTATGGTGTTTATTTAATTAATGTTTCAGTAATGGTGCGAAAACTAGCACAGGGTCGAAAATTGGATCTCTTACCCTATCTTCTTCTATCTATACCAAAAAAAAGGATCGGTTTTGATAAGAGCAGAATTCGAGGAACGAATTTTTAGTGCTGTCTTTATTCCTTCATATTTTCTATATAAAAGGGCTAGGGCGTTTTCTTACTATGAGGGCTAGGGCTGTATTTATTCTTTCACATTTTCTGTATAAAACATTTATTCCATGTAACGGAGAAACATGTTATTTGCAAGCGGTTGAAAAATCTTGAACGAGAATTGTGTCTGAAAATAATCTGATATAATGTAAATTCAACGGGGTCGATTAGAAGATCAATCAATGAACATTTCTGCGATTGGACCCATGAACTTGCTCATAGTAAGAAAACGTGGATGTTTGAAGGTTGATAACAAAATACAAATTTTGGGCGGAACGAAGTTTGCCGGGTCAGTTAGTTGTCAATAAATAAATAAATAGATATGTTAGATGTTCTAAATTTTTCTGAATCAACAATCGTTATAGGGGGTCTCCGTAGCCACATTGGTTGCGCGTTCGCTTAGTAATCGATCGATCGTGAGTTCAAAACTCAGGGCCCTCATTGACCATCTTTGTGTTGTTACAGAATAGCTACGTCCACGCAACAATCAACAGCGATGGAGATCGATCCACGGTCGAAATTAGATCGATTCATCCATACAACTGCTCTGCTATGCAAGACACATCGGGCTGCTGTTCTATAAATAACTCAACAATGATCAATCAACTGTCTCCGCTGTCCGGTGGTCTAACTGGATAATGGAAGAACAGAAAGAATACTCTTACGCCTAAATGGCTACTGTGTAAATGTACCATATGCAATGGTATAGAAGGAATACTGGCGAATGGCAACTGCGTAATGTAATGTGCTATAATTATAGATATGATAACCATGTGACATGTACACGATTAAAATTCGGCTCTGTTACAGCTAAAATGCTAATGAGCCTAAAATAAATAAATGGGATAAAAAAAAAAAAAAAACCAATCGTTACAATGTTTTCTGCAAAGTAATATGTTCAAACTGATTCATGAAGTTCATGGACGTATTGTGGAATGTAAAAATAAAGAAGAAGTTTGACAACGACAAAATGGTTGAGATAGAGTATTATGTCACCGAGTTTTGTTCTTCACCTACTTCAAAAACTGATTATACAGGAGTTGAATAATATATAGTGAAAACTAATAATTCTGTAAATTCCGTAAATTTTGCCTACGAATTCGTTTCTCTACAATATTAGACTGGGGAAAAAGTAATCCATTTTTTTGTGGGTGGAATTCTAAACTATTTTTAATATACAGGGTTTTCCAACTTTAAATTCCGAAAGTAAATTGAAATAAAACACACTTAGAATTCGAATTTCGATAAAACTTTTATTTCAAATTAAAGTTTGGTTTATGCCATTGTGTGTGAAATACAACATCTTTCAAATGTCCACCTAGGGCTTCCTCGCACACCTTGATCCGGAACAGGTAATTTTCGATGACTTTTCGGCACATATGGGGCGGTATCTCGGTCATAACTTCACGAATATTGTCTTTCAAATGTTCAAGAGTTTGCGGAGAGTTGGCATAGACACGGTCTTTCGCATAACCCCACAAAAAAAAGTCTAGCTGGTTCAAATCGCATGATCTGTGTGGAGTCCGCCGTTACTGCTGACAATCGCCCGAGCATCGCGGAGCTATATAACACACGTCCTGCCTGTGGGACTGCTGACGGATGAACTCGACGAGCAAGCGCGATGCAAGGGAGAATGCAAGGCCTCGTTCGGTTCTATGCTAACTGTGTGCATTGGTGTGAGTGTAAGCACATCACGTGACAACTTACGTGCGCACAGTTGAACTGATAGTAGACCCTCATCGGGTTGTCTTGCCTATGTCCCACAATCTGGACGGCCAATTGGCATCACCAAAACGCGAAATTATGCGCCCTCAAATTTCGTTCGCAATATGGCCATGTTCGGTCGTGTTGTGTGGCACGTGGCGCCGTCCTGCTGAAACCACATGTCATATCTTCAATTTGTGGCAAAAAAAAATCGGTGAACATTCGGCCATAGCGCTCACCATTCACAGTTACCGTCTCGCCGTCCTCATTTTCCAAGAAATACGGCCCGATGACTCCACCAGACCATAATGCGCACCAAACAGTGACTTTTGGCGGATGCGATGGCCTCTCAACAATCACGTGTGGATTTTCTGAGCCCCATAAACGGAAATTTTGGGTGTTCACATAGCCACCGAGCATCGCTGAATAAAATTTGATGCGAAAATTCAGCATTTTGCTGCTGTTGTTCGTTCACCCAATCGACGTATGCCCGACGCATTCCATGGTCACCACGCTCTAATTTATGTACCAGTTGGACTTTATATGGATGTAGGTGCAAGTCCAAATGAAAAATTCGTCACAATGATGTGTTTGACAAGCCCAATAGCTGAGCACGCCGTGGAATCGAAACATTCGGGTCATCCTCCACACTGGCAGCAACAGCAGCAATATTTTCGGCCGAACGCACATTACGATGATGCACAGGTTTCACAATATCCGCTACGGATCCAGTTTGTTCGAATCTACGCACTACATTAGCGATTGTGTGCTCTGTAGGCCGTCCATGACGACCAAAATCCGTCCGTAATGCTTGAAAAACATTTGCCGGTTTTTCATCATTTTTATAGTATAATTTAACAAAATTAACACGTTGTGCGATGCTAAAACGATCCATATTGTAAAATGGCAGACATTCAACTAACGATATGACGCTTTGGTTGACAGCTATGTCAAACGGTTGTCAGCGCAGTGCTGTATACTTTCGAAAGCCCGAAATGGAAAACCCTGTACTTCGGATAGTCCATTTGACCGTTTTGTTGTGAAATGTGTTGTATTTCTAAAGGTTGCTACATGATGTCTCTATCATAGAAGGCTTGGTCCCTATAGAGCTTGAGCTTGAGCTTGGGTAGACTGTACACTTCGTAGTTGCTCTCCGTGATTGACCTGAAAATAGAAGGCTAGGTCCTTATTGGCGAAAAACTCTAGAAATAGATTTTTACAATCTTCTCTTGATCCCAACTCCTTATCACTCTGGAAGTTTTCCAATGTGTGAAAAAGGTTGTGATCGTTTGGTGCCAGGTCCGGGCTCTATGGTAGATGTATTTTAATCCCAATCAAGCTCTCAGAATTGTGTGGCCTTGCGCAACCTTGGGCGTTTCTGGCCAATCGCCAATAGCTTCGAACGGTCCATTTATTGACAGTAGAGATCTGAATTGAAAAAATTGAAAAAAATTTAAAAAAATTACAAAAATAACTAAAAAAAATATAAAACAAAATTAATTGAATTGCATTTTCGTCTTTATAAAAGAAAAAGTGTAAAATGTACCGAATTTCCTCTTTGTTGAACTCCATTTTTGACACTTTGTAACTCACAACTGAATGGAACAAACACGAAACAGCAAATGAATTTGTTTTAGTGTGAAATGTTACTTTTACAACGAGCGTAAACTTGAAATTGTATGATGAATATTACGCGAGTTATTGATCACTAAAGCCAGCTACCGAGAAAATAATGGATAACTTTTTCCCCAACCTAATATTCTAACAGATCCGTAAATACGTACGGATATTTTTGTAGATCTGGCATCTCTTGATGCAAAATCAAAGTCTTTCGGGAATATTCATAGTTCAGCGTTGCTTTAGTACGCGCCTAACGTATGTAAATCCCAGCATTTTGTGGCAATCCACCACTAGCAGCAGCCCGACGGAATGGCCTCTAATGAATTCGTCTTCGCAAGTTGTCGCTGTTGTCGCGCAGAAAATATACAATTTTACAATTCAAACATATTCAAACCCCCCCCCCCCCCCCCGTTCCGTCCTCCCATACTTTGTTCCGCAATCACCCAACTCGTAAATGCTAATTTTCTCGCACTTATCCGTCAAGTTCGCTTACGCTCAAAGTTTGCGTCTGTTTCCAGTCACCCGGAACAGAGAACGGGGAGGGTGTCGAACCCCACCCCCAACCCCTACAGCTTGGGTCACGTCATCCCGTTTTAACGTCATAATAATATGCTTGAGTAATGTAATTATGAAATTTATGAACATTCGGCTGAATTGCTACCCCAACTTCATCCACCAACAGCAGTAACGGAGGGTGGCAAATTCTTCTGGCACAAAGCTGCCATGTTCGTTTATTTTCGCCGCCCAGGATTGTATTTTTTGCCTCATCTCACCGTGTCACCAGGCCACTGCCTGACGGGGGAAGCGGAGCTTCGGGGGCATATTTCTGGAGAATAAAAAGCGCGAGCCCCACTGGAAGGAAGCACAATTCATATCTCGCGACAGGGCGACAGATACCGTGAATCAGAACTTTGGCGAATGTCAAAACTGTGAAAACTCATTATGAGCAGTTTTTCGAGGGTCGAAAGGGTGGCTCAATTTGAATGACAGAGGGTGAGTGTGTGTGCTTTAATTATGTTCATCGTTCCAACCCCGACTGTTAGGCAGTTTGGAAGAGTAGCTCGAAATCGAGATACGGATCATTAGCTGGTTGCGACGCAGATGTGGCTAGCCAACCAGGCTAGACTTCGCTGACGTTTGACTACCCGCAGCAGCCGGACTTGTCGGCGTGCCGAGACGACTCGTTGAAACTATTTTCCACGCGGACACAGATGGGCGCAAAAAGTGACGACTGGGGGAAGAAGATTCGACTGTGTTTTTACTATAATTTCTTGTAGGCGGGTTCAATGACCGTCTGCTGCCTCACGGTCATCTAGTCAAGAATCAGCAGGAGGGGGAAAAGCACTGCGTGCGAAGGACAGCCAATGAAGTGATGCGTGAAACACACTGAAACACGCAGGATTGACTGTTTACGTGTTGCCGTGTGGTATCCGCTGCTTCTTCGGTCGGGAATTCCTTTGGTGAAAAGGTCTTCCGTTAAATTGTCCGGGAGAGTTAGGAATCGGGGTTTCGCGATTTGGGAAAGTACGAATCCTTCTTTCCCCCCGTAATTCAGGCAACATACACTAAGAATTTTTGATGTTAACATACGTATCATTTAGCAGTTAGTGATTAGAGACGAATAAACTGAAAAGTTTAAAACCTCTCTAAGTCCTAAGTCTAGTCCCTCTGATTGACTCACTATTTTCAGTCGGATTTTCAGTGAATCATTAAACACATCAAATACAAAAAATCGGTTCCACTAGCATTGACAAATTTTTCTGTGAGTGAAGGAAGTGCATTGCAAGAGCCAACCAAAATCGGGATAGTCGCAGCTCTTAGTTACGCGGATGGCTTAAAAATTACGAAAATCAGATCGAAACTCGAATGGGACGACTAGAGGATGCATGTAATGAGTTATGCGAAGTGCGAGAAAAGATCACTCTAATTATGGACAAAACTGCTGTGGATGAAGGTGAATGATCCGGGGGAAAACGACTGTACGAAACGAATTGCTGAAGTAGCAGCGATCCTCACTGAGTTCGAAGATTTATACTGATAATACTGGGTCATCTTCAGAGATTTCTTCAAGTATTTTCAATTCGTTTCACCAAAATACAAGGCTTTCAGAGGTAGAGAAACTCACTAATGATCATCGCTTCCGGTTTCGGAAGAAACTCGTCAATAAACCGGTTCGTCAGTCATGTCAGTCAGTCAGTCAATCAGTCTAGCATGTGGAACAAGAGATGTAAGTCACATCAGGTCATCGTAGCGTAAACGATTTGGGGTGAAATATTAGATGGCTGGCTACCGAATACTGTTCCGTAGCAATGCCATAGTCACACTAACATACTGTAGAAGCGCATTTGGATGACTTTTCGCAATTGGAACTTTAGAACGCGAGTAGTCTTCGTGAGTAGACGTGCTTTTTTCTGTGCTTAGTTTTGTGTCGTGTTATCTTACCTAGGGGGTGGCAAAGCGTCGGTTTCATTGTTCCAATTGCTTGAACATTGTTTTGAAAATAGGCTATAGAAATAACACAAATCTGTAACAAACAAACACCGTTTATGACGAACGTCGAGCGAGAATGGATTGTCTTTCTCAAGACAAGTGGAGATGGAGTTTGGATTAAGTTTGGACTAGGATTAGGCGATCTTGGTTTGATATTTAGAAGATCGATCTCTTCGCTCCGATTTCCGATTTTTTGGATCGATTCTTTGTATTCCAAAAATTCCGAAAATCGACTTTTCTGATCTGTTTGAAGGTAGAAAGTTTTTTGTAAATTAGTTTTTCAGTGAACGTTGATTTTCAGTAATTTTCAATTAATTTATTCAATTACATAAATCCATGCCGGTTCAAGATGAGTGCCCTAGAAAATATTTTTTTGGGCTTTAAAATTTGTTTGGGACTTTCGTGGTAAAAATCAAAATAGAATGCTTCGTTGTCTGAATAGACATGTGAAATGTTTATTCCATGTTTCGAAAAAAGACAAAATTTAGATAGAATAAAAAAGGTACAGGACGGACTCGATTATATACAGTCTCGGATATTTTTTCGCTATTTTTTTTTTCTATTCGTTTTTGTGCATATATTTTTGGTTTTTTAATAAAAGAAGAATGCAGTTTTTAATTCATCTCCTTAATGTCAGAAAATACCTTTTTCGCATGAAAACAATAAATTTATCCAGAATCTCTCAGGAGGTGATAAACGATCATATTTGATGAAAAAAAAATCTTCTACATATATGATCGAATTTCAATAATGACAGAGTTATAGAACTTTTTTGTTTGTTTCGGACTCTTTTGTTTTAAACTGGCTTTACATTGTGAAATAAGCTACGGAAGACGATTGTGTTGCTTCCATTCGAATGATTAGAAAATTTAGTACAGGATATAGTAGTGAAACATCTAAATTAATTAATTTAAATAGCATTGTGGAAGTGAAAACAATAATCGTAATTTTTAATGTTTTATTATTAAATTTATCCTAAAATTTCATATTAAACTTCATTTCAATCAATCAAATTAAAGTTCTCTAACTGCCCTTCAATTTGTTCTTTAATACCCAACATCTATTCTTATTAGTTTCGCTGCAATATTGATATAAACAATTCATGGTGAAAATACTAACAAAATGCAAATCCTACCAAGTTTTACATTTGTAACATGCTTTTAAAAAATAAGAAAATTAATTTTCTTTGGAAGCGCTTTTCGATGTAATTTTCTACATCATTTCTATAAGGTTTTTGTTGCTTGCAACCAATTCAAAGGCGATAACTGTGAGTCATATTTATTGAGTCGAGTTCCCAGTGGATATCTCAGGTGTAGAAAACGGTAAGAAAGGATTCATTTCCTTCTCAATTAGATATTCTCCGCATCAGCTCACCATCTGGCAGTACGGCATACCCTCGATCGAGGTAATTTGCTCGTTTTCGGCCGGATAACATTCTCACGAGAGAAATAGCTTGTATGTGAGGGATGCCAGATGATTTTTTTCAAATATCTCTGCATGTCACAAATAAATATCTTCAAATGTAATCATAATGAACAAAAATGAACAAACCATCACGATATTTCTAAGTCATGTTCGATAAATCACACAAACAATTATTTTCACATACTTTGAAATGACCTCAGTATGTTTTCACAAAGTTAAATGTCTTCAAAACGAAAACATGTCTTCACATCTGGCATCTCTATTATGTGTTCAGAGAACGTAGGAAACAAAGAGTGCGGACTGCAGAATTAATGTACGATTACTGGGAGAACACGCTCACCGGAGAAACGGTTTCTTCTCGTCGCTGGTGGGCATGAAGTGAATAGATTGATGGAATCTCTCATTCAAACAAGCTATTTCTCTGAGCTTCATAGTCTCTGAGGGAAACAGCTTATCACACTTCTGCTAGGCCATTTAACACCTATGATTGGAAAATATAGAATTTGGGCGCCCTACAAAATAAAATTCGTAGCACTTTTGTTATTCAATATCTAAAATACAGAACAATTACAGATGACTGAGGGTTAACTAATCTACTTACTGACGTAGTTGTTACCTTAAATTTTAGGAGCACGGTTCAGATAAATCCATTTTCGCTGAGGGGGTGCACACACTTCTCCAATAATTTGTTCATAACCTTTACGTATGAATAGTGCACCTTCACTTTTAGTTGTCATTTGTATTTGCTCTCGTGCGCATCGACTTCGTTCCGATTGACCGATAATTCGAGAAATGACCATTCTCTCGGTATTTAATTTTAACGATGCATCTATGTGTTACCGTGTGCGTTCTCTGTTGCACGCTTGTTTGGTGCTGGTTGAATGGCGATGCACGGAAGATGACTAAAGGTGCGATACCACATAGCAACGCTGAACAACATGTAGCACAACACTTGAAAATATTGAAAACATTGCCATTTTTATTGTTTTTATGCATTGCCAAATATTGAATCGCATGTGGTCGAGTGTGTGTCAGTTGCGAAAAAGACTGCCGGGAGCGCGATAAATATGCAGTGCAGTGTGTGCATTGACATGACGAAACAAATTGCGACATGTAACCATTTCGTGTCTTCTTTTCGCAAAGGCAAGAAGGAGTCGCTGCTTGTAGAACCGCTTATACAAAGCCAAGGGTTTATAATTTACCCTTATCTGTCGTATATTTACTGTCGGTCGTATCTTGAATACAATCTCCTACAATTTTTTGTTATTTTTAAGTTAATTTAATGTGATGAATGAGGATGTCAGAAGATGTGCTAAATGTTTATTCTGGATGTAGGGTTTAACTCATAGATATTTTGAGTAAAACAAAGTTCTATGGGTATTGTGTTAATATGTTGGATTACTCATCAATTGCATAGAAATAAATCTTTTCAGAATCATTCGTATAATTTACATGTTCTCGTGTCCTAAAATGGTTCGAAGATCTTCTTGCTATGAAATTCCTCCAGAAATCAAACACTTCCATTTGAGAAGTGGAAAAGAAAAGAATCAATATTCCACTGCTAAAGACTAGTTGGATGTACCAGAGAGCTTTAGGGAACATAATATGTCGAACTTTGCCCAGAAAATCATGATTTGTCAAGCGATTTGTTTATGCGGAATACGAAGCACGCCTTTCCTGACAACAAAAAAACATGAATGTACAAGATTATTTGGAAGAAGGTCAGCAAAAACGACTTCTTCCACTTCCAAAGTTGATTGTCAACTACTAGACCGTTATGAATTATTGATTTTTTTTAAATAGTGATACTGCACAAAACCTTATAGGGTGTGTCAATGCAAAAGCACGGATTTGGAGGCGAAATAGAATAAAATTAAGATGATAGAAACTAGCTTACTCATTTAATTCATTTAATTACTTATCCTCCGAAATTGATGGCTAACTGATGAAAGGGTGAATGTAGGCGAACAATTTATAATTTATGATGAAATTTTATCGTGGACACACTTTAGTCGCCGTAAAATCCGTTTCCCCCACACAACGATGTGGAGGGATGTTAAACTCTCCTGTAAAAACAAACAATGACTCATTAAAAAGCAATAACTGTGAACAGCTGGCTTCAGTTTTTTTTCACACTTGTGAATCATCCCCCAAACCGCTTGCCATAATAAACAATCGTTATACATGCATGTCAATCGTACAAATAGCATAACAGTAGCAAAACAGTTGGCCAATATAAAAACAAGCAAAGTGCTTCCCTCCACTCCTTCCCCGCTAATGGGCCAATGGATAAACACAATTAATCATTCAATCAGCGTTTGTTTGCCATACAATAATTATAATCAAATAAAACCCTCCACCGATCGATCGCGCCTTAGAGGCGAATGTGTGTTTCTGTGTGTGTGTGTGGCACTGTTCAAAACGAGCATTTTCCGATTGGTTGACCACACGAGGGGCGGTGGTGCGGTTCTTGCAGCAAGAGGCACTTCCTTTTAGTGCCTGCGCCGGAACTGGTAGCCCTCGACTGGAACCCTTGGCTGCTGCGTACATTTCGTGATTATGATGATTATGTTATTATGTCGTCATGTTTTTGTGCTGAGCGAGAACGTTATCTTCTCAGTCCATTGTTGACGCGTACAATCGTGGAAATTTGTCACAGGGACAAATAACCAGTGCCGGTGGTTCTGTGCACACACATGCACACACTCGACCGGCGCGTATTCAAGCCAGTAATAATATTCGATGTTTTTGTTCCTGACGCAGGACTTTACTAATCCGATTGCGGTCCTTTGTTAAATAATGTTATCGCCAGTAACACCGACTGGTAACAATAAACATACGTTACCTGAGGTTACTTATCCTGGAACAAAAGATAGAATCCTGCCATGTCATTGTTGTTCCTTGCTTCGGCTGTCCGGATCAGGATAAGCTTTCCATTTCTTTGAGAATTCCCCGCATTTATCCGATTATCAGATTGGTTATACGGTCGCTTTTTTCCTAAATTTAGCTGAACAATAATCAAATTTGAAAGCACCACCAAACATAAACATGCGAGCATTGTTTGTGGCGTCCGTTGTTTCCCTTTTTTATTCTCCTAACCCAATCACATATGGTTAAGGGGCGAAGGCGAATTGGAAGGAATTAATTCAACCTTTCAGTCACGGCTATTATGTTCCCCAGTTTGTGATTGTTCCCCGGATACCCACCTGCTCTTCACCCACCCCCACCCACCGAGAGTCGAGTGGCGATCGGACGCGCAATTCGGCAGAAATTTGGAGCCACCGTCAAAAAAACAAGCGGATGATTTTGCAGAAACTGAGCTCGAGCTTAACACAATCGTGGTAATCTGAGCAGTGACAGAGAGGTACAGGAAAAATGTGATTGGAGATGGTCCGAGGAGAGCGAGCCCCCGGGAGACTCGGGAAGGTGCGTGACGGGGACAAAATCGGAAAACGAAACGGACGGACGGACTTGTGAAAAAGATCTCGTTTTCTGATACCGTAGTTAGAATGGAAACGCTCTGTATCATACACAAGGGCGCTGCGGGCGCGCACACTTGTACACTTTGGTTTTGGTGAAAGTCAACCGTTCGATACAGAGTCTGTGGGAACAAAAATGAGAGACGAAACTGAAAATCCCACTGGCGAAGGATAGCCGAATGGCCCGCGCTGTTTGAGAGTTATCTCTGCATTGTTCGAAGACTGATGAAGCGGGATTCAATATTGAGACTGAAAAGAATATATTATTGCAATATTTGGACAGAATTTTTACGTCCGCGAAGAGCAATGGACTAGATACCAAGCTAGGAGTTTATACAGGTACACTCAGGTTTTTTACGCGTTTTTTTTTCTAATGTTTTTAAAACAGGTTTTCCAATCAACACGGTTTTTAGAATTAACGTTTTTAACTAGATTTTTTTCTAGATTTAACTAGATTTTTTTCGTGAATTTTCAAATTTTTTACGCGGATTTCCCAATCAATGCATTTTTCAGTTCTTAATTCTTCAATTCTTCGATTCTTTGATTCATTAATTTTCCAATTCTTTAGTTCTTTAATTCTTTAATTTTTTAATTCTTTAATTCTTTAATTCTTTAATTCTTTAATTCTTTAATTCTTTAATTCTTTAATTCTTTAATTCTTTAATTCTTTAATTCTTTAGTTCTTTAATTCTTTAATTCTTTAATTCTTTAATTCTTTAATTCTTTAATTCTTTAATTTTTTAATTCTTTAATTCTTTAATTCTTTAATTCTTTAATTCTTTAATTCTTTAATTCTTTAATTCTTTAATTCTTTAATTCTTTAATTCTTTAATTCTTTAATTCTTTAATTCTTTAATTCTTTAATTCTTTAATTCTTTAATTCTTTAATTCTTTAATTCTTTAATTCTTTAATTCTTTAATTCTTTAATTCTTTAATTCTTTAATTCTTTAATTCTTTAATTCTTTAATTCTTTAATTCTTTAATTCTTTAAATCTTTAATTCTTTAATTCTTTAATTCTTCAATTCTTTAATTCTTTAATTCTTTAATTCTTTAATTCTTTAATTCTTTAATTCTTTAATTCTTTAATTCTTTAATTCTTTAATTCTTTAATTCTTTAATTCTTTAATTCTTTAATTCTTTAATTCTTTAATTCTTTAATTCTTTAATTCTTTAATTCTTTAATTCTTTAATTCTTTAATTCTTTAATTCTT
Source organism: Toxorhynchites rutilus septentrionalis (assembly GCF_029784135.1). Lineage (NCBI taxonomy): Eukaryota > Metazoa > Arthropoda > Insecta > Diptera > Culicidae > Toxorhynchites > Toxorhynchites rutilus. The sequence goes on along the minus strand of NC_073744.1, from coordinate 35,105,158 downwards.
TAATTCTTTAATTCTTTAATTCTTTAATTCTTTAATTCTTTAATTCTTTAATTCTTTAATTCTTTAATTCTTTAATTCTTTAATTCTTTAATTCTTTAATTCTTTAATTCTTTAATTCTTTAATTCTTTAATTCTTTAATTCTTTAATTCTTTAATTCTTTAATTCTTTAATTCTTTAATTCTTTAATTCTTTAATTCTTCAATTCTTTAATTCTTTAATTCTTTAATTCTTTAATTCTTTAATTCTTTAATTCTTAAATTCTTTAATTCTTTAATTCTTTAATTCTTTAATTCTTTAATTCTTTAATTCTTTAATTCTTTAATTCTTTAATTCTTTAATTCTTTAATTCTTTAATTCTTTAATTCTTTAATTCTTTAATTCTTTAATTCTTTAATTCTTTAATTCTTTAATTCTTTAATTCTTTAATTCTTTAATTCTTTAATTCTATAATTCTTTAATTCTTTAATTCTTTAATTCTTTAATTCTTTAATTCTTTAATTCTTTAATTCTTTAATTCTTTAATTCTTTAATTCTTTAATTCTTTAATTCTTTAATTCTTTAATTCTTTAATTCTTTAATTCTTTAATTCTTTAATTCTTTAATTCTTTAATTCTTTAATTCTTTAATTCTTTAATTCTTTAATTCTTTAATTCTTTAATTCTTTAATTCTTTAATTCTTTAATTCTTTAATTCTTTAATTCTTTAGTTCTTTAATTCTTTAATTCTTTAATTCTTTAATTCTTTAATTCTTTAATTCTTTAATTCTTTAATTCTTTAATTCTTTAATTCTTTAATTCTTTAATTCTTTAATTCTTTAATTCTTTAATTCTTTAATTCTTTAATTCTTTAATTCTTTAATTCTTTAATTCTTTAATTCTTTAATTCTTTAATTCTTTAATTCTTTAATTCTTTAATTCTTTAATTCTTTAATTCTTTAATTCTTTAATTCTTTAATTCTTTAATTCTTTAATTCTTTAATTCTTTAATTCTTTAATTCTTTAATTCTTTAATTCTTTAATTCTTTAATTCTTTAATTCTTTAATTCTTTAATTCTTTAATTCTTTAATTCTTTAATTCTTTAATTCTTTAATTCTTTAATTCTTTAATTCTTTAATTCTTTAATTCTTTAATTCTTTAATTCTTTAATTCTTTAATTCTTTAATTCTTTAATTCTTTAATTCTTTAATTCTTTAATTCTTTAATTCTTTAATTCTTTAATTCTTTAATTCTTTAATTCTTTAATTCTTTAATTCTTTAATTCTTTAATTCTTTAATTCTTTAATTCTTTAATTCTTTAATTCTTTAATTCTTTAATTCTTTAATTCTTTAATTCTTTAATTCTTTAATTCTTTAATTCTTTAATTCTTTAATTCTTTAATTCTTTAATTCTTTAATTCTTTAATTCTTTAATTCTTTAATTCTTTAATTCTTTAATTCTTTAATTCTTTAATTCTTTAATTCTTTAATTCTTTAATTCTTTAATTCTTTAATTCTTTAATTCTTTAATTCTTTAATTCTTTAATTCTTTAATTCTTTAATTCTTTAATTCTTTAATTCTTTAATTCTTTAATTCTTTAATTCTTTAATTCTTTAATTCTTTAATTCTTTAATTCTTTAATTCTTTAATTCTTTAATTCTTTAATTCTTTAATTCTTTAATTCTTTAATTCTTTAATTCTTTAATTCTTTAATTCTTTAATTCTTTAATTCTTTAATTCTTTAATTCTTTAATTCTTTAATTCTTTAATTCTTTAATTCTTTAATTCTTTAATTCTTTAATTCTTTAATTCTTTAATTCTTTAATTCTTTAATTCTTTAATTCTTTAATTCTTTAATTCTTTAATTCTTTAGTTCTTTAATTAATAATAATTGGCTTGATATACCGTTGATTGATTGAATATCGCGAGCGAGCGAATGACACTGAGACAAAAGCTCTACTTCTTTCGACGATATTGTCGGCCAATAGTTAGAATTTTATGAAAATAATACCTCTCAAAACTTCACATACGCTATCAGACTGAAATGTCTTCGCTTATTTCAAAATGTCTTCACAAAATCAAGTGTCTTCACAGTAAGCCAAATGTCTTCAAAATGAAGACATGTCTTCAAACCTGGCATCTCTGGTAGTAAGTCCCGACCAGTGTTGCCACTCGTACATATTTATCTTGGATGGTACAGATTTTTTCGATATTTTTGGTACAGATTCTGTACGGTACAGAGTACATATTTTCATCAAAAAGTATAAATAGGTACAGATATTTCCCGCGTGTGAAATTTCTTACATTTGAATAAAGCTACAAAGATTTAATGATAAAACCTCTGTTGCTTTTATAAAGCATGTTTTGTCCCAGACAAACAGATTAAATCATTTGTTCCAGGATGAAAAACATGAAGAGCTGAAAGATTTTTAATTGATTATTCACACTATTTAATATCTGCGAGGAATCTTACGTTGTTTCAATGTCCAATGTTATCAAATTTGAAAAGCGGCAAGAATTTTTAGCTTGGAATGGCAACAGAAGAAACTATCAGAAAAACTGAAAGACCATTTTTGACCATTTTTTTTTTGAAAGATCATTTCTAAGGATATATGTCGCAGTTTTTTTTCTTAAATGGAGAATGATGG